>NC_066369.1:4891750-5204375 GCF_013377495.2 Cygnus atratus
ATGGGATTGCACTACTGCCTTCTTGTTTAACAAAGTATTGTGGCAGTACAAACTAAAAAATTTTGATAATCTTAACAATCAAACAAAACCAAACAATTTCTTCAACTTTAATACTAAGTTTTGTCCTCAAAGTATCTGGAAAGGACCTTCTGTCCCAACTCTTTCTCCTCTGCAGCCTCTGGGAGAAGAAAAGCAACTTAAGCTACAGAAAGAGTCAATCATTTGTTTTCCTGTAGACATTATTCTAAACTGTTTCCTTTGCTCTAAAGACTCAAGAAAACGTACCATAGCATCAAACATTAATTATCAGACCGCACCTTTGTCTTGTAATGTACAGCTACAGAGACTGATCAAACACCTGCAAAATGCATGGGATGTGTCTTTGAAAAAACCTCCACAGATTATAAGGGCCCTTTATTTGTGTAAAACAAGATGACCCAACTATATTAGTTATTAAACAAATAGGTAAATTGTAGTTAAAAACTTGCTTTCTGAAGAATGGATATGACTGTAAAATTACTGTGAATTGTGTGTTTCCTGAACACATAATAATAATGTATTAAGTAATAAGCAAAAATAACAAACAGATTAGATTGTACATATAGAAGGATAAGGGAAGAAACTCCATCTCATCAAAAGCACATCTTTGGGTAAAAATATGCATTACAACAACAAAAATAATCCTAAACCATGTGCCTTTATTCAGTCCATCCTGCATGTCTTATGGACTAGCTTGAACAGGGGAAACAATTTTGCCTTCCAAACTCTGCATGTATAAAATCAACTTTTCATTTTTCACCTCAATGAGGTATTTTACTTCCAACCACCAGCTTTGCTATCTGTAGAGCATAGATCCTCCAAGAGTACTCTAAAATCTGAATAAATAGATACTCATTTTGTGAATGATTACTTTGGAGGCCAGAGATAACAGAAAAAAAGGACAAAAGAGACACTTTCCAAGTTATTCAGCAGAGAAGCCTAATCAGTCTTGTCTAACAGCTTAAACAACACTATTTTTTTATTTATTTATAAGAAAACAAATAGAAGTGTCCACATAGTCCCCAACATACTGCACAGTGCCAATACCTTTTGCATGATATAGTTATCAGGAAAGACAGTGGTATCCCTAGCAAATTGTTCATTTGTTCCAACAGAGCTAATATTTAGCTTCAGAAAAGTACAAAAAATATATATTAAAAAAACCCATAACAGTGATCTGAGAATAAAATAAAAAAGCAAGCTAGCCTGAATTGTATTCCATTCCCACAGTACCAAGAGGGAAGAATTTTACCAATCCTGCTAGCATCAGATTAATTTGCACAATGCTGAATTTACAACAATCTGAGAAAATAAGTATGATAGCAAGGAATATACTATCCTTGTCTTCAGTGTACTTGACAGGGAGTTGATAAAGAAATTACCTGGACAATAACATCACAGAAGCGGGGAAATTAGTATTTAAATATTCGTATATCCTTTACTGTGTGGTTTTTTTTAAGTATTTAGGTTACTAAATGTTGATTTAATACCATAAGTCACTCTATCTTAAATACAAAACCTGTGGTCAGAGAACACATTTACCAATGAAAAGTCAATTTTGCTACATTGCCAATAACATATTAGCTAATTGGGTAATGGATTTATTACCAAATACTTAAATATCTAAACTGAATGAAAGTTTATGAAAGGCTGCATAAATGAATACTGAAATTTCCCATAGTATACACTTGCAGATTTCTGCATATTTAACTAGTAATCTTTTATTTCAGAAGTGCCAATAAATTAGAGGAAATTCTGTTTCACATTAATTTATATGATGAAGCAGTACATATAAAGCCCATCAATTACAGTGATAGAAGTAATTAGGCTCTCAGTTCCTATGAATTAACTATGCATCATATTCTTGGTAATAAGTGGCATGCATGATTATCTCTGATTGTATCCATCTGCTTAATTTTTAATGAATGTCATAGTACGTATGCAGATTTTAATTGACAATAAAAACATGTAGATTTATTAGTTGTTTTCAACTTTATTAGTTAAACTTGTTGTGCTGTGCTAATGATCCTAATGCATGCTAATAGCGATTTCTTAGCTAATCATTGAACGTACTCACTGTTACATTCTTAGGGAGAATAAACTAGAGCCATGACAGTTAAACTGTTAAATGTGGAGCAAAACAGCTGCATTCTGACTCTGCATCATGTAAATGACAATCTCTAATAAAGTCATAACACAGCAGGTAACATACCCTGGTGTGGACAAAGTAAGTGCTAAAAGTCTGCCAGAAAAGTTTTTAGAGCTACAGTAACTCATTCACCAGTGGTTCTGGTTTGTTTTGTGTTTTTTTTTTCTTTCTTTTTTTTTTTTTTGTGTGTGTGTGTGTGTGTAGTCCAAATATCATTTATCATTTCATTTGCTACTTTATTCAAAATCTTTTAACGTTGAGCATAAAGGAGAATCTGAGTCCATGAAGAGGGAGATTTTACAAAACCTAGCATATGTCATAACAGTTATGATTTAAATACTAAGTTTAAACCATAAAATGTAATTTTTATATTCAAAATGAGGTTAGGTACAATAAGATAAGATTAGGTCCACTTTGTTCCAATGGGCAGACCATCAAATATCTTTTCTTAGAATTAGATATCCTTAGTGTAGAGAATCTTAAACCAAGGAAGACATATTTTACCAGAGATATGCAACACAGATACAAAGCTAAGTCATTCTGGTACTACCCTGTTTAGAAAGATGCATAATTCATTGTGCTGACATCACAGTTAAATACCCCTACCACAGAAATTAAGAAATTCAAACAATATAAACTAGAATTATCACCAGTGAATCTAGAAGACTACTGAAAAAAAAAAAAAGGTAAAAATTGTTTTTCAAGTGCTTTATTATTTAGTTTGTCAGCAGGGGCCCTCAAATAGGTTAAGCAAGTCTGTCTGTGCTTGGAAGCGTTAACACTGAGCTTAGTCTTCTGGTGCGATGCTGCCATTTTCTTCCTCCAAAACCCACTGCAAGCACCTCTGCACGGAGTCCTGGAGCAAGAAAGGGCAACTGCACTGTTCTGCATGCTGGGGAGTGCCACCCGGCAATGCATCAGGAGCATAACTACACCACCTTCCACAAGGCAACAGAACTGTCCCGAGTCTTCGGATATAGATAGCTAGCCTGTGTGTCTCATCTTGTAATCGCAAGGTGAGACCTGTCAGGAAAAGTATACATCAGGATGTCTGTAATTTGAGAGGGCTAGCTAATTCTTAATGGTATAAAGGAATTAGAAGGGTGTCTAGCAGCTCCCACGAATCAAAAAAGGATTTTACTACTAATAACCACATAATTTTATTTCATACATATCAATTATTTGAATGTTTTTATTAGTGTATAGGACTCTTGGTAATATAGCACACTCATGAGAAGGAATAAACAGAGACAGAGCAAATAACTTAAAAATATCAATATTAATGTCAACTTTGATATGCATGAAAACTTTGGTATCCATTTCATTTTGAATACTAAATATTAGAAAACATTACACAAAACACTTCCAAAAAAAAAGCCTTCCTCCTTTTTCTCATTTTAAAAAAGATAATTCGGCACCCTCCCACTCCTCACCCCTCTTATTACTTACAAAATGCTATAGTAATTGTTTAATCTATATGGTAAACCAATGGAGTGTTTTCCTACAAGAACTGGTGAGTGAGACCTAGGATCTCATTGAAAACGTGCCAGTAATTCAGTTATGATTGGTATTGAAGAAATGGTATTAGAGTAATACCATTAGCCATAACATAGGCTTAGTTTTTGTTTGGTTGGTTTTTGGTTTTGTCTTGTTTATTATTATTATTATTATTATTTATTGAAAACATATCATTAAAGCATAAAGAAAAAAGGACGGATAAGGTCTATTTCCCGAGAAAATAATGGGAAAGATATTAACATAGTACTGTTTTTATTTCTGTATGTGCACATGTGGACTGACATTCCTTTAATAGTGTCACGTTCACTCTGATGTTTTCTTTGCCATCTTTCATTTGCAAGCCTTTTGGCACCTAAAACACCCTGGGCAATAAACAACTTTTTAACATTTGTCATCTAGAAAAACGTATTACACTCAAGCAATAGAGGACCAGAGGCCACAACCACATGAGCGTCACACTTCATTTAACATCTATTACACCACTCTTACTTCTCCCCCATCCTCCCCCTTACTTTCCTTTTCTCTAGTAGGCACAACGGTAGTCTTCAGTGAAGGTTTATCCAACCCTTCAGGGGAGTATTTTCAGCCTCTCTCGCAATGTCATTCTCCAAACTGATGTTTGAATCAACTCATTCTTTTAAGATTCATGAATTTAATTAATGTCACATCGTGTTCCCTATTTCACTGGACTTACAACATTAATTTATTGGTTTTGGTCATAGCTCTTTCCCATTCTTAGCAGTAAGAAAAAACTCTTTATTTGTTTTCCCTTATTTCACATTAAAGAAATGAGTGGAAAACTCAAATTGAACATACTGCCAGATGCATATTTTAGAACAATTTATTATTGAATAAGGTTCTTCAAGATACGCTACAGAAATAGGCATCTAATCAGTTGTCTTAAAGATATACTGCAGCTATCATCGTTAATTGTTTTCTAGGTAAAGTAGGCCTACTAAAAGGGCAATGGAATTTTACAAAATTCTTCTTTTTTTTCATTGATTACCTAGATATATTCCTGAGACACACCAGGAAAAAAAAAAATCATCTTTTCCTCTTCAATTTGATTGCTCTTTTTTTTTTTTTTTCTTTTTCTAAAAGGTATGGGTACGTAGAGACCTCTGCATACAGTTGACCAAAGAGCACAGTTTTATCGGATGGAGGGATTCCAGAGTACTCATCTGGAAATGCTTCCACTGTTGCATGCCCAAAGATTACATACAGCTCATGTGTAGGCCACTGCAGCCTCTCTACTGCTCTTGGAAACACAGCTGTATGGACACATCACAGGGGAGATGCTGGGGCTGATACATCAGATCATTTTGAAGACCTAAGGTCTTGCCAAGGGAAGTGTATAGAGCAGATACATGGTCTCAGTGCTTGATTCATCCATCTGTGGGTACTAGTTCAGTACTGCTCATGGACACAGGGCTGCTGAACTTGTTTACAGTTTGCAGTGAGGATACAGAAAGATCTTTAGGACCCAGTGCCACAGCACTCTCAGTTTCTCCATAATAAAGTAAAAAATTCAGAAAGTCAAATTATAAAGTAATATAAGCAGGCAAAGGTACCCTTCAAGTTATCAAAGAAATTAAGTTTTATCTCTGCAGTGATAATGCAACAGAAATTTTTTGGTGAAAGAAAAATGGAAATACAGCTATTACATAAAACACATGTTATTTAAGTAAATGGAAAATATGAGGTAGGAGCCCAGCAGGAGATATATTGGAATTTAATCATAGATTACAAAAACAACTTTAGAATTTCCCAGAAAAGGTCTTAGAGAAAATATATAAAGGAATCTCATCGAATTAATCTCTTCATTGTTCCTAATCTCCTGTGCTGTCATAAGATTACCAATGCTTGACCTCATATCAGATATTAAATTTCACCCCTACACAATGGCTTGTTGGAGAAGGGGGTTGTTGATACTTTCCAGTTTCAGATTTGCTCTCCTAGCCCATTATTAAGTAGCCACAGGAGCTCCCATGAAGAAGGAACTGATTCAAATACTGTCACAGCTGGAAGACGAGGGTTACACTAAATAATAATTCACCTTAGGAACAAGAACACCTTAACTCACATAGGTGTTACACTCTGTGTGGAAAAGGTCCAGGAAACAGGTTTCACACATTTATTGTGAACCTTTCAGATTACAAACATGAAGCAAGATGGGCAGGAGCAGCACCTTTATGGTCCCTGAACTGAACCCTCCCATTTATTTGAACAAATCTGGCTAGGGGAGACCAGATCTGAAGTTCTGTAATGATCTGGAAGATTTTATGAATAACATAAAATAAGAGCTAACCTCCCAGATCTATACTGTCTTGTATCCTTGTTGTGGTTTAGCCCGGCTGGCAGCCAAACACCACACAGCCGTTCGCTCACCCTCCCCCCTCCCTCTCCGGGATGGGGGAGAGAAATGGGAAAGTGAAGCCTGTGAGTTGAGATAGAGACAGTTTATTAAGACAGGAAAAAAAAAAATAATAATAATAACAATAATAATAATAATAATAATAGTATTAACAGTAATAATGTGTACGAAATAAGTGATGCACAATGCAATTGCTCACCACCCGCTGACCGATGCCCAGCCTATCCCCGAGCAGCCGGCCCCCCACCCCGGCTAGCCACCCCTATATCTTGTTCAGCATGACGTCAGATGGTATGGAATACCCCTTTGGCCACTTTGGGTCAGCTGTCCTGGGTCTGTCCCCTCCCAGCTCCTGCTGCACCCCCAGCCTGCTCACTGGCAGGACAGAGCGAGAAGCTGAAAAGTCCTTGGCTTGGTGTAAGCACTGCTCTACAACAATTAAAACATCAGCATGTTATCAGCGCTCTTCTCATCCTAATCCAACACATAGCACCCTGCCAGCTACTAGGAGGAAAATTAACTCTGTCCTAACTGAAACCAGGACAATCCTGGAGAAGCCTGCTTTAAACAGGCTTTTTATTTCTCAGTTTCTGGAAGCTGCTTGTGTTTACATCAACCCCTCTACTCTTCCTCCTTAATCTCTCTCTCTCTCTTAATTGTATGAATAATTTTTATTTAGAAGTTTTGTTTAGAAGGAGCATGTTATTCCCTTCTCCATTTTGGATTAAACATAAATCTTCAGCCTAACAGGACAAGATGAAGGCACCACATGCGATATCTCTGTTGCACGACTGGTCTATTCAGCTGCACAGTGAGAACAGAAATTCATTGCAAATAACTGGGTTTTAGATCAAATCTTGCTTCGGCCTGTAGCTGAAAACATACATAGTGCTAACAGGTGGGCAATGACCATCTACACCAAAACTAAATCTAATACATGTACAATGTGTATTTACACACTGTAATTTATGATATTTAGTTTATTTTCGTAACTGTCTAAGTAATGTGAAGTACCCAGGTGTTCTTATAAAAAAGTACTCAGTGGCTTTCAGAATCACTTAAGTACCATAAATTGGTGCTTTTGGAAAGTCTCACCTTTCAAAGATTCTAAGATCAGTCATCCAAAATATCAGGTGGAAATAGCATAAGTAGATTCACAGCAGTTCAGTGATTCTTAAATGAATTTCAGCTCAAGATCTGTAAATGTATGATTAAGTCAGACTTCTGTTTACCTACACATCATATTTTCACAGATCCTTGAACAGATTGGTAGTATAATCACTAGTTTTTCTCTGCTAAAGTAGGCAAGATTGGCTCATTGTGTTCAACTTTTGTTTCAACTTTACACTTTTTTAACACAGGTTTGTAACTTGCAGTTTGCAGAACTTCAAGACTGCCAATTAACCATGAATCTTCAGCAAGTAAAGAGCTGAGAAATCTCCCAACTTTCTTCCACAGTTACGGTCTGACATTTCCCCAAAACACTAAGCAGAGTGGGTTCTTATATACAGTAATGTCCAAATTGTTAGGAGATGAAAGCATTGTCAGTAATTAACTATTAAGATTACACAATGGGATATCAACACTTTGAAAAAAAAAAAAATCCAGTTCTGGACACAAATGATCTGACCCTGTATGCAGTATTTCCCTGCATCGTTTAACTGAAAACATAACCAGCAGAGCCACTTCATAGGACAACTTTTTAAAGTATCACAACATTGATAAAAGAATCGGATGTGAAAGTGATGAGAATCTGGGATTCTCACCATAGACACTACTAAAGATTTGCTGTAACGAAATCCCTTAGATAAAATGATTTCATAAGAAAAGCATTAACAATTGCAAAACACTACGCACAAAAAAAAAAAAAAAAAAAAAAAAAGAGAGAGAGAGAGAGAGAAACCCAGTGAGACAGTTTGGAAATTCTCCTTGTCTTTCAGGACTATTGCTAGCAAATGATCATAGACATCACTCCTTTGCTTCCATTTCAGACCTGAACTTTGAAGTTCTGGGCAAAGAAAATACTTCTGTGAAGTAGTAAATAATAAGTATACTGTTAGGGAAATAGTTTTAGGTATCAATATGAAAATCATTTGAAAATAGAGGAAATTAAGAAACACAATATCTAAGCATAATATATATGTATATATATATTTAACAATAACCATGTAAGCAGTATGAGATATCCAGATGAACTTCTTTAAGTATATCTAGTACAAGAAAGCATCAGAGAACAGGAGGAAGAAGGAGGAAGGGAAGGATACTATGATTCTGTGATTCTTCTAGGATAGTTTCTATGATTCTATGATTCTTTTTATGATTCTATGATATTTTAAAAGCATCTTGCTATGGATCCTCAAATCAACCTGACTTTAAATGCAAAAACCATCAGCCTCATAGCAAATAGCTATTCAGTCAACTGGAGTGAAGGTGTTTACTGATTGCATCTCTCCTTTGTGCATTTGTTACAGAAAACTGTGGGTTTTAATCACAGGAGTACAATAGGCAGCTAGGTTTAGGTGGATCCCTGAGCTAACAGTGATTACACGCCTGCAGTAAAGAACTGCAGAGCTCAGATTAGAGCAGAGACTTTGTACTCGGATATGCTTTCAATCCACTGATGAGAACAGACATTCACAGACTCCATCACTCATTTTGAAGAGACACTTGACTATTCTCATTGCTGCACTGCTTATTCTGAATGCAGAAGAGTGAACCAGCACAGACTATGGCTCAACAAAACTAATTTGACTTTCTTTTGCATTGTGGTACAGGATTCACCTCCTCTGTATAAACAACATGGTGTGACTACAGCCTTTCTTTAAGTAAAACATTATTAAACTTAACACGGTGAAAAACACAGCATTTCAGAGAACTTAGAAGCTGGTTAATATCGTGGAAAGCAAATAAGGCAAAATAAGGTATGATATACAAGGCCTGACGCTGGATGGTAAAGTTGTATAAGCCTGTTCAAATGGAAAGAACAACATATGTTAGTATTGGTTGTTTCTAGCTTTTCCTTTTTTAAATTATTTTTATTTTTAATTCTTCCTTGCATGAGGCTATTAAGAAACTAAATAACTGAGAATATAGTCCAAGGAAAATTATACAATAGTTCTTTCCCTTAACTCCACATAGTAATACACTTTCCAGAGATAAAAACGTACTAGCAACAAATTATTCTCTTGTGACTCAACTTCAGATGAGAACTAATATTTTGTAACAAAGTAAATACTGGCTAAGTGTCAGAAAACAGTAGAATTGGGCTTGTTGAAGTTTGCAGATGCCTGGTAATGCATCTGGGAAGCAATAATTTTATCTACTTTCATATATTGCTTTGTCCCAGACTAACTATACTGTAACCACTTACACAGAAGAGTTGAATGTTATTATGGGCAACTTATTAAAAGCTCTGTTCAACATGCAACAAAAATAAAAATATTGGGGGACCAGGCAAAAGAATGCACATCTTCTTCTAGGTTGTGCCTATATTATGTATGCAACTAAGAACAGTAAGAGCCAATAAAATAAAAAGGTATCAACAGTTGAAGCAGACATGGGAATCCTAGCTGATGACATTTAGTCAATCAAATTCATAGCTTTAAGGAATATGGAGAGGGAATGCACAGATGCCTAATTGTATACTTTCTTTTGTTCTTGATCTATTTATTTTGGTTGGTCACCCATACCTCAGGTATGATTTTGGTATGTCAAGAAACATCACCAGTAAGGAAGTGGAGTTTTCCTTACTGTAATTTAGGTGGTAGGTAAATAGTTAACAGGAACAATATCATTTGGATTATATATCTTAAAGAAGGGGGACTCCTGGACCAATTATTTAGCACCATTAGTGAATTTACTGTACAAATAACACAGCAACGTGCAATAAAATAAAAGAATGAGCCTCTGAAAGTAAAAAGCACAAAGAAAACAAACCCTGAAGAACTACTACAGCACTTCATTATCTATTGAATAAATCTCTATCTCCTCTACTGTCCTAAAACATCACCACAGTTGATTCTGCTACTGTAAACTGGAAAGATATTTTCTATGTGTACAGATAATGGAGATAAGCCACATATCTTGATAAGGATGATTACATGTTCCTAAACAGAGATACTATGATCTGAAATACATTCAATACTTTATTAGACAGATATTGCTTACCTGTGTGTTCTTTTATCACAGAATCACAGAATCTTTCAGGCTGGAAAAGACCTCTAAGATTACCTAGTCTAACCTTTAACCTAGTACTAACGTCCACCACTAAACCATGCTACCAAGTTCTAAATCTACACATTCTTGAAGACTTCCTAGGATAGTGACTCAACCACTTCCCTGGGCAACCTATTCCAATGCCACACAACTCTTTCAGTAAAGAAATTTCTCCTAATATCCAACCTAAACCTTCCCTGGCACAACTTGAGGCCATTTCCCCTCATCTTATCCCAAGTGATCTTTACCCCTTGCTCTTTATCCCTTTAATCTTGCTCCTTATCCCTTTTTCAGAAAATTTTCTCTCATATTCCAATACCTGGTTAGACCCAGATTTACTGATACTGATTCTTCAGTCTCATCATTTGTGCTTCAAGACCATAAGGAATCAAAACTCAATTGTTTTCATTTATTTTCAGAGTTATTTCCACTTTCTATGTATTAACTATATCCAAATGTATGTCATTGTAGCTAGCATCTGAATCTTTTTTATTCAGACTTCTTGCATTAGACGAAATTTTGTTCTGCTATAATCACCCACAAAGTCTCAATCCAAAATAATGAAAGCAAAATTTATTACTTTGCAAATCACTAGACTAAAATAATTTAGTTCTCCTATTTCATTTAGAATTGAATTCATGAGTATACTACAAGTTTTCTTCAATAGCAAGTTAACTAGGCAATGATCCTTGACATCAGAAAACACTTCAAACAGGAATTTTCCCTTTAAATAATCCCTCTAAATACAAGCTACCGCAACCATGGAAATGTAACAAATGTGCTCTACAGACATTTCTATGTACTAAAAGAAAACCTTTATTTATGTGAAAATTGTATGATCATTCATTTCCATTATTTGTGTAGAAAATTCATATAGGAATACCAAATTTGTTTTCCCTTGAAGAGAAAATATCCCAGTGTTTCTTTTTTTTTTCTGTTCAGTTGCATTAAAAATATACATAAAACAAATTCTGAAAATGTCATCGAGTTTTTATAGATTAAACATATTTTTTATTTCCAAGTCAAACATATCTTTAAAAATATTTATTTCATGAGAATAATAAGCATTAGGAATAAGTCCACAACAAAGACTGTAGAACTGTGATAAAATTGAGCTACTTTAAGCTGAAGTTTTTCCTTAAACATAATATTTACTGACCACACTTTCCTTTGAATATGTGGACCATCATGAGGAGAGAGCTCTAAGTTCCTTCCTAAAATTGTCTGAAACAGTGCATCACATCCTGTAAGGACCATTTCAGTCCAGGAAGTCAAAATAATTCTAAAATTGTAGCTATATTTATGAAGCTGTAACTATAATTTCAGAGGATTTCTCACATGAAAATTACCAACAAGTATAACAACTTCTGGCAGCTTCTAACTGATCTCTGGTACATAAATAAAATCTAGTAATTAGTTGAAATTATAGAATTTACCTTAGGAATCAACACTAATGTGTCGCATTCATCAGGTTTATGATTATATTATTTTCAATTTATGAAGTTTCCATTTCAAAAAAACACTGTTTTAGAAAATAATTTCATCAGGAGGGAGGAGCATGGAGATTTTTGCACTTCCTTTCTGATGTTTAGAGGTCTCAAAATAGACACAATTATGAAATCCCTTACAAATTTTGGTATTTCAGAAGTCCAGATACAGTGAACTGCCTAAGTTCACGTTATGTTTAGAAGTCCTACCCTGGCCTGAGTATGGCAAGGGCAAAACTTAGATTCCGCTTACGTCTTTTTTCTTCACTCTTGACACCTGCAACCTAGAAATCAGGGTGAGATAAAATTTCCCTGCCTCTTTATTGTTAATTGAATTCATACACTAAACTCATACATTATGTTAACAAAGCCATCTTAGTGTTTGTTTTCACGTCCAGATCAATACAGAGAACCTTATCCAAGTATTACTGAAACAGTATCCTGCAAAATAATAACATGCTTTCTTATTTAAATCTGTCAGACTTGTGTGCTTCAAAGATAGACATGAGGGTCAGGGTCTTTATTTCAGTTGCTCAGTTGTCAAGGAAAGGACTTTAGATTTGTTATAGAGCTCGTAGATGTTATTCTCTTGAAGCCTACAAGTTACAAGAAATATTACAGCAAATACTTCATATTGTTATTAAACAATCTCCCCACCACCAACAACCAAGTCCTAGTGCACATAATTCTTTTTTTTGGCCTCAAAGAAAGGGTGCATCATGGTCCAAGGTCTAAAAATGAAACCCAAAGTCAGGCCCAGCTCTGGCATCTAGTTTTCAGAATTTCAGTTGGTCTTGATTCTAAATGATTATTAGTTTTAGATAGCTGCAGTTGTTCAATCTAATTTTGCCTCAGTGCTGTTAGAGGAGAGTGAGGAAGAAACAGTAGAGCTCCCACCACTGGGACCACAATGTGAAAAACCTATTCTGACCCAGATCAACCAAAGCTACATCATAAATTACAACAAAGGACAGTAGTAGACTGCAGGAGGGGGAGGCGCTCACCTTCAGAATATCTCTAAAGCAAAAAGAAATTGATGTGGCACTGTCACTGGGTACTAGGAGGCTAAATAATACGAGACACTTTGGTCACCCTCTTTCTTGGGGCTGTTCATCCTCT
Organism: Cygnus atratus; assembly: GCF_013377495.2. Lineage (NCBI taxonomy): Eukaryota > Metazoa > Chordata > Aves > Anseriformes > Anatidae > Cygnus > Cygnus atratus. Next base: position 4,904,652 of record NC_066369.1, read on the forward strand.
CCAGTCTAGTCCTTCTCGTGAACTTTATGAGGAAAAGGGGTCTAAATCTGAGTATATAGTCCTGAAAAACAGAATTTCTTTTGTATGGTGAGAAACTTGAGGAGGAAAAAAAAAAAAAAAAAAAAAGGAAAAACAACCAGCCAAAATAAACAACAATCCTATACCACCCTCACTCACCCATCCCCTTCCACCCCTCCCCTGCATCGCACCTTCAAAACACAAACAAACAAAAGCCAGCAAAGAAACACAGGTCCCAGCAGTGGTAGTTGTTTCAAAAAATAAGGCATGTGACCAATGTTAAATTATTAAGTAAGAAGCAATGATGAGATCACCCACATACAGTATTAGATTTAGAATACCAGTCAGCCATCATGTAAGAATAGCTTTTGATAACTAATAACCCCTATGTGAAAGGCTCCTTATCCAATTACAATTTTGTTTTGCCTTCTCTCCTTTCATGCGTCCTTTCCTAGTTCAAAAAGCAACTTTCATAGGAAACAGGAAATATTCCAGTGAGTTTCGCATATCTAATGAATGCTAATAAGTTATTTTTCTACCCTACTGGATACCTGGAACTAGGCATCAATGTGAGAGCAAAATAACAGACAGAAGTTCATTATATTCAAAGATATTAGCATTGAAATGCTAGTCTGCAGTTACAGAGAACTGTGCTGTAATAGTTATTCAAAATTTACATTATTTCTGTGCAGATATAAACTTTTCCTTCCTAAATCTCTACAGTCAGAAAAGGCAGACAAAGTTTCCAAAGCCATGGGGTGAAAAAACAAACTCTGCTGAAGTTAATTGAAAACTCCCATTGTTGTTCTTGAGGAGACCACTTGTGAGCACTCAGCACAATAATACACACCTTCAGTACTTATAGTGAGGAGCTGAGATAGATGGCAGCTTTCTGCCTCCCATTACCTTTGGCTAAAACAATTTATTTCTCCACACCAGCTGCAAAGGGCTGTGGAACTGAAGTCTGCTGCTGATACTGAGCAGTCCCTAGTTCTGCCAGCAGACCTACTGCAGGCTGTCAGCATCACCACATGTGTAATCAAATTCCACGTGTTTCAGGTACCACCAGTTCTCAGACGTAGCACTGCGATGTTTTTATTCAGGAAAAAAAAAATGCATATACATCTGCATATACTTAATTTTTATGTGGGAAAGAAGGATATCTAGCACTTCACATATCCTTTCCCCCACATAACTGAGTAATACAATTCCTTAGCTGATTTTTAATCTGAAACTGAATGCTTGAAAGGTATACGAAAATTCCAGCTAATATGTTACAGATTGGCAAACAATCTGTACCTATTTCTGAATACAGGATTTAAACAGTGGTTAAATCAAATCTCCCCATTATTCAATCGGGTTGTCAAGAATGCATATAGAGGAAAAAATGTGTGATCATGGCTAAGAAATGCAATACAATTATGAGATTTTATTGACAGAATATACAATTCTAAGGAGATGAGGTACATTTACATTCACGTCTACTCCCATTTGTGCAATATATTTCAACATAAATATTGATTCAAAAGGAAGATTAGTGAGGCTCATAAAGGATTAAACTACCTTCTAGTGAAAATTTGTAATAAGCAAGCCATTTCTGTAAGAGGTGCAAGCCAGGTCAGCACAGCTGAAATCGGTGGGGCTATAATGGCCACACAAGAAGATGACCCAGACCAAAGCTCTTTAGATAACTTTAGAAGAAAGAATACTAAAGCCTCTGTATTTTTATTCCTTTTTCTCTCAGAAATTCCCTTATCAACTGTCATTACCATAATGTGGAAAAGCTATATTGCCAGAGTACCAAAAGACAATATCAGTAAAACAATGTCCCATCAAGATCGATATTATTATGATTAAAGACTCCAAACACAATGAAATAATAATATAAAAACCTTAAGTCATTAAAGTCAGAAGCAACACACTAAGGTACATGCAAATTATAGTTTAATCTACACAATTGTCTGTGTAAGCTTGCAAAATACATTTTTGCTTGATTGCTCAGAGTTAAAAGCAGAAATGCATCCTCTGGGACTCTGTTTAGGAGATTTGTCTTGAAAATTATGTGATAGAATCAGTCAATATATACACATAAATTATACCACTGACATTTAGAAAAATGACACTTGAAAGTTTTTCTTCTAAGTAAAACAGGGGAAAGAGCAACTGTATCATCATTTGGATACTAAACAGAAACTTAAACTTTTACACTCTGTATAATAAAACCATTCTTATGAAATGTTAGGAAAACAATTTGTGCATGCTTTAGTGGGAAATAAAGCAGCATTCCCTCACCTGATGTTCAACTGGTGAAAATCACCACAATGCCATCAAAGGCAACAGAACTAGGAGAGGCTATGTAAGCCCCATCTCTGACCCCACGTGTCTGGACAGTGAAACTGTTAAAAACTGAACCAGGGCACAAGGGAGAACATCAACATACGTGTTAGTGTAAAGCCAGCATTGATGTTTTCAGGTTTCACAAACCAGCAGTGTGTTGCCACCCATTTTAACATCAGCTGCAGGGAACCTTGGTACATGGATTTCTACACACACCTTTGTAAAGATCCACTATTCAATTTCCTTTTCATCTTTCCCTTCATTTCCCTTTTTTCCCTTTCTCTTTGTTTTCCCTTTCCTTTCACGGGAGCTTGATGTTGGTCATTCAGCTTCACACACAAGCATGTTCATGTACGCCACTCTGTCATTTGCCCCTCAGCACTGCCAGACAGCCTCTGGATGAAGCATGTTTAAGTGCTACAGCTGTTTGCTAAGCAACATGTCCAAGTACCAGAGCCTAGAAGTGGAAAATTTTTTCTTTTACAAAGAAACTAGGTGCAATGAAAAAAAATGGATACAAAGGATGTTAGAAACCACGTTTTACAATACTCTTACATCAATTTGATATAATTTTAATATCTCATAGGGTTTTATCTTGTTGCTTACCACAGTGTCTGAATACTTCTCACAAAACAAACAAACAAACAAAAATCCACTGCTACAGGAAAATTCACAGACTTTCTGACATTTTCTCCTTCTCTGAGGACATAGGTTCTTACAAGCATGTTTTTATTAGAAGGGCAATGGGCATAAGAATAGAAGAGGATATTCCCACAACAAGAACCACTTGAGGCACTGCAATACTGGAATTCACTGCCCTGTCTGACGTCCCCGAAGCATTCCAGGTGCTTCCTGTCACCCCTGCAGGGTCTGCCAAGCTGAACACGGGCTGCAGCACAGCCCCTGGTTCTATTCGGGGCAAGAAATTCCCTACCCAGTTGTGTCCATCTTTTATGTTCTACTATTAAGGTGATGTAGTATATAAAAAGTTCAAATTCTTTCTCTATGAACAAATATAAAAGAAACCCTCATAACTGTTGTGGTTTAAGCCAGCCGGCAGCTAAACACCACACAGCCGTTCGCTCACCCTCCCCCCTCCCTCTCCGGGATGGGGGAGAGAAATGGGAAAGTGAAGCCTGTGAGTTGAGATAAAGACAGTTTATTAAGACAGGAAAATAATAATAACAATAATAATAACAATAACAATAATAATAATAGTATTAATAATAATAATGTGTACGAAATAAGTGATGCACAATGCAATTGCTCACCACCCGTTGACCGATGCCCAGTCTATCCCCGAGCAGCCGGCCCCCTACCCCGGCTAGCCACCCCTATATATTGTTCAGCATGACATCAGACGGTATGGAATACCCCTTTGGCCAGTTTGGGTCAGCTGTCCTGGGTCTGTCCCCTCCCAGCTCCTGCTGCACCCCCAGCCTGCTCGCTAGCAGGACAGAGCGAGAAGCTGAAAAGTCCTTGGCTTGGTGTAAGCACTGCTCTACAACAATTAAAACATCAGCATGTTATCAGCGCTCTTCTCATCCTAATCCAAAACATAGCACCCTGCCAGCTACTAGGAGGAAAATTAACTCTGTCCTAACTGAAACCAGGACAATAACAAAAATAAATACAGGAGAGGAAACAGTACAAACGGGTTCAATTTTTAGTTATGTAAATTATTATTTCACTGTTTCTAAATAATTCATTTTATTAAGTTATCATTAAAAGTCATTTGGCAAAAAATTTGTATGAACTAAATTAAAACTGTTGTTCAAGAATTTATCACAATGCTTTCTACAGTTTCTGATGTGATACGCACCCTGGGCAGATGGTGTATTTTCTGCTCCTCAGTAAGGCATTGATGTGACGGATGCCATAGGAAGACAATGTGCACATGTTATCATACAAAACCCCTAATCACCTGTGAAAATACCACCATAAGGTCTGCCATTCCCCACTACCACTTCGGGACATCTGAATATTTGAAGATATTTGAGTGGTTGGCAGTACAAATGGCAAGTTCTGAATAGAGTGATCAGCCACCCCAAAATTCAAATAATTTCCAAACTCTTGCTTTTACTTTCTAAAGAGCAGGAAAAAACAAACAAACTATTTTTTACTGTCTCTTTTAATTTCTTTCCTTTCTTTCCTCTCTTCTTTTTTTTTTCCTTAAACATATTTACATATTTTTGTTGTTATTTTTGCTGTTGTAATTATGATTTTTGTGAGGGTAACTGCAGCTGAAGTTGGAAAAATAAATGATGGACCAAAGTACATCAATGGGTTTTTAGATGCTGTGAACACATATTCTCTCTTACAGCCACAGAGAATGCACAGCACTGCAGAGTTTCTTTGATTGAGTAGTCTGGGAATTTTTCGATGTAGAAGAATAAACAGTAATCTAAATCTGAATTTCAGCCAGTTCATCTTATCTATTTTGTCTCCATGCTATATGCAGCTGAAACAAAAAAAAAATATAATCTGGTTTATGACCCTATAGAACTTCATGGATAAACATATACCTAGAGTCAATACTTTTTTAATATACTTTTTCATCCTCACAAAAACAAACAACACTAGCAGAGATCAAAATAGATCTGTGCATCATTTAGATATCCATGTCTTCTGTTTCAGTATGCCATACTTAGCACTTTATTGCCTGTCATTTTTCCAAGTTCTATATAGATGTCTTTCAAAAAGCATATAAATCACTCAGGAACTTCTCTGTAACTTCAGCTTACTTAGGAGACCTATCATCAATCATAATTAATGACTCAATATGAGCAGTACTGTGCCTGCTGACTATATACTAGTCTTTTCAGTGTCATAGGCAAAGACTAGCTAATATGGATATTGAAAGCCAAGAGAGAAATTTAAGAGGGAAACCTTACAAACTTTGAGAATACGTGTGACTTATTCTAATGCTGTTTAGCATTAGTGGTTATGATCTATGGACTATAAAAGGATGATTTGTCAATATTTTAATGAATGCAGTACATATTATTATTTATCGTTAACCTGGATTTGACTACTGATTTGCATTTGTATAAGCTACATAAAAGTTAATACAGTTTAATAGAAAGTTGAGAAGTCTAGGAGTGTAAAGATGAAGTATATTTTATTTTCCATAATAAGAAGTCCCTGTTGCCCAGGATGAGAATAGAACTACTACTAACATAAATGACAAGCCAGTTACCCAAATTAGCAAAATTGAACAGATTTCACATACAACATGGATTAATGTTCTTTATTTACAGCACACTACCACATTGGAATGCACTGAAGAATGAAGGATGGCAAATCTACTAAAAATAAATAAATAAAAATAAATAAATAAAAAAGTCCCACAGCGGTAAATTGTTTTACTTGTTTTTCTTTCAAACACGATGTATTTTTTTGAAAGATGATGGCTGTATTCCAAAATAATCAGCTCTGCACTACAAATAAAGTTAGGCAGATAACATTTTTTACCTTAGAAAAAATCCAATAGACAAGATAACCATACATTTTTCTGAAAGTACGTTTTTCTCAAAAACAGTACAAAAAGTTTGATTCCAGCAACCTAAACTTGAGTTTTCTGCTCTAATCCCTTCTTCCTAAAGATACTGCTCTTGCTTTAAGACCCCCTTATAAAACCACTGTAAATAATAGGCAATGGCATTTAGCTAAAACTAGTAGAAGTTTCTAACTCAGACCTCCCTGGATGCAGGGCCCATTCTCTATCTACACGGTGTCCCCAGAACCAGATGTGGGTTGTGAAGTGCAGAAGCATCAATGGGGTTTCGGGCAGCACAGGGGAGGCTCAGCCCAGCTTTCTGCTTTGTCCAGACTGCTACTTTCATCAGGAAGAGGAAGAGGAAGGGGTTGAGGAAGAGAAAGCAGAAGACGAATATCAGCTCTGGAACAGCAAGGGAATCCAGGATGCCAAGGGATGAAAGAGGCACAGAGGTAGCGCAGGGAGAAGGCAGTAGCAGAGACGCTTCAGTACAAAATGACTTATTTTGACCTCTGATGTCTTTTAAAAGCTGATTATCAAAACATTTTCCCCAGAAAATGAAGCTAATTACACACCAGTGCAACCTCACCCTCTATCCCAGTGCAAGAAGTGAAACAGAAACTTCACTTTTCAATAGCATGAGATCTAGAACTATTTTTGAGCCTATTTTCAAATTAGAGTTATTCATATTGCTGAAATAACTGGTAAAGGAAACTGTAAGGAACAACCACCTCTTCCAATGTGAATTTCCTCTCAATCTGCCATAACTTCTTCATTTTTTTAATGAAGAAATGCCATTCCAAACAGGAAAAGACTGCAGGTCATGCAATAAAGCTCCAGACTATAGTTAAGAGTTCTGAACAGGGGACAGAAAAACACCCCTCTGCCTCATCTGTACTGATGATATACATATCCCAGTGTGCAGAATGCTTTCACAGTCCTGTGATCTTGAATCCGTATTTAAAAATATGTTTGTTTGTTGTGTTTTTGTTTTAAACTGAACTTCAGCTTTTTTCTAGTTGGGTAGGAAGAACAATTTTCATCCACAAGCAGACATTCACTGAAGGTATACTATGGTCACAATTCATTTTGGAAAAAATCAGAACTGGCAGGTTGCACATCTATAATGCACTTGACCAGCAGTGTGTTTCTTAAATTGCTTGGGTACCTCAGCTCAACCTAGTTCTTCAGGCATATTATATTAGTAGCCTCCAGTCTATCACCTTACTGTGGTACCACCATTAAACGTTCTTTATTGCCCATTTTTGTTCTTTTCAGCAGAGCAATCATAAACATAGCAAACAATGAACTCCAAGTACTGTTAGAAAGAACAAATAAAGCACATTTATATTATTACACAATCAAAACTTCATGCTAACCGCACATCATTGCAGCATTAAAATACACACGATAAATACACCATAACTTTATCTTAGACAAAATACTACACAGCGCTGTGAAATGCTGCACTTGGTAAGGTGACAGCATACAAAGTATTATTTTAAAACAACGAATAACAGTATGTTTAAAGATCAAGCTTCTGTTTGGAAACTGAAACACAAAAAGTTACCTGTTTATATAAAAGAATTTTCTCTCTGCCTTGATCCACGACCATCACAGTCATTGTTAACCTTTCCCTGTGTTTCTTACAACTTGGGATCAACCCCTTATCTGTCATATTTGGTTGCTCCATCTGAAGCTGCTGATTGCTGCTATGTATTATTGCTTTTAAGCCTGTAGAACCAATGTTGCTGAGAGCTCTCTCTTCTGTCGGTGTATGTTTGTGATTTGTATAATTATTTTTCCTAAATCCTTGTAATTACACATGCACTTTTTCAGTAAAGAGAATAGAATGATAAAGAGGTGACTGAGACCACAGTACAATGTAGCTCCATAGCTAAACAGGGAAGTGATGATTGTTGATAATAATTAATAAAAACAAAATCATACAGATTGAATATTTTGTCCAAAAGTGACTTTGAAGAAGCTGGAAGCTAAAAACTAAAAATAAACTGTAAACTAAGTACATTGTATATGGAAGCTAGATGGCAATCAGGCAGAGTCAGTTTCCAAAGCTCAATAGCACTTTTAAAAATGTGTTTTCAGTCTTACCAAGGCTGAAACAAATATACAAAGAATTTATTTTACCTTTCAGGTTCAGCTTGGCATGCTAGTCTTGTCTTAGGCCAACATACAGGTCCCTGCTGGTTTTGTCGGTGGCGTTGTTTGTTTGCTTCTTATTATAAATAGCTATGGATAAAAGTGTGTATACATATGCATTAGCCATATCCAAATTCATTTGTCCTAAATTAGTGGACAACAAAACTAAAGCCAAACAAAACCCAATAGTCCATAGTGCAAAAGGGGAGACTCAAAAGAGCAGCCTGCAGAATTTTCAGTCTGGAGCCAAGTTCACAACCAGGGGAATAATAAAGCAAACAGAAAACAGACCAAAGATCCTCAGAGCGGCATCCTCAGTTGTAGTAAACAAGCTCTGCTAAATTACTCCATTCATTGAGCTGGTCTGTATTTTGGCATGCTGCTGTCTGTTACTAAACCACTACAGAGAGCTTCAACAGAAGACAATGGACAACAGGCAACAAAACAAGAAAATTTAAGAGCAATTACAAAGAATCTTACATATGACAGTTCTTCTCTCACTTTTAAGACCAGTTCACCCATCCTTAGCAAGAGATCTCACAAGTGACAAAAAACATAGCCAAAATCTTGCCAGGCACTAACTAGCTATATCTTTGATTGCACTGTTTACAAATCTGTAATAACATTTCTTCCATCTGTTCTGCAGTTTCCATCTATACGCTCAATTTTCAAAATGAAATAAATTGCTTACAAATTTGTTCCAAAAACCTCTTCCACAGAGGTCTTCCAGCATATTGGATATAAGGGACAATAGTCTAAAGTTTGGGCAAAAATACATTTACAAGTAAAGTGAAAGGTAAGCTTGTGTTTAAAAAACAAAACAAAACAAAAAAAAATTAAAAAGAACTGATAGGCAAAATTCTAAAGAAATACCTATCAATTACAATTCAGTTATTAGTCTGTCTCCTCAAGGCAATGTACAATTATTTAACTAAGCTGTCTTGTTTAAAACATGAACACAAAATCTAGTCAGTTTTCAAAAGCTGAGTTAAGTGTAATTCAGCACATCAACTCTGACACTTCTGTGGTAAAATTCAGTAGTTTCTGAAACTAAAACAAAAACAAATGTTCCCTGTTTCTCTAGGTAGGACTCTGAAAAGCAATTGGAAGCTGGTTTCAAGAGGCCCAGACCCTCTCTGAATAAGCTTAGAGTTCTCTCTCTGCTCTGTGCAGGCAACGAGTGTCTCACTCAACACAGTCCAGGTGTGAGCAACACTGAAATAGCCACAAATAAAACTGTTCATACATAAAGCCACAAATAAAACTGTTCATACACAAAGCCTAAATTATATGCGGACAATTCATATCCAACAAATGACTACCACAGAATTATAACTCTCATTTTCTGATGTAAAAAGGAAATGAGACAACAATCAAATCTCTTTAGAAAATAACTAATGTTGGTCCTGAAACAAATGGTATTCCTCCAACTGAATAACATTTAATGTTTGCTCACTGGGCAGCAAGTTCTGTTTTCCCTGTTCAATTAGCCAAGCATTCACAATGGAACCAGATTTAAATTATACTTCTATTAAAACTCTTTGTAATGTTGCGTATGTGCTTCTCTATTTCTTTGAAAGATATGTGAAGGAGCCATAGGTAAGAATTCACTTGTGTTGTTATAACTACTAGCTTTGCTGTTTTTATTATTATTGCTCAAGATTCTCGCTCCTTCAGTCACATCTAAAATACCAGCAACTTTGTTATGCATTCCTACTATTACTACAAAGCAAGAACCTAATACTTGAGAAGACACAGTAACTGAACAAATACTGCAGACGTTGCTGGAATTAAATAACATGGCACTTATGAATATAGCCCATGTTTCTTTCTTCATTTACAAGATGCAGTGAGTCAGAAAAGTAGCACCCGAGTATGATTAAAAAGAAAAGGTTTTTGACAGCCTGCTTTACAGTGACTAGTGAACATTGACTCACCATCACCACCCCGGCACAGCATCATTTCTACTTGATATTTGCCATTCCATAATTAGAACAAATGACATACTTGGGACATAGCAAAATGTTTTTAGTTAATTTTCTGCTTAAACCCATTTACAGAGTCTTTACTGTTCCTGCCTCAAAAGGTAAGGTACACAATCATGAGCTGTGCCGCCTCCATTTTAGAGACATCCCTATTATTATAAAAGTAAATGCCACCCACTTGCTAACATTGGAGACTAATTAACTCTACAATTGCTGCTTAAAGAAGAGGGTAAAAACCATCACTGACTGTTCCAGTAGCTATTCTACAAAGTTAAGAGGATTAGACAATGCTGTGCCTTCACCAGTCCCAAAACAGTTCCTTTCTCTTTTTTTTGTTATTGTTGTTTTCTTTTGTTGTTGTTCATTTTAAATTCCAACCTGTTTTGCCTATTTTGCCTATAACTGTTATTTACGTACTGTTCTTTCTAAAATTGAAAATGGTCCCTATAGTACCTCTGGTTATGAATCCATCTGCTGAAAAAATGTTTTTGAAATGCGTTTTGTTCCTCTCATTCAGTTTTTGAAGTTTTGACTTTTAAAAGCAAGTAGTACTTGAAGTTGTTGAAAGCAGCTCAGCTAGTGAGTTCTGAATTCAATACCCATGCTGAAAAGTATGACAGCTACATAGATTCATTAACTATACAGCACTGAAAAGAAATCTTCACATCCCACTTATCTGGGTCCAATTTATTAAAAAAAAAAATGATTTTACTGTTTATATATCCATTTCAACACAAAGAAAAAAGGTGCTAAATAAATATGCAAGTCCTCCAATGAAATAAGACGACAACAAAAAAGTAATGGCCGAGGCTGAGGGAATACCTGGAGGGAAAAATCTTACTTACAACAGCATCAATATGAATTTTGCAGTTCAATTAACTGGTGTCAGGATTAATAGCTTAACCAAGATGCAAGAAAATAACAAATCTGGTTGTAAATCAGCAATATCATGTGGAACTTCTTAGTTTACATGTACTACTCTCTGTGCCCAGCAAACACTGGGCAAATTACCTTCTCTCAATTCTGATGAACAAAAAGCAGCAGGGAGGGCATAAATACAAATGTTTTAGAAGCTTGGTTCTGTAAGCATTTTAAAAAAGATTTTAGAGATTTTTTAATATTTTGCTGACCAGTTTTCCCATGTTTAATAACTGAAAGCTTCCTGTTAAATGCACAAAGTGGCTGCAGTGCAGAAAGGGGCATTTTTAATATCAGGTTCTGGTATGTACATCAAATACAGTGGCTGAAGTCACACATGAATCACCGAAAAGTGTCAAGCTCCCTACAAGACCTTGGGATATAAAGAGGAAGAACTTAGCAGTTGTTGACATGGCATTTTTTAAAAACAGAAGCCTCTGATGGCTTCTTTTTTATTTGTATCTAGCCGAGTAGTTAGACAGATGGGTCACAGCCTTGAAATAGGGCATACCTGCTAGAGACAAACTGCTAAGTCTGACGTTCTATTGCAGCTACTACCAGTCTTTCTTCTGCAGCTATACAGCCCTCCCAGCTGTGACATGGAACCTAGCTCAGGAGAACAACCTGTCCGTGTCCCCATCTTTGCAGGTACTCCCCAGGAAGGCTGGCTGGTGCCTCCTCAGTGCATCCAGGGAGTCAATGCTTCCTAGTTAGAAATCACACTTATTTGCCTCTGACCCACTTAGAATACTAGAACCATGGAATGGCTTGGGCTGGAAGGAACCTTAAAACCCACCGAGATCCAACCCCCCTGCCATGGGCAGGGACATCTCCCACCACACCAGGTTGCTCACAGCCCCATCCCACCTGGCCTTGAACACTTCCAGGGATGGGGCATCCACAGCTTCTCTGGGCAGCCTGTGCCAGTGCCTCACCACCCTCATCATGAAGAATTTCTTCCTAATATCTAATGTAAACCTACCGTCTTTTAGTTTTAAAGCCATTCCCCCTTGTCCTATCACTACACTCCACAACAGAGTCCCTCCCCAGCTTTCCTGCAGGCCCCTTTTATGTACTGGAAAGCTGCTGTAAGGTATCCCCAGAGCCTTCTCTTCTCTAGACTTGATAATAATTAAAAAGCCATGCCAAAGAGATCAACCCACCACACAGACCACTGATTAAAAATCAAAGTGGAATCATATATGCATTTCCTATTGTGGTAAATTGTGTTGTTAACCAATACGTTACTTCATACATGTTCTGGGTCTAGGTTTGATGTCCTTCCATGGATTATATAAATCAGTATATGTACTCACACAAATGGCAACATTAACCATAGTGAACACTGCAACATTTGCATTTGAAAAATTAAAGAATAACTATTCCATAAGATATTAAAAAGTAAAAGTAACCCTTACTATAGTACTAAAGTGTAATTTTAGTCATCATCTAGTGAAAAGTTTTTTTATGTTAAAAAATATTCCATTTCTACAAGATTTTGATGGCAATTAAGGAAAATTTACTTTCAATTGATAAAATTTCCTGACTTACAATTGTTCATGGCCAGGATTTTATTTTGTTGCATTCCTTGAAAATATACTACAGAGTCTCTTTTCTCTTGAAACTAGTTGTGAATTAGTCCTGCCCAGCTATTTATTAATTAGATAAGAAAACAAATGTTTTTTGTGTTTTTTTGTTTGTTTGTTTGTTTCTGTTAGGATAAAATTGAAAAATTACAAGAATAAAAATGCTCATTTAACTAACAATTAGAATAATTTGATTTGTTCTGTCAACTTTGACTTTTAATAGCTAATATACATCCTTGAGCTAAGTGATAGATGCTATTCTTTCTATATGTGATTATCCAAAGGGACATTATTAATACTAATTAACAAACAGGGATAAATGTTAGCGATTAACCCTTATAATTAGTCCCAGTAAGGAGAAGTAATTTATTTAATGTTTCACTGACGTATATAAGGAATCAATAACAGATACTTTACTTATGTAGGAACTCAGTGTTCTAGAGATCTTTAGGGACTGCTTGGGCTATAAATAAAATCAAGGCTGCAATATCTTTGGCGCAGTAATTTCATTATATATTTATACAGCACCAAATATAAAAAAGACTCCATCTAGATAAGATCTGTGGATATTACTAAAGATATAAATACATGAAAACTGAAAAATGGAAAACAAGCTATATTATCTAAGTAATTCACTTAAAATAATGTGTTTACTTGGTATTAACTGTGAGTATGAGATTTGTTTGTGGTTGTTTTTTTTTCTTTTTTTTCATGGAATATTTGTAACATCTATTAATATAAATTTTATTTATAATTAAGGAACTTTCTTTCAACCCTCCCCCCAAAATGTGGTCCCATTTTCCTTTCGTTGAACACATGTAAATTCTGTTAATGCTTATGGGAGTTTAGTCTGTACAAGGCAAGGCAAAATCCTCTTATGTTGAAAGTTTAATTAAAGTTCTTTAAAGAGTTTGATGTATGCTATAATGTGCTAATTATTTTGATACCTAACAACTTATAAATTTGGAGGGGACTAACAAATTGTCATTCTGACTAGAAAATAAAAACAGAGTGTGCATGTAAGTTCACAAACAGAGCTACAAATTTATGACATAGGGGCAATACAATCACAATCAATTTCTAGAGAGCTTTCTGCATTTCAGCAGTGCAACACTCATAGGTTATCCAAACCATCAGATTTGTCTTCTTTCTATCTAACAGACAAGCTGTGTTCAGACAAGCCTACATCATTTATGAACAGTAATACTGAACACCTTTAATTTATTCCTGTAGAATATTGTATCCTGGTAAGTGTCACATACCAGTGTTCCTAGCAACAGTGTGTGCTGTGAGTGTTGTAGCAACCAATGACAAAAATAAAATGACAGTGGAAATAAGTATGTAGGACTGAATGACATCCAGAGAGTAATTGAGAAGGGACAGCTTGGTGATTGAGTAGGAGCTGAAACGTGCTTTGTGGGTTTGTTTTTGTGAAGATAGTGTCTACAGATAAACATGCTAGAAATTAGTTTGAAAAGCAATTCACATGACTTGCTTCCTACCTTCTGCCATTGCCTCATTTTTGGTCTGCAAGGTGGTTAGAAGACATTAGATTTTTTCTGGAGTCCATAATCTTCTCCTTGCTGCTTTCATCCAAAGGACTTTAAAGAGTCTTCCCAAGGATCTGATCAGATGTCCATCTGCCACATAATCTATGGTCAGGTGTCCCCAGACCACGTTGGAGATGTGGCAGAGCATGTATTGGTAGACCAGGTGCATAGTCCTTTATGCAGGAGAGAGTCATGGCCAGTCTTTAGCAGTACGTTACAAATTACAATGCACTTCACATAATTCATGGGGTGCACTGCTATTGGAATAGTTTTATAAACCAAAACAATCTGGTCAGATAGTTGCTAGGCTAGGAATGGAGACAAAGCTGACCTAAGAATTAAAGATCTGATACCTGCACTCACCCAGTGGTAACAAACTAGATGGGGCATTCTGAAAACTGCAATGTGTGGCAGAAAATGCAAAGGGAGGATTAACTGTTCATAGGCGACATGATAAAGCCTCTTACTGGAATAAAGTAATACATTCTGCATAACTCCTAGAAGACTTTAAAGAGTGGCTGATAGGGATCAGAGAGCAGAGGAGAAAAGATGGTCATGTCCTAACAGCATCAAAGTACAATGGAAGGCTCAAGGAAACTAGAATTAGGACTGTCCTATGGCAACACATAGGATCTGATCAAATCTCATTCAACTGTAGCTTTGCTCATTGTAGATGTTAATATTACAGATCCTGAAGTTGCTGATCATAAAATCATACAGTAGGTGACCACGTAACTTTCTTTTCACTTAGAAATGCCATGATAAACTGGAATAGCCATTTACTCTCACTGAGGGGTTTTCCTTGCCCACTTCCCTTACAAAGAAAAGGGTAAAGAGTTAAAAGGATTCCCTCATCAGCTGAGCTGATGAGCAAGTTGCAGCTAGTCCACAGCACTCTAACCAAATCTTTGAAATAAAATTTGCACAGATCACGAAGGGCATTTGATTTGATTGTTAAATTGCTTGTATCTACAGTTGGAAATTTTTACCTGTGGTTTTACTCCAGAAAACATTTCCCTAAAACTGACATTGCAGAAAATTCGGATGTTGAGATAGGCAGGAACAGCACAGGTTTTAAAGTGTGAATCATATGGATTTATATGTAATTGTCATTTGATCAAGTGCTGCTAGACTGAACTCTCATGTGACTGTTCCAATGGGAAGCCTTTTTTCACTCACTTGTACTACATCATCTGTTCCCAAGTTGAGTCCCCAGTTATTTATTTTCAGCCATTTTTGAATCTGTAGCTAATCTAAAAGCAAATTTATCTTTTAATTTTGTTTCTGTGTGAGAGCAAATCTGGAAAGGTAAATGTTGGCCACATTTCTAACTGCTAAATCTAATAACATTTTCAAACGTAGACATAAGGGAAAAGGAATAGGAAACCATCAGGACATGTCCCACAACAACGATGTAAAGGAGAGAGAAGAAAGATAAAGTGTTTGGGTTGCAGAAAACAGATCCACACTTATCACCTCATGGTGTATGTGTCCTCTCTCTTCACACAGAAAGGGAAAGTAAAAGGGATAATTGAAGATTACAATAGCTGTGATAGCATGAAAGAAATTGCTAAAAGAACGTTAGTTGGAGAATTAATAAAATGTCTTTTCATATCTAAACAGTGATGCTTACACAACTAACTCATTAACTATTGCAGCCACAAAACCATCTGCAAAACGAGGCCTTAATTCTACACATTAAATGTATCCCTATGCTGTATTTTGATAAATTCTGCAGGCAGTCTGAACTCTGCTACACAGAGGGTTCACTCAGCTTTTACCACCTGAAATACTCTCAGTACCTAGACCTCCAGGCTCTACATGGACTACTGCCACCTCATTCTCCAGAAGACAGGTAAGAAGCAAAACACTCCTCTTTCTCCACCATGCATATCATTTCCACTAACAAGGACAGGGTCTTCTTTCAAAGTTTGATTTACAGGTGCTATAAGGCCATTGTGCTGACTGCATGTCAGTCTCCAAGGAAACTAGTAGCATATGTATTCTGGAAGCATCCACAGAAGAAAAGAAGTGTTATTAAAAGTATTCTCAGCATAACCTCTGCTATGAGTAGAAGCAAAGTTCAAGGTCTTCTGTTGAATAGTTGAATGATGCTGTGTTCAAATAAAAGGCTCCCAAGGAAAAAATAGCAGGTCAAACTGGGCATCTGGCTGGTGTACAGTCTGCAGTTCTGAAAGAGTCAGAAACTGAAAAAAAATAATCTATTTAAAACTTTAGAAAGGCTTAATATTCTTTTATAATGCAGCCTAATTTTAGATTGGAATCTCTTCGATATACTTAAGTGTTAGCACTTCCTGTAATACATCCACTTTTTGCTATTATACTTCTCAACCTAATTCATATCAGCTTGCACATCTGTGTTTTAAAGTTGCTTCTCAACCTCTGTCTAGAATTTTTCTCATTTATATGACTGAAGAGAAGCACGGGATATCATGTCTCAACCAAGAGGACTGCTATTCTCTCTGCTCCCAGGAGCCATGCAGACAGATGTCCTATGGCTGGGACAGATATTCTGTGCAGTGGAGAGGTTCTGCTGGTGGACAAAACATCACATGAAACTTGTGCACTTCCATGATCATTGACAATTTTCTGTGGCATTTTCAGAGTGTGCGTAATAAGAGCAGAGTCCTACTTGAATTTTAAATGAGAACATAAATTCCCCTTCTTCAGCCCAAGTTCCCCCTGTAATTTCTATCTCAATAAGATATGCTTTCCTTTTTTGTTTTAAGTAAGGATATTGTTTATTCAATCCTAGAAGATTTATTCAGGAACAGTTGAACTAATCCCAATCTAAAGTTTAAGATAGTAAAGCACTTTGGGAACATGTGAAATCACAGGTATTACATAATATATGAGATTCTCATTATTGTTGCTGTAGTACTGACTGTTAGGAACATAGCTGCTCAATATTGAAACTCATTTTCTCTTCTAGTGACACAGTTCAGTATAACCAAACACAAATAAATGGAACAAAAGACTAAATCAAACAAAGCAAATAAAAAGAGCAAAAGAGCACTACCAATAATATATAGTTTAATTCCCAGCTTGAATCCAGGTGGAGTATGATAATTCCAGCCATTTTCATATAATAGTTGAATTTTACTTTAAGAAGGAGTTTCGGTCACATTCAGCCATGACCCTGTCTGCCTAAGCCATGAACAGACATACATAACTACAAGAAAACATTTCAAGACTGAAGAAGGAAGATAGATAATTTCACGCACAAGTGAAGTTCAAATGTGATATTCAGTAAATTGATGGAATTGGCAGGGAGAGGAAAAGGGTGAAAAAAAATTACAGAGGAAGAGCAATTTATGTAATTAAAAAGTAACTACTTGGTTATTTATTGTTTCTACTTTTTTAATCAGGAAAATAACATGTTGGAGTTAAGCTCCCATTTGCCCCCATTCTATTGCTCATCTTCACTTTTCATATCTAGATGCCTAGAATGGGTATAAACAACCTCAGTCATTCTAATGGACAGGAAAAAATGAAGTATATTGTAGTCATATAGCAACACAATCAACCTGTAATTTTCTGCAGCAGTTCTATCAAACCCAGAAGTGAAACAACTGTAACATATATTACAACATGTACAACAACATGTATTACACGTATATCGTGTAATAGCACAAAAGTTATATCTGACTTCCAGGAGAGAAAAAAAAAAAAAAAAGATTCTTCTATCAAATAACAGTCAGGTATACATCTTAAATATGGCTTATATTTTCTTATGAGAACCGACAATAGGGCAATAGTATATTGACAAGACAGTCTTGCCAATACTTGTTCCCAAATCAACTACACCATGGGACATCAACAGTACATATCATCGCATTACTCTCTCATTACAAAATATGATTTAGTGTGACATTGTGCAACATGAGAATGTTTTCAAATCCTTATGTTACCTTTTTGCATTTCTTATTGAATTTGTCCTGCATATGCCATATCTGTAGACCTTTGTTACTTGATGTTAAAATGTTTTAGGTAAACACAGATATATTTTCCTATTGATTTCCACATCCCACAAGAAAAACAGATTAAATTTGCAAGACTCCACCAAATGCTAACACTGCACATGACAGTAAATGCCTAAAAGCATGCATCCAGCATAGACAGCAAAAACAAACTGCCAGAGATGTAGCAGAAAAAATCAGAAGCCTTTTCATCATTTTCTCTGTTTTCCTCAAAAAACATGTTTGGCAACAGAAGAGACAGTTGATGAGAGTTTGATATTCATATACATAACAGAATAGTATTTTCCTTGATAGAAAACACAAGTCTATCTTAGCACTAAAAAACACAGACAGGGAATCTGACAGGCCTGCTTAGAATCACGTCCAAGTAGTGAAAGCAAAGAAGATCAGATGTTCATAAGGGCTTATCTGGTGGAGTAGCAAATACAGTTGCGTATTCTTCCTCCGAAAGTTGATCAATCCATCAAATAACAAAGGAATTAAAAACCAAAGTGCAAATTTACCAAATTCAAATTCTAACCTCTCTAGTGAGGGAGACAAACAGGGAGCAGAAATTAATTTTCTCCACCTGGCAAGGATGCAGATTTAGGTCAATATCAGAGAAACTGCCTGTAACAGTATGAAGTAAAGAAGTATTAGTAGTATTATGCTCATTATAAGGAATTCACCAAAGTGAACAATACAAGCAATCTACAGAACCCAACAACAGTTAATTTTCAAAGAAACCATACAAAGGGTAAATCAAATTACCCCTCTTAAGACCCATTAACATTTAAAATCGCTTGATGGTTTTACACAGAGAAGCTCAAGAGATAAGCTTTCCTAATTGTAGTCATGAAAATAAAACGAGAACAGATTTCTCCTGCTATCATGTTGGAAACTAGCCTGTGCAATACAATACTTGAGGGATAATTAGTGTTCTGTCAGGCATCTGACCACATCATATCTAGCAAAGAATCTTTCTTTCAAGTGCAACAGAAAATCCTGTTTGTATTCAAATCTGAAAGAGAAAAAGCCAAATCACTTTGTAGGTGGCATTAACTTCTGCTTAAGCCGTTTGGTTGATCATTTTAGCCTTCCTCTGTGCAGCAGCCAGTTACAGGAAAATAAATTTCTGTTGCAATATTGGTTCAAACAGCAAAGCCTTAACACCACACTGATGCTGAGACCCTAACAGCAGAGGCAATCTTATTAGATAACTTAATCAAATGCTTAATAATATTTTTAGAGCTTTCAGAAAAAGAAGACACAACAACAAAATAGATTGACCAATCTACCTTGATTAATCATATCATTTCATTTTATTTTTTTATTGTAGATTTGAAATGAAGAAAGAAAATAGACTTCACAGATACAATAGTAATTGTGCACAACAGTCATAAAACTGATATTACAAGGTTATGGATAATTTGAGAATAATGTGAAATTACTTCAACATTAGCCTTGTTTTTGTCTGTTATTTGGAGAAGCTTTGTACTGGATTCTGAGAAAGGAGCATATGCAAATGTGCATATTACTAATATAAACTGATTCTCTGCTCGCTAGATAAAGAGTAGCATTACTTTCTCCTCAACCATGCAGACCGAACACTTTTAAAGTACATATATTACCCAAATAATGAATATGTTTTCTTTTTTATCTTAATTGTACAAATTATTAAACAATATGTCTAGTACTTAATCAAAACGGACATGAAAGATAAATCCTAGGAAAAAATAGGGTGGTTGGTAGGAATATCTGCTAGGCTCTATATAGATGCTTAGTTTTATTGACACTTCCCACAACTTTTACTCAAAACCTGACATGTTAATTATTTAGCTTAAGATTATCACTATTTTGAATATATCTATGTTCCTTTAGTGTCTATTTACATAGATTATGCATACTAACCAAAATAGTTGACTATGTAAGCAATAATACCAGCTTCCAGAAAGTAGGTGTTACTCTGCTGAGCATCTTTCATTTACTACCAAGATTATCAAATGTTGGAAGGATGATCATGGAATTTTTTAAATCCTGAAATCATCTGTTCAATGCTCAAAGCAATCATAATTGTACCATTGCCTGCTACAAATATTAATATATGGAATTCCTTCTCTCTGACCTCACAAAGGGTGGAAAGGTGCACTGGGCAGCCCCCACAAGCAGAGAACATGATTCCTGCTGCACCAAGTCAAATCTCATTCAAGTAGGATCAGAGACATCCTTTCATTGGGAAATACACTCTCAGAAAATATTATTACTTTCTCTTCTTTTTGGACCCCCTCAAAACCATGTGTGAAATAGCCTTTCTACTTCTGTTCAGATTGAATGATTTTGTGCTGAACAACTTTGCAAACCTAACGAACATGTAACAGAAATGAAGGCCAAAAAAAATCTGCTGCTACACTTCCTTTTGTTTCCAACCTGTAACCTTCCCTCTTTCCAATTCAAACTAAAGCACCACCCTCGGTGAGAGCAAAATGTCTGATCTTGCCAGCTACACTACTCTAATTCTGTTCGAGATAGCTGGTTTTTCATTTTTTCCCTGGTGAATGGGTGTTCTGGTGATCAGCAAAGTTAGTGAACACCACACTGTAAGGAGAGGCATGATCTTCCACGCAGCTCAGAAAATACCCTTCACCAGACACTTGTAAGGTGTTTAGTTATTTGCATGTATCACCAGGTTTAACAATATAATAAATTTGACGAGCAAAGAAAAGAAAGGCTGATATCATCAAATTATTTCCATTTTTCAACTGAAACAGGATCATGATTCATGTCTTAGCAATGGGAAACCAATATCCTAACTGTTCAAGAAGCTGAGCTGCGATTCACTGTATTTAAAACTAGATTTACCATAGTATTTTTAACTATGGTCTGCATTTCAGTAACTTGAAATGGCATCATATATATATGTGTGTGTGTGTGTCTACCTCTGTTGTGTTGCTTTATAAGTTGAAATTTTAAAACATTTCAGTCATCAGTTGAAATCCATTGTTGCCTGACAGAAAACATCATATGACAAAGGAAAATTCCTATTTGAAAAGGCAAAGTAGTTAAATTTACAGTGGTACTATAGTACTGTGTCTTTGATGTAACACTGAAGTGCAACGTTAAAATCTTTCAGATTAACTGAGATGCAAGTTTACATTTCCCCATAAGCTTTTAAAGAAATTAAAAAGAGGAGAAACGTAAGCATGTGTGATGCTTTAGGATTCAAAAAAAGTTGCTTCTTCTAGATCACCTCTTATAAGTAAATTATGGTAGGCAAGTCTCAACTTCTAACTGTACTTCAATTTCAGTATTTTTTATAAAATTATTTCCAACTTGTACTTACTATGCGTTTATATTCTTTCTTATTGCTCAAATACATTTTTACTGCCCCTTTGTTACCTACAAAAAAAAGACAGAAGAATAAAACATATCGCTACAAAAATTTCAGCGACCTCTCAGTTTACAAACATGCACATCCTCAATTTTACACTTCATTAATGTTCCAAGTGGCTTTAATAGGCACTTTTGATGGGTGTGCAGATATTTCATGGTAAAATGTATTCCCTGACCTACACATTTGTAGCTGTGGACCAAGAAAAATCTGACATAGATTAAGTATGAAAGAGTTTTTGAGTTTTTGTTCCAAGATCACAAGCACCTGTCATGAGACAGAGAGCTAGTGCTAATCCTATCCAAGGAGTCAAGGCTTTATGACTTTTTTTTCTTTTGAGCATCTGCAGTGTCTTCCCCATTTCTGCAGCAAATAGAGAATTTTATTTTCTTTCCTTAGAATGAAATAAAGTTCAGTGGTGGAGAAGACAGCTGTGTGATACCTGAGAGACTGGGGTTAACCTGGCAAGTGGAATAGCTCCAAGGGTATCAGTGTCCGATGGGCAGAGTGCTTGGCGAGGACTCGGGAGAATGATAAAAATCACAGAACACAGGACTCCCACATTGCGGTTACGTACCTCAACTACTCCCTCTGGGCTAGCCATGGTTCCTTCCCCTCTGAGGATTTTATGCTGCTGCTACACATTTAAGAGTTAAGTAATGCAATAATTCTTCATGCCAATGGTGAGCTTCACTAGTGACAAAAGCTACAAAAACCCATCTAGAAATGAAATAAATTCAGCTAGAAATACCCCATACTTTTGATGACGTGATTTATCCATTGTATTGGTATCAAAACCTCCTACATTACATTTCATTTAGTTGCAAGGTATTTGAAGGGGCATTTCCTGCCTGTGATTAAGTCTACCTGAATAATTAGATATATTTTTTGCAAATGAAGAAATTGAGACAAAAGCTTTACCTATCTAAAATAAACATAAGAGATGCAGGATTTATTGACTCAACACCTGCATACCAACATTTTGTCATTTTTACCGATTTGCACCTCACAAATTATACCCTCATATAAAAAGATGTATTTAAGATACCATACGACTATTTCCTCTCTAGCATCAAATATAACATACCCTTTCTGCATCATGCATGAAGCACACCTGTCATTTTATTCAAATTAGCACATCATCATCCAAATTGGATCGATCTGAGCAATCCATCTGTCACTAAAAATTTAGGGGTATATTATCATCATCATATATAAGGAGTTATGCACACAAATTCCTGCATATCAAAATGATTCAATACCCATAAGGATATTAAAATATTAAGAATTGCAGTCAGTGTGGAAGTCTTATGTACATAATGTTCCACACTGAATTCAAAGTCCTTTAGCACAAAGCTCGAGAAGTAGGAAAGAAGATACATGTCATAGAGCAGCCAAACAAATTAAAAGTCTTTTTTTTTTTTCAGCATGAAACTGTAACTGCCATTCCCATATCCCAAACTCGCTAAATCAGACAGTTAGTACGCAGAAAACACAGTTACTTAGGGTAATAATATTTATAAAAACATGAAATACCTCTTTTAAGAGATCAAACTCTTGCTGCAGACAAGTCTTTTAAAACAGTTCAAACTTATAAGTGCAACTGCCACAGCACAAAACCAACCAAACAACAACAACAAACACCTAAAATTCTCCATATAAAAAGGGACTTACAGTTATTTTTACACCTGTATTTATCAGAACATGGATATTTTCAACATATTATTTCAGTCTAATAAAGCAGCAAACATTTTTTTGCTGGTATGGCACAGAGACCACATCTTTTTATAAGCTATATTATAGCTTATTTAAACCCAGGAAATAGAAAAATGAAGGCAAAAGAAAGTACTCCACAGCTACAGTATATATTCAAAATGTCTGTCTTCTGCTCAAAGCAATGCATCTCTCTGTAATGGCATTGATATAGAGAGGGGAAACTTTGGTTTAAGTGGAGAGACACACAGAGGAAATGACATTTTCCAGATGCAAACAGGTAGCTAGTCGGGAAACATTTTTTTCAGTATGGAAGAAGAAAATAAATGAAATTGCTTAAAAATATTTTGGGTCTGACCTTTCTGACAGAAGGTAGCCGAATTAAGCCCAGGCTTGTTACAGGTGACCTAAGGTAAGTAGTAGTGTCCAATGCACATATTTTTATTTTTTTTTATGATGCTGTTATCTGAATGTCTCTGGCACTGCAGGCCCTGGCTGCTGACATACAGGCATCTAGCACCCTTTTGGATGCTGCAGATTAGACTTGCCATCTCCCGGTTTTTGATTTAAAATTGTTGGAAATAGCATCTGACGAAATGTTCTTAAATTGAATAGTCAAAAACTTCTGACACTGTCCAAGAAATAATTTTTCCAGGCTTCATTTGGATTAAAAGCAGTATAAACCTCTCCACATTTCTGTATTGTTATTCAGTGTTTTGAATTTAGGATGTTACAAATTTCTGTAAAATGTGAGGTGGTGAATAAGTGCAGGGCTACTTGTTTCTTCCTCAGAATGCCTTAGTCACTGACTGCTGAATTTTGGGGTTTTAAAGTTCAGCACATTAAGCATCAGTATGACACGGCTTCTGGTTCCCTGCCGAAGTATATTCCCTGCTTCCCAGAAAATCATTAGATGCTATTGTAGCTCACTCTACTATTGTAGGATTTTGCTGTCAACTGGATAGAAAAAAAGGAAATGAAAGCTCACAGCCACCTATTGTTTCTCTAATTTCCATCAGTTGATCCCTGATACCAAATAGTTCTCACAATGAATCAGATATCTGCAGTGCAGGTACATTTTCCAAATTTAGGCCCAGGTTTTGATACTTGTAATGAAATGCATAACTTCTCCTCTGTTGTAATAAACACTTAATGGATACCTACTTTCTAAGGCCCCTGTTGTTAGGGATGATTACAACATAAGGAACAAAGAATAGATGGTATGGACTGGCAGACTGAGGACCCATTTTTTTTTGAAAACCTCTAATAGTCCCTCAGCAGGTCCATACCTTACAATGAAGGACAAACTCTGATACAAGTAGTTGTAAAAGGCACAGCAGCACAGCTTTCTACATGCAGTAGCAGTGACAGTAACACCAGGGAGTCCTGGATGGCTGTGCTGCAGGTACTTGCTTGTATTACAATGTTCTTGGTGTTGCTGCTAGTGCATAGGGTGCCAGAAGCAGTGCTAGTGCAGCCAAATCCATGGAGGAAAGAGCAAGAACAAGCATTTAGGGCCAGGCAATCAGAAAGCAAGGTATGGACAAAAGCAGAAATCAAAGCAGAAGCAAGTCACAAGATTTTTAATGGAATTAAACATGTTGCATTATGCATATACTGGCTATCTAGCCTGCTGCCCTTTATGCCCCATACTCCAGGACCAAATCAAGCCATTGCTTTGATCACGAGCCCCAGCAGGTCTGTGACACAGCCTTCAGGTATCCTGATGTTGATTCACTGTGAATGTGCTCCATTTACTGCCTGGACATACCCTTAGACAGAGAGTGAGCGATGGGATCACGTTGGCCTTCCTCATGCTAGACCGTATTTTACTCTAAAAGTAATTCCAGTGAAATCAGAGCAATATGCATGAGATTGAGAGTGTCAGCTATGATAGATGGAAACTTGACAAGAAGAGAAGTAATCAGTGCCACAGCAGGCATGCCCACAGCACACTAGTACAAATGGTAGAATTTAGTGCACGTACACATCCTTTATAAAGTTTTGAAATATATTAACAATTCATTAAAAGGTTTTGCAAGCTCTTTTGGAAGCATAATGAGCAGATAAAGCAAGATTACACAATCAGCAATAAAAACAAATCTTAGGGATATCTAAAAAACATTTTTAAAGGCAAAGGTTAAAAGCAAGGATTTGGTTACTTTATATTGAGACTATAATAGAAATGAAATAGTTTAAAGTTAAAATTGTAAAACTATTTCTAAGTACACAAATAAAAATGTCTGATGTGTGGATTTTAGCAGCACCGAGAACTATGTTTTTGGCATGTGAGGAAGACAGAGAACAGAATTTTGGAAAAGGGATGAAAGGTAGCCATGCACATCAAAGACTTTGTGTCCTGTGATTAAAAGAAGCTTTAAAGCTAGCAGACAAATGTGACTGGTTAGAGTAATCACAGATCAAACTTTTCTTACACCTGCACTTTTATTAAGACTTTCTACAGCACAGCAATATCGTCCTAAAGCCTCATGTTTCATGTCCTGAGATCTCTGCTATAAAGCCCTAGAAAGAGCTTTAATGATAGGAAGTCTTCTCAAAAGAAAGAAAAGAAATATATTTTACAGTCTTCATAAAGTCGTTGTGGTACAGTTTTTCTCATTACAAACAGAAAATTTAATTATCGACCAAACTACACCAAAAGTCAGATAAAAGGTGCCTGGTCAGCCAGAAATCCAAAGAGCACATCAGTATTAGGCATTCTTAAAAAAAAAAAAAGGGGGGGGGGGCAGAATGTGATATTTATATGACATTATAAACAGCATACATTCTAGCAAATATAATCACTTTTCTGTTTCTTTGTCATCTTATCTCTCCTGACACACTGCATTTGTCCAGGCTATTCGGTTCCATGAAGCAAGGAATCAGCTGCATTATACATGTACATGCAACGACTTCCCTCTGATTTTGAGCAATACATCTCGAGGCTTCAGCCCACAGTCTGCATCATGCATGCTTAACTGCCAGGTTGTTGACTTCACAGGATCACTCAGTGGCTACAGCTGAGCAGCTACGTCAGACTGACAGATTGTGTCCATATTACAATTCGTATATCATAAGACTATAGTGACTTCTCCTCATGATGAGGAGAAGTTAGTCTGGAAAACTATTGTTTTTAACAGAGCCCTCTGAGCACTAATTGAAAGAGTCTTAGGGCTTTTAGTTAGTTAGTTAGCTTGGTCTTTACTGAATTGTTCATCTAAGGAGTGCCTGTCAAATGTAGAAAATATGCTTTCAAAAAAAAAAAATCAATCACAAACCTTTTAATCAAACAGTGCAAGTTAGCACTGTTTTGCATGTTATACTTTTCTGTATGCACAGCTGATCATCTGGGTCTTATATTGGAATTTGTAGCATTGGTATGAGACAAAGGCAATGTCTAATGAAGTCATTAGTGACTTGAATCTCTCTGGAGAAAATGGTCATTGCTTTCTGCAAAGCATAAGGCTTAAGTAAGGCCTTAAGCAATGTAAGGGATTTGAAGTGTCTTTTTTCTCCTCTGCGCATGAAATTTATCTGGTTCCAAATACAGACTAAAAATTTGGAAGAAACTGAATGCACTCTGGAAGAATTAGAAAAGACCATTAACAGCCAGATGCATTGCTTACATAGGCTGACAGAGCCCCCTTGAAGTCAGGAGAGTTTATCCCTTATGCAGTATGTTTCAGATATTTAGCCAAATGATTCTCTCAGAAGACCATCAAAGGAATTGAGTGCAAGACTAGCGTCTCTGCAGTGCCCGTGGTTTGATCCTCTTTTGGCTCCTCAGCCTGCCAGACTGCCAGAGCTTTGGATAAGAGATTTTGGAGACCTCAGGTACTCTCTCCTCCTTTGTACAACAGTAAATGCCTGCTATTTGCAGCCAGAATTCACTCATTTCCATTTCATGCTACACTATTATTCATAAATCACTTGCCACAAGAAACACACAGTATGATGTGTAGACAGTGTTTTTTCATTCTTCCTCTAAAACCTATTGTAATGATGACTTGTGTCAAAAATTTTAGGAAAAGTGATAAATAACACACCCCTGTTGTGTTTCTCATGGTACTTTTAGACAAAAATTAAAAATGCAATTCTACAGAAACAAAAATGGTAAACATCTGATGAGATTATTTTATCAAGGGAGGTAAAGTCTCAAAACTCCTCTCCTTTGATGCCCTTGAGTAAAGCCAGTACTTGGAAACGACATGTTTGAAGATTATTTTTTAATAATTTCCTTTCAACACATGATATCATTGTTTTCAACAAGAAGTCCCACCAGAGTTTTGCTGTTTCATTCTGTTCATAATGTTGTATTTTTTTCCAAAAGTCCTTTTTTTTTTTTTTTTTAACCTTTTTTCGTTTCTTTCAGACAGTATTTTCCCTCTGTCATTTGCATTTTCACCCAATGAAAATGTTAAAAATCAAGTTTAGATTTGAGGCCCTTGAGAGCAGGAAAAAAATTATATCACAGGAAACCTGACAATATAGAAGAAGATAATAAAACTTGATCTATCCGTTCTTATTCTCTCCAAATTCTATAAGTTAGACTGAAGCATGACATGAATTGAAGTGGAACAATTAAATTCTCCTATTTAAACCCCCAAAGAACAGACACTAGCTCTATTGCAGTAAATTCAGCAGATTGATAGTACAATAATATTTCCTTCCCATTTCTTAGTATTGCAAGGAACACCCGTTTGCCAGCTCAGTAGATCTAGACCTGTAGTGCCATTTCACTACTGGCTGATGTTCAGTAGTTCAGCAAAGAAGTTGAACATAACAGATCTACTTCAATACTCAAACCTGCCGTACGTTTTGTGTCTCTTCAGCTGTGCCATTTGATCCATCATCTCGAATTTAAAACCTGCAGACCACTTTCAGTACAACAGTCAAGAAACTAAAGAAAATCTAAAAAGCTACATGTAACACTGCTGCTGGTTTATATGATCTAGTAGGACTAAAACTCTGGCTCATACAGGTCTGTGAATTTTCAAAAATAAATTGGTTAGAGATGATGGAAAGCAACAGTGGAATCAGCAATAGTGCTACAAAGCAGCACTATCACTTTTACTTACTACCACAGAAACCAAGATGAACAGCACTCCAGCTGACCTCAAGCTCCCCTCTATGCACACTTAGCATGATTTTGAAAAACAAATGAACTTTCTAAATCACCAGTGTTTAGAATCTTACCAATTTGGCTAAACATTATGCAAACACTGCAGACCTACAGTATCATATATCAATAGGAGGTTAATCTCTACTGAGAAGTGTATGTTTAGCTGTATACACACATACACAGTTACAGAAAGCATAATTCGTGTAATTCAGGCACTAAATTATGTTGCATAGTGAACAGGGAGACTAATTGGTCCTGCACACCTGTTCCACATAGTAAGAAGTTTTCATTCCATGCTAGAGAAAACAAAGTGGAAAAAAGTCATACCAGACAATTCTACTGAAATTATTCAGTGAAAAGGATGATTCAGAAAACATGATTGCAATATTTTGGGTGCAGTGAAATCAGCTCTAACAGCAGCCAACACTCAGAAAAACACCTGAGGAGGTTTCTCGTATCTATATACTTTTTCTGTCAGCCCTTCAGCATAGGCCTCCATAGCTACCCTAGTAAATACATGTGACTTCCTAAAGAGCAGGCTGCTCACTTTCACCTGCTTGATCAGAATACAGCAAAGAGGAGAGAGCGGGGAAGAGGTGTCACTTGGAAAGATTGCCCGGAAGCTCTGGAGCACTAGGATGCCACCCTACCTACCCTCCTACAGCCACAGGTGCTGAAGGCTTGTCCTTGCTGACTTTCATCAACTGTAGCAGAGAGGAAGTATCTTAACCCTTATCAGAAATTCTTTTCTATCCCCTTCTACAAATGAAGGTGTGTACTTTCATAGAAGCACCCTGCAACTGCAACAGTAAAGACAGGAGATGTGAGATGGCAAGAAGGACATGGGCAGATGAAAGTTTGCTTTTACAAACATAGCAAGGTTTATTGCTTATTGGCAACTTTTCCCTTGCCTGTAATGTTTATTACCAGTCTGTATTGAACCAAAAAAAAGAGGTCATTTGATACCTTGAATATTAAATATCATCTACAAGCAGAACAATGCATTCTGGTTAAAAATTAGTGACCGGATTACTTAACTACTGTTGCTCTCAGCCTTTGTACCTATGGAAAAAATCAGTTCTCAACACTTTGTCGGTAGTCCTATATTTTTAAAACCAAATCACCAGGTGAGGTCATTGATAGTAGAGAGAAGTGGAGGCATCTTTGCAGTCCTTACTGAGCTCCTGACCTAAGGCAGATGGGTACAAAAATGAGGGCTGCTCCATGTTGCCTACTCCCCTTTCACAGTCAGTTTCACAGGCTTTTCCTTTTCTTCTCTGTGCTTCTTACTTCATGGCCTTTTCTAAGCAGAAGGTAAATTAAGTAATGTTTGAGTTAGATGTTTGAATCCACTTTGTTAAATTTACTTGGAAATCAGACAAAACAAGTTTGACCCACTTTAGTCACTCCAGTTGAACTATTATTTCAGAGTGCACAAGCATAAGAGTAAAGAATATTTACTTAAAATGAAATAATCACTTTGCAGTTTTCTCCTTCTGGTAATACAGAGTCTGTATAGCTGGATAGACTAATACTCATTTAACAACAACAAAAAAAAAGTAAACAAAAATAACTGTTCTATTCATTTCTGAAAGACAGTATATAGCAAGCTGCTGATGAGAATTCTTACCCACCAAGAAATATTCACCTCTTTTCTGACGCAAGGATCACGTTCATCAGCTTTCAGTCAAGGCAGCTTTTACTCCACGCACAAGTCATATGTCAAGCTCCAAACCGAACTGCTCTCCCTGAGGAAAATACTCATACAGCCGATGTGCTTCCTCCCTTGTCACCTCTTTCCTGCTGCCTTGCAGTAAGATGCAAGCCCTTTTACTGGTCTGGGACGTTCAGCACACAGGTGACTTAGTGTTAGTGCAGTTGACACATGGTAACTGAAAAGATTAAGTTACCAGCATTTTGTTGGATGCCCGCAATTTTAACGGTGAACAAGCAGGCAAATGACAGTAAACAGGGAGCCAACCATGCAGCTGGGGCTGAATCCCCAAATGGTGGCAGGGAGGGGACAGAGGGCTCTTCCTCACAGTAATCTCAGCTCCCAAACCAAATGAGGGCATAACTGATGTTGAACTCAATCCTGTGTAGGGGCACCACATACAGCTCCCTACCTCAGGCTGCTGTTCTCTGTCAAAAGAAAGATAATGAAGCCATAGGTTAATAACTTGGGGTTCGTTTAATGTTGCTGTAGTAGCTGGAGTATAGCAGGAAAACTTGAAGCATTGCCTTCCCTGCTCTGCCAGCTCCCAGGATGACAGCCCAGAAGGATTATGCTTGATTACTTCAGGTCTTTGTCATCCAGCAAATGGAAAGGATGGAAATTAAAGCTGCACTCCAATTAGGTATAAAAGTAATTTAGAGTTATTAAATTATTGCCGACCACACTTCTTGTGAAGATACTTCTGAAGAGTGTGTCTTACTAAATCTCTTAAAATATATTGACTTTGCCAGCTTTAACCCACATGGCAGCTCTTCCATTCAGTAACCAAACTATTTCATGTAGAGATTAACCCAGTGATCCCACACTTGAAAGGGAATGCTGCAGGACTTCATTCATATTCTAGCACCAGCATTCTGTTGGGAAAGACTAATTAATCCACACTAATAGCAAAGTGATGGAACCTGAAGCCTGAATGAAATGCTGAAGGATGGTTCTGCTAAGGTACTGAGCCAAAATAGTAAATTTTATATGTGCTATAAGTGTTATGTTATCCTATAGGATCAACAAAACCATGGGAAATAAATGAGTAAATCATTAGCTGGATATAGTCATAGTGGCTGCTAAATGTGCAACTTTTGGCATAGTGTTTGTGATTTAATGTTGATCTGTGTGCAGGATGCAATAGCTAGCAAGGATTTTATTTTTCTTCTGCACAGTACATGATTTTGATGAAAAAAATCTTTAATTTACCCTTGAAAGTCAAAATATACTTTTTAAAAACTTCTAAATTGCAAGAGCCATTTCAAGAGAACACAGCTGTCATATAAGCTTCTACTTGTGATGCACAATTTTACAAAGAAGTACCCAAGTTCTGACCAAATATAATAGTAAATTTGTTCTTTGAACTCATGTAGCAGTGAATAACTGTTTGGAACTATTCATTATGCACTATTTGTGAAAAAGAATTTAAAATATGTGCATGAATGTTTAAAAATTGCTAATATCGCAGATTTGTGCCACAAACTTGGAGGGAATTACAGAGGTCCTTCCTTTTGCACAAATGAGTAGTCTTAGCAAATGAAACATTCTAACTGAAAAGTTAATTATTCTTAATTGTGGGACCTAAAGCAACACAAAATATCTACTTGATTAATTTAATCTTTTAGAAAATTGATTCTGACTGCTTTTATTTGCCCACCACACACCTTTTTTTTTTTTTTTTTTTTTGTCCTTGACGGTACTTTTAAGACTTAAATAATCCTTTCTAACATTATGTTGAGTCTTGAGTGAGACTCACAGCGCTGAAATGAGAGCTTTTAGTTTTCAGCCCTGCCATCCGGAATCGACTGCACTTCAGATTTTCCCTATACCACATTTCCACTTTGCTAACATAAAGCAGAGAATTAGACCCAAGAGTCATATTCAGACCATCTGTTTTAGAGAGCCAGTTTACATGCAGTTCAGAGCATGACTGGGGAGCCTAATTTCCCAAAATAGTACTGGAAAGATAGATTTGTCCAGGACACAGTTTGGAGCACCCAGGACCAGATATTTTAAGTGAGACACAGAGTACCTCTAGAAGTTAAGCAGGCAGCCAACTTGTGCACTTACTGGCACAGATTTTCTTAAACTGCATTTCTCAACAACAAACTCCTAACAGACCACAGTAGCAAGAAATTTTGGAAAGCTAGAGCTCACGCACAGGCACTCAAAGGGCATCTGTCCTGAATAGTTTCCCCAGTCTGGGCTCATGGGCAAGTAGGAAAATAACGTCAAATGTTTTTCTGTGTGGAAAAAGACCATCTGCAATTTTATTCTGCAGTGGCCAATCAAATATTTTAATATAATTCATTAGAATTAAGCAATACTGTGTTTCTCTAAAATTGTCCACAGGGGAACCAGGATGAACACGATTGCACTCCTTGCTTCTTGTCAAGAGCTGCTGCAAATAACTAGGTCAGAGCCTGTGCCACAGAACCAGCTTGCAGAAGGCACCTTGCCAGGAAATCAGGTTTTAAAATTCCTGTTAAATTACATGAAAGTTTCAAATGAGTGACAAATACTTGTCAGAGAATAGGCTACCTAAAACTCACCTCACTTCTCTTCAAATATTCACTCACATTTGCTTCCTTGTTTGGGAGAATTTTAGTTTAAGATCTTCAAGGTCAGTCTGAAAAGGAAACTCTATGTAAAACTCAGGAGATGAAAATAGATGTGACTGAAGCCAGAATTGTTTGCCAAATCAGTGATTTTCACACAGCTCTGAACAAGCGCATGCAGCTTGTCCAATGGCACATACAGTTGTCCTTGAGTGGAAATCATTCGACTGTCTGAAACAACAGTACAAAACAGATGAAACAACTCTCTGTGAATAACTTCATTTGGACATTCTTCCTTTCACGAGGTCAGACTGCAGAGCTCTTTCCAACTCATCCCTGCATTCAGAAAACTACTACAAATGTTTAGAGGCAGCAACTAAGATGTCAGACTGGAAGAACTGTATGGGGCCCAGAACCACAGACGGATGATGAGGAACAGCAATGTGAAATGGGAATTCATAGTTCAGGAACCAAAGAAAACAGTGCCTAGGAAATGGTACCGTGTACTTACTATAAACATGACAAGATTTGACCTTACTCTGGAAAATAACTGAAATTAATGCATTCTTCTAGTTGATTAAAGCGAGGTTAAGAAGCTGAAGCTGCTGACAAGGTTCAAAAGAGCTCATCAAAATCTCATCCTCTGTACAATGCCCCAGATCAGCCTGGCCAAGTTTGTAAAATTATGGAATAATAAATAAATGCCTCAATAAATAGATAATTGCCTCATTTCTGTTCTGAGACAGTGCATATAACCCTCAGCTACACTGACTTTAAAACAACAATTAAATAATGCTTCTAGAACCCCTGAAAATAAACAAATATTTTTATCTCTTCTCCAAAGCAGGAAATTGAAGTAATGAGATTAAAATATTTTTTTTTCTGAAGCTACAATTCAAGCCACTTGCAAATAGGATTAGATCTCAAGATCCTAGACCAGCCCTCTGTTCACTAGAATTTATGAACTCTTTATTAAGCTTTTGGGAATACTGTCTTATAATAAGAAAAAAAATCACAGTACTTTGACTAAATCTATATATTAGAATGTAAACGTAGCAGTAAGAACAATCAATGCAGCTTACTGATTAGGAAAGGATTATACATTGATAAAAAAAAAAAAATCAGATTAGATGGCGGCACACACTGTGGACCTAAGAGATGTGTAATGAAAATGAGGGTGTATGGGCAGGTGCACAGATTATGCTGCACAGCATCAAATACAACATTTGGTTCCACTGATGCAGGCTGGGTATCTATGGTACCCTTAGAACAGTATAAAGGTGTTTTTTCCCTTTCCAGTTCTTGATTTGTAGCTCTGATTCACTGTAATCCAGAAATTAATATTAGTTACAGGGAGAAAATAAGAGGAAGAGAGAGATGCTTATCAGGGTGTTCTAAGGCTTAATTAATATTTGCAAAGCTCTTTGAACTTCTCTGATGAAAGAAGCTACAGAGGACAAACTGTTATTATGTTTTACTATTATTATTAATTAGTTTTCCACTGAATTCATTGTGTCAATGTATGAATCGCTGAACCCACATGCTTCATCAATTGTTGTACTGTGCTCTTTACAAGTGCTCTTTACAAGCTTCATTGTGGTGATTGAGAATATGGGGAAAATAAAACAGAGGATAAATAAGTCTATTTACAAGTTATAGGCAAAAGTTTGAAACCAGCATTTTATCTGCTGATCAGGAAAAAATTGTTGCCATAGCAATGACTACATCCCATTGTACTAAACACTTCCTTAGATACTGATAAAACTGTAAACACCAAGCTTCTGTATGCTTGTGCATAGTTTACAAGAAATAATGTTTCTGTCAGAGTATTACAGTTTTTAGTCTCTAGACTCACCATGAAACACTCCCATGGTCCAGCACAATTAAATGCTGCTTGTTGGGTGGTCCAGCAGCACGACTTCAAGCTCAGGTCAGTAGAAAGCCAGAAGCAGCACTGTGGGCAGGGTGAGAGGGCATCCCCTCCCATCCCACTGCCCATTCACTGCATGATTGTAAACTGCTAATCATCCCTGCCAGCAGTGGATGTCTGCCTCTTTATGGAAGGGGATCTATGGAAGCAATAAAAATGTTTACTGCTAATCACCAGATAAACCCCAATAATAAAATGAATTTGTGAGAAAGGCCCAGAGCTAGAATTCATCTGCAATTCAGTCAACTTCAACTTCTCATTTAAATGTCAGGGGTACTTGTTTGGGTGCCCACATACCTCATTTTTAATGCTTCTCCACACCCTCCCTCTTTTCTTTAAAGACAGAAGTACCAATTTAAAATATTCATTTAAATAATTCTCCCACATTATTTCTCTTTTCCATTCAAAATGTAAGACAATCTCACCACATTTAAGCTCATTCTGAAATTTGGGAAATAAATATTTTTTATCTTGCTAAATACTTGCTTTGACTTCTAATTGGAAATATGAAATTAATATGATTCTTTATCATTGCAGAGGAACGTCCAAGTGTTTTTTGACACATCTATTACTGTTTTGTAATGTTGCAGAGTTAAAGTGCTGATTGTCAGCTCATGTAAATCAACACAGCTCCAGTGAAACTCCATCTTCTCCCACCTAAGAAAAAGGTTTGCAAATGTTTCAACTGTGTCTGATTCACTAGGAAGAGAAAACTTTTACCTATCATGCATAAGGAATAGTCAAAAGCTGAATTCCCATTTAAAGAAATCCTTGTTATACATTTTAGGAAATATGCAGTGATTTATTTCCTCAGTCAAGGATACTGAAAAACATAAACTCTAAAGAAAAGTGTGCATTTTCAAGGGTCACCACAGCAGCCTCTCTTCTGCCAATCATTCACTTCTATCAGTTGCTACTCCTACAGCCATTCCTTTATACAAGGCAGTTATCTTGTTAGACACTAAGCTTTCCTCCATCACACAGATTTGTTTACAGCTCGTGCTTCCCCCCCCCCTCCCCTATTTATGCCAGAAACAAACTGCATTGTTTCTCTCTTTGCAAGTACGCCATTTAGTTTTCACTCAGCCTTTAACAAGGTTATATTCCCATTAGGGATAAGTATGTTTTGCCACCAACAGATTTGACCGCTGGAACATATTCATTTTTTAATTTAATGCTGTTTTAAAAAAGGAAGGGTGAGCTAAAAACGTTATTATGAAAATTAGACTAGCATTTGGAAAGGAAAAGACAAGCTCTTTCATGGCAAACAAAGAGATGTGTAATAACGCATCCCAATAGTCAGCCAAGTCCTTTGATTTTTTTTTAAGCAGTCATTTTCTTTTATTTATAAATTCTGGATTATAATGAAAAATGGCAATTGAGTAGGTTACACATTTTTAAAACGAGCTGGCAAGAGGAATGGCAGTGAGGGTATTGGAAACCACTGCGAAATGAAACAAGCACTGTGGAGAATAGATAATCTTTTATGCTTTGGAATTTTGTATAAGACTTGGAAACTAAGGGAACATCTGTAACTGCAGGCTAGAGATGTGCATGTTGATCTTCAAGCTAGTCAGTCCACAGTGCATAAGTGCAGAGTCCTACAGAAAGACTTGCTCATGTCCTGCAGTTAACTGCTTTCTTTAGCAAAATGTGACACCTGACTTGGTGGGTCTTTCAGTGGGGCTGGTTAGCTTAGCCACAGTAATATGCTGATACAGCGCTCCCTCATTTGAAAGCTTACTTTTCTGATTTTACCTCAGAAATGCTTATGGGCTTCTGCACTGCATTGTGGACATGTTAAGAAGCTTAAGGCTATCATGTGCCTTGTTCAGACTGATTTCATAACTCACTTTGCCTTCCTTGATTTTCAAAGAAAGTCCATTAGGACTGAACTAATTGTTTCTTTCCACTGACTACTGAAGATGCTAAATCATTATCTAAAATACTTCTCAGTTCTATTACATAGCATGCTTTATGACTGTAATAATTGCAAGATTTAGTTCTTTAATCTTCAACACTTCATCTCAATGAATTCACTTTGTTAGATACGTTGATGGACTGAACTGCTTTTGTACAAAAAAACAAAACAAAAAAAAAAAAAAAACCACCCTGAAAGCTACCTGAATATACCTGAAATAGCAAATCTCACTACATAATTAAAAGTAGCAAAATAATAGCTATATCCTTCAGGATACTTCCAATTAGACTGTTTCTGTTCTCTACCCTAACTCATGTAATATACTCTTGTACTTTGTGTCCTTACTTTGTCAGAGATATGAAGGGCACACCTAGCTTTATAGAGGAGTAATATTTACTGTGGTTGATTTACCCAGTGCTTAGTTGTTTTGCTGAAATTATAACATGAGATAAAACCTTAGAGACTGATGCTCCCAACAACGCAAGTAGCATACAAAGGACTCCTGAGGATTAGGCTAGCTGTCTGCATTGTGTGTCCTCTCTTGGACAGTGGTCAACAAATGATGCCAAAGGAAGATTTTAAGAACAAGGCAGAGCTAGAGGTTACTTTCCTAGAACATTTCCATGGTTTCAAAATTTGCATCTCAGAGACTGCCTCAGGCAGAAGTGCTTTCAAGAACTAGATGGCTTTCTATCTCCATTATAGCACATGTATTTTGTGTGCTGGTGCTGTTTGGTATATTACCACTGAAATTGCTGCAAGTTAAAAAATCAAATAAAAAATAACCCAAAACCAAAACAAAACAATAAAACCATGTGTATCGGGATACACTGTTATCTCAAATACTGCCATTTTTGCAATTACTAACAAAATGCTCAGATGGCTCAAGTATAAACATTTCACTCTCCCCCACTGATCCTTGAGGTTTTAATGCCCTGAATCATATCCAAGCTTAGCACTAAAATCAAACACAAAAGAAAACCTAAAGCCCCCCAATTTTTTTTGCTTTCCAATAAGCATTTATATCACTTTCATATTTAGGCACTCAGAATTCCTAACTCACTTTCTTTGCTGTGTCAATTTTCTTAGTTATTTGTATTACAACAGATATTGGCTTCCTTGGCCAAACAAATTCCCCACACACACACACTGTTTTTATTTATTTTAAGTAATTAAAATTCATATCCCCCCCTTTCTTTTAATCTCTCTAATGGGCTTTTTATCTAACTGAATAACAACTTTCCCATTATTCTGTAGAAAAAAAAAAAACTTCATGGAAATTATCATATTCCCTAAAGTAGGTCTTACATTGACAGATTTACCCTTATGTCATTGGGTCTCCAAACACATTATTCCTTTAAAGATGCTAAGCTTATCGTTTCATAGGCCATTTACCTTTATAGTTATGGACATTTTAGGACTACTGAAGTATTAAAGATACCAAATCTTAAGCTTTATGCCCTGTAAGTGTACAGATAAAGAAATAAGCTGAATGAATGTGTGTCCATACATCTCTCTCTCTCAATACTATATAAGGCACGTATCGCAGTGTGAAGTGGTATAAAGATTTTATTGGCACAAGCTTGGAACAACCTCATTAATTCTTAGTGTTAAAGCCCAAAATTGAGTTACGTCTATCACACCATGAAGGTCTACATAGTGCCAGTAAAGAGTAATATAGGAAAGTTTTGCAGAATTGGGTACATTTCATTGATACTGTTTTCCTTCCTGGTAATCCTTTGCCCTTGAAACTGACACCTGAGAAATCACAAAAAACAATACATTTCATATAACCAGTCTAGATGGGCAGAGGTCCCTCTACATTGCAAAGTTTGACTGTTTTACTTTTTTAATAATATTTTTTATGCACAAGTGAAATGCTAGCATCTAACTAAAGAACAGGTAAGTATATTTTATGTCTAGATCAGCGAAATTTCATAGTACTGTTGCAAAGCAGATTCATGAACCTTGCATGATCCTGTCTATATGTTGCACACCAAGGAAAACCCAAGAGATGTTTCAACACTGCAGTCACCTCTATGTCTAAAGCTTAGCAGACGTATCAGAGCTGCCAGTTGAGATGACCCTGGCAATGTAGCCAAGGCAGCACAAAGGATGGTCACATCATAGGGTGACTTTCATTACATGTTCTTGTGGCAATGCAACTTGATCCAGATAAGCAATTTTAAAGCCAACTGTGAAACATCTACAAAAGTGCAGGGCACCACTTCAGACCAGCTGTCACTCTTGGGAATTTAGATGGTAACGGAAGCCAAAACTCTACAACCACAACCACCTCCCTAATGCACAATCTCTCCCATGACAGCAACCCTGTGACAGTGACCTATGTTTCTGTCTTCAGAAAGGCACATTATACAGGAAATTATACTGACTGTGAAAACATAACAGAAGCTACAGGACACCTAGTTGCAAGCCTTCCTCGTAAAAACCACAGCACACCTGTATCACATTTTCTACACAGAGGAGTCAAAAATCCAACTGTAAGTTCATAGTAAGGTCAGCAGTTTTAAAGCCTTCAAACTGGCATGGGTCAAACTATCTCACCATTTGCTTTGTCATCCATTACGCTTTCTAGAAGTGGTTATCATCTAAAGTACTACAGCGAACGTTCCCTTGAGAGGCATTCTCTGGAGCAGAGGGCAGGCTGCTCTCCATCAAAGCCCATAGCTATGAAATATACTACTACTGCAGAGCACAATGAGCCAGAGTTTTCACTCAAATCCCTGGGTAAAATTAATCTTTTTAAACAGAAATTCGTCTATTAAATCACAAGCCTGATAGCCCTGCAAAGTTTTCCTGTAGAAACAAATTATAATAATCCTATTTGAAGAAGCATCTTAAGATTTAAAAAAGACAGAGAAAGAATAAAATCTGCTTTTTACTTACGTCATTTTCAGTATAGATACAGCTCACAGCAATATCTATAGTTAATATTACAAAGCACTTCTTAATGTAGTTATCTTTCAGTTTCTATTACACTACACTTTACATATATGAGATGAAATTCCCCCTCCAAATGTCATTTTAAAAATAGTTTTTGAAAAGTTATTTACCCATTTCTGAGAAACAAGCATTTTTCAAATATAAAAAATAAATACATTATGCAAAGATTTAACAAGTTCATGATTTGCAAAAGGATCTTGCAAAGTTCATCACTAACTTGATTTTTAGAAGACTGCATTAGAGGTAGGGAATGCTTTCAACAAACAAGAACTGACTGGTCTGCAAGGTTTTGAATTATTATCTGTACATTCTCTTAAAAGGGGATGAGTAAAACCCCTAAAAATTTAATCTGTACAGAGCAACCTCTCTCCTATGATAAATATGCCTAACTATAATTTATTCATCTTTTTGTTTAGCACAAACAAAATTATGAACCTGGTAAGCAGCTCCTGTGTAATAATATAGGAGAAATAAGGCTTTTAAATCTCTTATACAGAGAGAACCTTCACATGAATAAGAAATGTAACTTATTTAGATTATATTTGCAGTTGAGCTTGTTAAAAACAGATCAGAAGTTTTTCCTGATTCAGAGAAAACCAGGTAATGAAAATAGATACTGACACTTTTCACTTACCTAGCAATACAATTTACCTCTCCAAACGCTTCAAGCTATTTTCATTATTAACAAACTAGCACCATGTTACTGCAAATGTACAGGTGCTCTATGATTTTTTTTTCCAGCTTCAGATACAGAGCTGATATTAAACTATTGCTTATTTAAAAGATAGAAGGAAAAGACAAAAATTGATGCTGAATCTGAATATTTCCATTTATTTCCAGGTTTTACAACTACAGGTTTGAGGTTTGATTAAAGTCAGTTACTAGTTTGGTATAAAAAAATGCATAGTGACTGTAACCACAAAATTAAGCCCCTATTATCTTTATTTTATTATCCTTTGTAACGTCTTTCCTTTATTTTGTAGCTGAGAGAAAAATTAAATACAGTGATACAAAACACAGCCCTACTGCACATAGCAGAATGGAGTTTAAGGGCACTTCTGAGAGTTGCAAACATTTCTGGGGCCTCTTAGCCTGGGTCATCTAGCCTGGGGAAGGATTTGTGTGGCAGACAGGGCCACCACCGAGCCTACCCCAAGTCATCATCTCCCTCAAAGAGGAAGAAAAGGAGTCATAACCTACTGTAATTCCTGGATTGCTCAGGCACAGAGGGGCAAGAGAGGATTCTGTTCTCCATAAACATCTTATTTACTGTCCTGGGAAAAAGGTTTTCCCCTTAGAACTTGATTTAAAAGTGTATCAGGAGATTTTAAAGAGAAAGAGCTGCAAAGAACTCACTGCTGTTACAAGCTTTATTGTGAGCTATATTGCAGTGCTACAGCTCAATAATGGTTTGAGAAACTATGCTGGTTTGAGGCATAAATTTCCCATATTGGTCTCCTGTTCAGTGCTTAGGTCAGGATCATGAAGTCAGACATTCAATAAAGTTATTATAAAAGTATTAGCCTTCCTGGGACCCAAAAAGAAAAGCAAAACTAAACTACAAGTTATTTTCCTGGCTTAGTAAATGAAGGACAGGCTTTTGATTTTACTGAATTCTAGCTCAGCAAGGTATTCCATATTTAATCTACTCCAGCCTTGGCATTACATGTCATTTTGTCACTGCTTCTATAAAAGTTGCATCAGACACATTTGCTAGCACAGGTATATGCAAAGATATGCCATTTATCTTTAAACACAATAGCATTGATTTACCCCTTCAAGAGCAGGCAGCATAGACTGTAACTATGAGGAAATTATAGTCTCACTCTGGGGAAAGTTTGATGATATTTCTCCCACTGTCACTTTCAAAATACCACCAAAGGGAAAGAAGTTCCTCGTCCAAGTTAGATCTATATAGGAGCCCCTCCTTTGGGTTGCAGGGCTGACCTGTGAGGTGAGGGGTACTTGGCGCACCTGGCGTCCCACTTCCCGGTGGATGGGAAGGTTTTGTCCTCTGCTCTGCCATGTACACAGGCTCCAAGCCAGCCCCTTGTTAACACACTCCCTGGCTCACACTGCGTGCAGCTGGGCTGGTGCAGAGATGTCTTCTGATGTTGTTTCAGAAAGGAGAGATGTCTGGAGCCAGTGACAAATAAGGGCCTTCCTGCACCACTTGGGAAGCCAGGGGCAGAGTCAAGGGAAAACTAGGAGACATATAACCATGTCATTGTGATACTCCTCCTGAGACATTTCAGAGGGTCTGTCTGACTGGTTGCTCAGCACTTTCACTTAAAGTTATGGTTGTATGGGTCTATGTATTGCTAGATGGGGGCTGAGAACCAAAAGATCCATTTCTGGTTCAGCCATAGTTCTCTGAACTTGGCAGGAAACTTTATTTCCTTTTGCATTGGTTTCTTCCCCTACATTTTTGTCCCTCTGGTCTCTTCAGACCGTTAACCTGTTCCTGTAAGCTGAAT
Source organism: Cygnus atratus (assembly GCF_013377495.2). Taxonomy (NCBI): domain Eukaryota; kingdom Metazoa; phylum Chordata; class Aves; order Anseriformes; family Anatidae; genus Cygnus; species Cygnus atratus. The sequence continues at coordinate 4,946,475 of NC_066369.1, forward strand.
ATATTTTAACATATGACACTATATGTAAAGGGCCTACTACAAGGTTAATAAATTAATAGATAACCAAGCAATTAATAGTAATATATCATAATTACTAAAATAACTTTAAGACTGAAAATGTGTCTATTTTAGAACCCACTGTAATATCAGTTTTCATACTAGTTTCATTCAGTGTTAATAAAGATACGTCCACAGCCCTTGAATGGCATCTTTTACTGTTTCTGAACATCGAGAATGGCTGTTCTGTCCTGAAACATACAAGCTACACATAAGGGTAAATATATAGTCCAGTGCTTGGGGATTCCACTCTGTGATTTCAATTTATATTAGTAAACACAAATATGTGTAGTATATTTCTCCCAGAATGTTTATGCTGAAATTTGGTGGAATAAGAGAGTCACAAGGAATATAGCACTAGAAGAGTATTCTTCCATGAAGAATATTTTCCAATATCTAATGTAAATAAATGTCCCACGTGAAAGATCTTATCCTACGAGTACCCTGCAGTATATTACAAAAAAATCACTTTGCATGCATTTCCCAGCATTAAACCAGTAATATCAGAGGTACTCAAGGAGGAAAGAAAGTAGGACTGTTTGCTGCTTTGGACCCAACATCTCTGTGCACACACAAGATCCACATTCTATTAACTTTGCAACCAGACCAAAAACTTTGCAGAAATTGCACTAAGACTGACATAACTGAGCTAGTTTTAAACTAGCTAGTTCAGGTACCAATAGCAGTGTATCCATGACAACGAAGAATTCAGTAAGGATAAATTTATCCTGTATGACCTAATATCACAGTAGAAGAATCCAGGTTCCTTAGCAGTTTTGGTACCCACATACATGACTGCACTCCAGCCCAAGCTAACACTGTGGAGGAAATCTCCTTAGCATGTTCTAGATATCCATGCTTCACAAGTTGCCTTTTTGTTCAGAAAGACAATAAACAGCATCAGTAGGAATGAATGTACTACTTAACTAACTGCATAGTACTTAAAAAGCCTGAATACTTCAAAGATCAGGTCAACATTTTAACACAGCCAGTGGTGATAATGCTATCTGATCACCGATGGGGATCTCAACAGCACAATGCTTCCTGCCCCTGTGTGTTGTGGTGTTCGATTTGGTGCCAGCATGTTCATATTTAGTGCTGAGGGAAATAAAACTCAGACTTATGTAGAGTTACAAAGTTCTGGTTGGGATGGATGCCACTATCTCCAAGACAGGAGCTGCCCCCAGTTATATCAGTCACCTTCCTGTGTGCATCTGGTTAGTACCATGCTGTGTACATTAACACCACAGGACGTGCACATCTAGAGCACATCCTTGGAAAAGATTCTCACCACAGTCTCCCATCAGCACTTGGCAGAGTCACATTCAAAGTCATCCAAATACATCTGAATCTGACATGCTTTTTCCGTCTAATGACTTCCCTTGATAGGGACCCTTGGGGAATAATTCTTTTTTTTTTTCTTTCCAGTAGAATTCTTCTGTTCATCGTACTACTATAATTTCTAACAGTTAGTTCCTTTTTCATTAAATTTTAAAAGTGGTAGGATTATTTTCACTCACAAGCTGAAATAAAATGCTAGGTGAACTACGGCTGGATCTCAATTCAATTCTGGAAATGTTAACAGTAAGTTAATAAATTCCCCAAATGACCCCAGCTCCATCCACCAGCAACAGTTTCACCATGTCTGCTGCATGTCACCTCCTCCACGTGCTGTCCTGACATCAGAGACACTCAACGGCCATTAGCATTGCATTTAAAATAAAATGCTCACTTCGCCAGCTGTGAACAACACTCTCTGTCCAGCATCTCTCCTAATCCACCTTTCTCAACTCTCAATTCTCCACTAGGATCAAGGATAGTATAAAGCCAGCTGTACAGATAACACTGCTGCAGCCAGCATGAATTCCCACAAGTCTTAAAGCTAAATTTCCATTTAACAGTTTAACAGCAAAAATCTAGGATTACAACGATAGAGCTAATAAGCAGCTCCAAAGCACTGTCTGGAAAAGAACCAATGTAAGATTAAAAGTGAGCTCAGTGATTAAGTAGAAATATATATAATAAAACAAACGCAGAGTTGAGCTATTGAACCTGCAGCAGATAGGCAGAGCAGCTCTTCTCTGAACAGATTTTTTCTCACTGGTCATCTATGTTCTGCTTCCCCCAAGGAGAAAAATAAAAACTACTACGACCTTAGACCAACTGATAATTCCCATTTAAATGGTGCTTTAAAATCAAACCCTGTAGGTGTCTGTTCTATTGGGAAATGACAGGCATGCAAAAGGCTTAACAGTTTTTGTTGGCATCAATGTAAGAAAACAACTACAGTACTGATATGGACGTCCTTGATTTTGTTCCTTTGTCACCAATTTATACTTTATAGGGATTATTTCAACTTTTTCCAAACCTATATCAGAAGATCAGTTTCCATGCATGCAAAGAGTAACTTTGATGCTTTAACACCAGCTTCTTGCTAAAAATCAGGCATCTCCCTGATCATTCAGTGCGCTCTCTTTTCAGCAAATGTTTGAAATGCTAAGCTGTTTTTTCTTTTTTTCTTTTCTTTTTTTTCAATCCTCAAACAGACTGGGATGTAGGACTGCAGTTATGCTGTAACAATTCTGCACTTATTGCACAGAGATCACTTCTATTCAGAAGCTCATTAATAAATTCCAGAGTTCATTGGCTAGCTCATACAACCTGCTGTACAAAACAGGTAATACTAAGCCCATTTTGCAGATTGGAAATTGAGGTACAGAGAACTACTGTCTTGTGTAGTAGGAGAATAAGAAAAGAGTAAAACATGGGTTTTAAAGACCTTAAGCCTTATTCTTTGGGTTTTATTATTATTACTATTTTTATAACCATTTATTTTCTTTCTTCCTAGTATTTTGCTGCTCCAACAGAGGGTATGGTCCCATCTTACTACACACATAATAATTAACAGCTTTTTCAGCTGATGAGGTTGGCAATAGTAGATATGGGAAAGTTAATATTTTACTCCTAGTCAAGTAAAATAGGCTCAGGGAGTGTCAGCAATTTGCCCACAATCAGTCACTGTGAAATTTTGAAATTGTGTGCATCTTCTAAGTCCTGTTTCGCTACCAAGAGCAAAAGACCACCCTTTTCATTTTACATGGACATTTGCTCCAGAGGAGAATCTACCATCTCTGACATCAAAAGTCATCATTTCATTCAAATAAAAAGGAATACCTTCCAAAATAATGAAATCATTTTTCTAGCATTATTTTTCTTTCAACTTGAGCACAAAATGAACAATGATTCTCACATTTGTTCAATGCATCAATTTTTTTTTTTTTTAAGATATACAATTAAATGTGCCTGCTATAAACATCAATAGACCTTCCCGGATACTGTACCCTTGCAGGCAACGATCTTTAAGCACACCAGCTTTTCTATCATCATGAAACACCTAGGAAAGTGTGATGTTTACAGCTGCTTCTGTACTTCAAACCTTGACTTTTTGCACCTCCTACACATAACACACTTTGTGAGACTTTTCACATGATGTGAAGGTGATTGCTCAACACTTGGCTTACAGCACTAGACATAACCCCTTAACAAATCATGGGACTGACACATGGGTTAATTATCCTAGAACGCCAATGAAACCAAGCCAATGAAACAAAGAAGGTTTCAGTTTTGTTTTTACTCTCAGATATAATTCTGCTAAAGAAATATTATTTTTTTTTTCAGGGTGTTAAGGAGTCGTGGTCCCAGTACTAAAATCCCCAAACTGGCTATCTTGAGCTTTAGTACCATAAATATTTACGAACTGGATTGATTATTCTCTCCAATAGGCTTTATTGATCACTTGGAATCCAAGTCCACACTAATGTATACATGGTTAGCAATGAAGACTTCCTGTACTGCTAAGGACTGCCTACTCGAAGCATTCTACATTTTAAGCAGGAAAAAAAAAAAAAAAAAAGAAAAAGATAAATGTAAGGCAATGTACAAGGGTGGATAAAAATCCTCAAGTGAAGCAGACCCTGCTATACCTGCTAGTGACACTGATGGTGTCACACAGCGACTCTTTATGACATTTCAGTTAACTTCTAATAATAAATGAAGGTCTAAATTCTGTGCATACACCTAGTGCAACTCCATTGACTGCAGAATCATGTACCAGAATTGCACTTATGGTACAAAGTATAAACCCAGAATTCAGTTCTAAATGTTTGCAATTATTTTTGTGTGTGTTTTGCTGATAGCCTATTACTCTAAACCAAGAGCAGATTGCTGTCAAGTGACATCCTGAAAATCAGCAAGCATTTTGTATTTGGCAGTCAAGGCCAGGAAGGCAGATTGATGAACAGTGTAGAACACTGTTATAAAAGAGCTTGATTCATATCAGGAGGAGTTTATTTGATGGGAAGTGTTGTGTTTATATCACACTAACAAGTATGCAGATAGAGTAAATAGCGTTAGCATCTTCATCATTTGGTCTTAGTCATTCCAATAAACAATGCCATTTTGTGGTCGACAGAACTCTTTACTGCAGTATCTCAAATGAGTATATAAACATTTATACATACAGCCACACTGCTTTCCTTTCTAAGGGGAATTTGCTTTACTCCCATTTTTTACTTGTCATGAACTTGCCCACGGTCACTGAAAATGGTCACTGTGGGAGATCCTGGAAAAGAGCCCAGTTTCATTGTACCTAAATCACCTCACCACATTTAGCCCTCAAAAACTATCAAGTACAGCAATATTAAAAAAAAAAAAATTACAAAATTTTCCCAACACAAGCTGATAAGCCACAGACTGATTTTGTCTTAGTTCTGGTCCTCTTTAATTTTATCATTTAAATGACTGAGTCTTTCCTTTTGATAAGAAAAAAGAAACATGAGCTGAGTGTTTCCCCCTATTTGGACAGTATGCATTATCTGTGACTAAATAAAAGATACATCAAAACTAAGACTAGAATTATTGAAGCGTAAAAAATATAGGAATTCATTTTCTTTGGAAATACAAGAATAGTTTGGTGCCTAACTATATTAGGTCCCTTTGAAAAAAAATCTCAGACAAATACTGAGATAGCTTTCCTCTTCAGGTATGTATCTACCAGTTCCAGAGAGGTTATATCTTGCAGATCTGAAAGCATTCTTCGATTCCCATTATTTTTGCAAACTTTTTTTCTCCTTACTCCTAGTGCAAATAAAAGTAGTGACATATAGCAATACTGGAAATTAATATTTAAAAAAAAAATTGTCAGAAGCATAAGTGCTAGGATAACCCCTCGTAAGGTTTGAAATTTCATTTTACAGAGTTTGGGGACCTTCTTTCCAGAAATTTCTTCCAAGAGTCATGTCTGTAAGCTGACAATGGAAAGAAAGACTAAACTCTGAAGAACTCAGATAAATCCAGGTGAACTTGCAATAGTTAAAATGCTCCTACTTATTGATTAGTAATAAAAAAGCAAATGAGAAGAAGCAGAGAGTGGGACAGCAGAGGAACTGTGAGCCAGGAGAATGTTAATAATGGACAACCAACTTTCAAAGGGGTTAGTATAAACCACTTCTAAAGAAAGGAGAAAAGATGCTGCCAGCATTAGTAGGATTCAGCTCTCCAGTAGGATTAGTACCCATCTGCAAGAGAATTTTCCTCTCCCTCAGTTTTTTGATGGTGAGCCAAACAAGTTAGCTGAGATCTCCAGTGGAGTTGAACACAGGACTCAGAGGCTTACGTTTGTGCTTCATCAGTCATGTAAGATTTCAGTAATTGATTACATTGGAACAATGTTTGAAAGAAACCCTGCAGAGCTGGCATTGGCCTTGGTGGCAACTGTAGGCTGAGGGGTGTCTTCAGCCCCTGCTGTACCCCAAGCTCAACACTTCATTTGGTTGGAGAAGTGACAGGTCAGGAAATTTGCCTGGTCAGAGTCCACATCTCAGTCTCACGTTACAGATTCAGAGAAGACAGTAATCTGGACAGACTCATAAATCACTCCCCTACTGCAAACAATTATTCTATTGACAATTTTGTATGAACAAAGAAATAATATACCAAATTTTGCATGCAAACTATGGTTCTTACCTTGGATAGCCTATTTGGTTTAGATTGCAAAAAGTTCCTTTTGGCACTCTTTGTAGAGCTGCTGCCTACCAATTGTCCTATTTGAGTCTCAGCTGTTGTCATTTAAAGGACTGCATTTAGTAACCAGACTGGGGGCTTCGTTAATTGTTTATCTGCTCTAGAGCCTACCAGTTGGCAGACCTAAAGGCAGCACATTGCACAGCTCCTGCTTGATATTGTCCTATAAAATAAAACTATGGACATTCATAGCTCCAAGCAAGCTAATATGTTGCACACTGAATGAAAAGAAAACATGAAAATGCTCCCAAAAAGATGAAATCTATCTGAATTACTTTTTCCATGGAGAAAATAAATACATATATTAGCCTTGCATGACAAGTTTCTAAGTCAGGTTACCAAAAAAAAAAAAAAAGAAATAAAAATGCATATATACTACCAAAATATTAATTGTTTCAACAAAGGATCTAGAAGAGCAATAATTTCAAAAACAAGTTAATTATATGCTGACACCTTCAAAATGCAGTTGGGGATGGAAAATGGTCATTACACAAATTATTTTAAGTATACCCCTACTAAAGGCACACCTGCTGACTGCCCTATGGCACCCAGAGCAAAATATTCCATAGGGTTAACAGATAGTGTCTCTGGAAATGAACAAAGAACGCAACGTAAGGGAGCCATTCTCCTTTCCACCTTTGTTTGCTATTTAATTACAGATAGTTTTTCCCCTACTGTATTTTTTATGTTGCTGAAATAGAGCAGGAATTTATTTTCATCGATTTAAGTACAGGTTGCTTTTTAAAACCAAATGGTTCTTAAATACAAATGGTAACAAAAAGTAGAAGAATTGCAGTTTCTAGGAAAAATGAATAGTTAAACGTCGAAAATTAGGATTGGCAGCAATATATTGAAACTCTGGGCCAATGTTTTCCCACATATAAGATTACAGAGAACAAATAAATCAATTTTCTAAAATGTATACAGTAGTAAAACTTACCCTGTCTTAAGAAGTTTGTAGCCATCTCAGAAACTAGGAGATAAAACTTCAGAAGATCTGCAAAGGATTGCAAAAGAGTAATACATATCAAAACCAACATCATTGTAAAATATTTCATGATAGGAAGAGGCAAAATGATATTATAGTTGTATGATGCTATAACTGTGTATGTGACAGCCTAAAACACTAATGGAATATTGCCTATTTAGAAATGTCCTAAAGGACATACAGAGAGAATGAATGCTCTGTTAATAATGAGAGATTTCAAAGATGATTTCTGGCAAAGCGAATTTAACATGGCCCAAAGCAGTAGAATTAACAAGAGCAATGGAAATAGCAGTGAAAAAAAATACTAGATCTGCTCTTACAATGCAAATAGTCAAACTCATTTAAACAAAATGGAAAGCTAGGTGGAACGGGTCTAAACAGGTCATTTTCTTTAACATTATATATTAAAATGCTCCCCTGATTTAAGTATCTCAAGATCAGATGCTTAACAAACAAACAAAAAAAAAGGGGGGGGGGCAGTCACTATCTCTGTATCTTTGAAAAAGAGAGTCTACTAAAGAATACAGGGAAGATGTGGGCAATTGCCCTCTCTATCACAGCAAGCAATAAGACAGCAAAACGTTATACTGGCACATCAGCTTATTTTAGCAGTTAACGTATATATCAGCTACACAAAGCCAAAATTATAACGTTAAAACCCTATTCTTCCATACTTTTAGTAATTCAGGGACCAAGACAAAGTATTGGTTGCAAGAACAAGGCCTTATCTTACTTGAATTAAGCTGTAGCTAATATGAAGTATTTCTGATCTTGGCTATATTATTCCGTTAAGACCTAGCAATTGACAGTCATTCTGGAGTACTCATCACTTCACACTTGGCTTTCTTTAAAGAAAGTTTGGAGACCTTAGAGGATATAACAACTAGTTGTTATAACTGAGACTGGAATCCGGAGTCAAATGACATATGAGACATCTTATGCTCCAGGAGATACAAGGTATATGAAGCCAGACCAGGTAAAAGCAAGTGAACATGTTTTCACTATCATCACTATTTAGGAACATCACATACCCTACAGGATTTAACAAGCAATGTTAAGAATGCCTGAAGGAATTGTAAACCACAGCGAAATTAACGCGTCCTATGAATAGGCATTAGGTGACCCTTAACATGTTAGTAAGCTAGACATCTTAAAAGAATGCCAGAAAAATGAGATTAAAAAAAAATAAAGTAAAAACAACATAAAAATGTGCTGCTACAAATACTTGCAACTAGTCTGTATCACTGTATTAGGCTGCCATATGGAATACTGTCTCAAGTTTTTCACAGAGAGTGAAAATTTGTTAAAAGATACCCTGCATGCTGGAGTCCAAACTGACAACTGTTTTGCCATTTTGACCTATGATACTAAATCTCTGTCAATGCAGAGAACAGATTTCAAACACTGGAGGTAACAGGACTTTGTTCAACACCAAATGCATAATTCCATTGCTACTGGCAAAAAACAAAGCTGAGCTAAAGGACATCAAATGAGCAGATTCATCCTTCAGATAAACAAAACCTGGTTCTTCAGATCTTGCTAAAACCATAGGCATGTTAGGCATACTGCTCATGCTGTTAGTACAGGAGTTTCATCAACAGCATCAGCTCTTGAAGGATGATAACCAGCAGCTAGTTTCTAGTCCCACTCTTCAGTGGTCAGCCCTAACATTGCTTGAAGCCTTTATAACCCCCTGGACACTGAGACAGAATACATCTTGAGCAGTTTCAAGGATGACACCAGCCAGGGGGAGCACTCAGCATGGCAAAAGACAGGCAGGGCTGCCATTCTCAGGGACGTTGATAAAAAGAGTGATGCTCTGACAGGAATAACAGCAAGGGCAAATGCAAAGTCCCGCAACAAGGACTGGATAACTCCATGCAACAGGATAGTCTAGAAAAAGCTGGAGTAGAAAGCTACTTGTAGAAAAGGACCTGGGGGATTTGGCAGACTACAAATTGAACATGAGCTGGCCGTATGTCATTGTGGCAGGAAAGAACAACCACATACTAAAATATATATAAACAGGACTGTAGGCAGGTGATCAAAGGAAGCAACTATTTACTTCTGTTTAGTGCTCATGAAACTGCATCTGGAGAACTGTGTTCAGTTTTGGGCTCCTCACTACAAAGATGATGCTGTTATACAGGAATGACCCCAGCAGAGGGCCATCAAGATGATTAGGGGCTGGAACATGCGACACAGTGAGGACAAGGTGAGACAACTGGGTTTGTTCTGCCTTAAGAAGAGGACAGGGACAGATTTCATTTTTGTCTTCAACTAACCAATGAGAGGATGAAGAAAAGATGGAACCAGACTGATCACAGAAGTGCACAATACTAAAATGAGAAACAATGCACACAAGTTACAACAGAGGAAGTTTTGATTAGCTATTATTTGGTTAGAAAGCATTTTCACATTGAGCGATCAAACACTGGAACAGGTCGCTCCAAAAGACAGTGCAGTTTCCATCCAGAAGATACCCAAAGCCTGGCTGGACACAGCCTTGGAGCTGCCTGCCTTGAGCAGGATGTTGGACTAGAGATGTCTGAAGGTCCCCTCCCACTTTCATGGCTCTGTGACGATGGGTGAGACACAGAGCTTTTCAGGAATGTGAAAAACACTCCTCACACAGTTCTCAACACCTGTTTGTGCATTTTTATGTAAGCAGAAATTAATTATTGGTGGTAACATTTCATCAGAGATTTCTCCAGATCACTAAAGCAGACACTATGCCCATCCAGCCACAGTTACAGGCAGAAAGACAATTACATTTGGAATAAAATTCCCTCCCTACCCTTCTGAAAGCCTTTTACCACTGTGACAGACTACAAATCACTTACAGAACTCTTCAAAACAAGGACACACTGACCACACCAGATGTATGGCTACAGTGCTGAGCCCAGTGACCCAAGGATGTGTATCAGTCTATAAGGCAGGCTTTTCCACAGATGTCTTGGTCAATTGTCCCATCTAGAATCTGCCTCTGTGGAGTGCCCTAGTGAGTTCTGTGCTACTCATGAAACAAGGCAACCAGGTACAAGAGCAACCTTCTCAGAAAAGGGTATCAGAGGATATTTTCTGTTCCTGCATGCGACAGTACGTACCACAGAGCTGACCTAAAGACTATAAATTGTAAGCAGTATTTTCAAATCTGTCTGATCTTACCAAAATCACTGGACACTCTATTAAAGATAATTGAAATTCCTTCACAGTACAATGTGGAGGGAAAGACAATACAGTTTAGCAGCTATTTGTTTCACTGGGGTTTCCTCTAGATTGGGATGATGCATCTTCTGCACATAATAATCTGTTCATAGCAAGCCATGGCTGTTATGGGGATTCATCTAAGTGACAGCACTCTCTGCATGGAGCTTCCCTGCTTCTATATAACTTTTGGAGCCTATTTTGACCTCCTGGTTTCCAGGTTCTCTTTAAAGGGGAAGAAGGATTCCTCAGCACTAGGTGGGACAAGATCAGGTGGAAGTATAGTAACCAAAACCAGTTTGGTTTATTATAGGGTCTCTGTTACCATAGGCTTTAGAAAGCAGGGGACCACTCATTCCTCCATATGGAACAGTGTATTTTGTGAACTCCTGACACTAGAAAACCCAGGTCACAAAGGAATCAAAACATAATGAGAAGTAAATTTTGAATTATAGTTTAATCTGTATAGCTTGGGCTTTAGGAATAAATGAAGGTTTACAGTTCAGTCACTTGTAGCCACATCTGGGCAGCTATCCAGATATACAGATGGAATTTGGATTCTGAAGCACAAATCTTAAATTCTTATGTTATATGTAACATAAATTTTTTTTTTTCAAGCTAGTTCCTTATGACTCACCTGATTTTTAAGCTATACGATCTACAAATGATGTATTTGCATTAAATAGAGCAGATGCTTTTTAACTGCTCTCCTTATACTGACTCCATAAAAACAATGATGCACAGTAAGAATTCTCTTTCAAGATTTGATGACCTTGCTCCAGGCACTCAGAAGAGCACCTTAGACCATATCCAGCAGACAACAGTCGTCTTCCCTGAAATCCCCACTATTGATCTTAAATCTGTGGAAAGCAAGCTCTTTATCAATTCTATCCCACAGTTCCTAATGCATTCCTATAGAGACTGATGCTTTGTGAGTGTTCAGAGCTGGACATACAGCAAGAAAAAAAAAATCAACATTTCAGAAGCAGCCAAAATAATGTTTTGATAACATTTGTTCACTTAAATATTTTTCATTTATTCTTTTACTGTTTCTTCTATGCACAGCCATGTGTAATAAGCAATTACATTTATGAAATTGCATTATGTTGTGTTAGGATTTGTGCTATACGTAACCCAAGGCATTTATCACCAAAAAGTCAAATCAATTAAAATATGTGATGGCTGGAAGATAATAAGACCTAGTCATACAACTATTTGACATTTAAACTGTTATACTCGATTTTCAAGGTAATATGAAATATAATAGATTCTATGCTTGCCTTTTTTTCCCCTCCTTTTAGGGCAAAACTCTAGAAAACCAATTGTGAAAAATATGACAGTGGTGAATTACATTCAACTGAGTCTAATCTGGAAGTGGCTAACTCACACTGGTTATGCAGTGATTCTATGAGGTTTCCTTGAAATGTGCCCTAATTAAATACATTTAATATCTTTCCTGTTTATTATATTAACCAACACTGCTATCACAATATCTATGCTGAATTTTGTAATTTGACAAATCTGGTGTGAAGTCAAAGCAGGGAGAAGGAAGGTCAAAAAGAATTCACTTACATAAAATTGACATTTTAGTTCCTGATACTGAAGTGGCACTAAAAATGCCAGCATTTTGCCTGAAAAATTGTTTGCACATTATCCCAGTCATTTGAAAAATATAAATTCTAAGTAAATTCTACTGCTCTAAAAATCAAGTAAGATAAGCATCAAAAGGCTCTAAGGATTATTTGAATATTTCTGGATGTTTTCATAAGTCTGCTAGGAATAGTGCATTTCCACTATATCTTCCTAACTTAGCAAAACAGAAATCAGTAGCTGGCGCATTTGTTTATATTTTTGGTAGATGACATGCCCCCTCCTCCTTAACGGAGATTTTCCAGGAATACCATAGCCTTTTACACAATGAAAGATGTGAAATACTTTTGTAATAGCCAAGGAACCCATCATAACATTCAGCCAACAAGTATGTAAGGTCACGTCTACTAGTCACACAGGGCTCGAAAATGTCACTCACAGCATTCTTCCTAAGCAAACCTTTTCTTTGCTTTTACTCAGCTTCAGAGCCCTATCCCGAGAAATATATATCAAGAATTTCAGCAGTCCTCCACCTTCCAGCTCTTCATGCAAGTCTCTTTTTTATCCCTGTAACTGGAAGATGTCCCTTCACCATCTTCCTACATAGGCAGAGTAACTTCATAATTCATTCAAAATCAGTACTGAACTGCCACTGTTTCAGAGGATTGGGAAAAAATGAATACTGTGTTCTTGTTTTTAAAAACTGTGCAGATAATCCATGGAACTATAGGATTATATGTGATATAAAACACATGACAATACTGGGACAGCTGACCTGGAAGACTAAAACCTGCAACATCCAGTCTCACAAAGGAAAGGTCGATAACATCAAAACAGCCTGAACAGTCAGGGACGAGTGACATGGCAGCTCACTAACCTGGCACTGTCACAGCCACTGCTGACTAGAAACTATGCAATCTGGCCAGCCTTCTTGCCAGATCTGGTTTCCACCAAATGTTTTGATGTAATCTCTGCAATCTTGAGAAATGTTTAGATATCATAGAATCTTCATTTTCCAGGGAAAGGCCACATAATGGAAGTGAAACCTGCAAGTCCAGGAATGCAGAATAAGAAAAAATTAAATTCATTTTACCCTGCTTAGAATTCTCTGGTCACAAAAATCAACACAAGAAAGGGGCAGAAGTACCACAGTGGATAGCTCAATGAAAATATTTCTCCACAGTATAAAGAAAATATAAAACTAGGAAACATTAGTAAGATCAAAGAACGAACAGAATATAATATCAAAACCTAAGAACATCTTTTAATACATCAGTGATTCAAGGTAGCACCTGAAACACTGTTCTGGTCACTTTATATAAGAAAGGTTATTGCAAAACTTATGAGGTACAGAGAATAATCAAAGGTTTGGAAAGACTTTCATACACTCATTAAGTACTTGAAATAATTTACTATAGAAAGTAAAGGAAGGGAAAGAAACAATGTTAAATACTGAGTTTCAAAGAGAATACAGATTGAATTCTGTCTTTCAGGCCTCACTAAAACCACACATTAAATGAAATTAAACAGTGGTAAATTCTGGTAAAAGCTGGCAAATAGCAGATGAGTAAAGAGCAACTCAAGCAAATACCATCAGAAGTTTGTTATCTTTGTACTTCCATCCTCTTCAGATGGAAAGTTTTGAGACTGCTATGAGAGGCACCATTTGGATCTGGGCCTCAAATCTAAAATTAAATCTAATCTTAAACAAACAAACAAGCAACAAAAAATCACTGACAACAGCCACTGGATAGAGGCATTTTGGAGTTAAAACTAAGTTTTCCAAAATCTCTAATGCTACTTCTTATTTGATTTATGCCATCCTTTAGTCTTTACATGAGCTTTCCAAAAGCTTGGTTCAATGAAAAATCCCAACCAACCAGTCAGGTAACAAAAATTGCTTGGTTTCTTGAATGCAAGGTAAATGGAAAAATTCACATGTAATCTTAAATACTCATCCAAATCCAATAAGTTATAAAAATAGAAAAGGTGATAAGAAACTAAACTGGCATTGGCCAGCAAGAGGAAGCCAAGGCTTAATACTGACATCCACTACTACTGAAAAGTATAGTAAAAGCAGCCTTTTCAAAAATTCAGTCTGAAAGTTTTCTATTTTACAGCTTACAGATTATAGAAGATGCTCCAAAGACCATTTAAACAATATTTTCACAGGAACTCAGCATGTATGAAAGCAGTAAAATAATTAGTAAGATTTGTAAAATAACTTTGTGACTGGGGACAACGTAAGTCTTGAACTTTGACCTTCCATTTATATACTGGAATTGTGGGTCATTGCTTCTGAAAATTTGTTCCTATTCATTGTGCTGAATATTTGATACTTTTAATTTGAGAGTTTGTCCTTCCTCTTTTTTTTTTTTTTTTTTTTTTTTAACTTACTTTGGCATCTCATAACATGACCGTAGTTCTACAACCAATATTCTATTTTATTAAAAATATTTACAATATACTATGACCTCTCTTCCTTTTTCTGTGCTTGCATGTCTTTGGAAGCTGATGGCAGTTCAAAGAGGTTAACAAGTTAGAAACATACCTGTGTAATACCTTACACATGTAGGTAGCAATAGTCAGCACCTGCATGTGTTCAGTTACGGCTGTGGGCAGGTGACAGGGCTGTTGCCCACACCCTAGCCTGAGGTGCACCCAGCCAAACCAGACATGAGAAGATACTGGATGTGTCATGAGAAATCACTAGACATGACAGATGAAAGGATGAGAAGCTGACAAAACTTACAGATAGCGCCATGGGGACAGCAGAATTTCTCTGGTGACTTCGGGGGAGTTATGTGTGAAATGGCCAAACTTCACAGTAACTGAAAGTGAGAGCTGGGTACACTTAGGGGAGGTAAATCTGACAAGGTAAGGAGCACCATGTCAGTAATTCTATATGAGATCAAAATTAACTAGATAATGGTATCAGAAACACCAAACTTGGGTACAGATGTAGCAAACTAAGACTATTGGGGTAGGTTGTTTATTTTGGTGGAGACCAGGGCAAAGAAGAGGTGGGACAAGGGTACCAAAATATGCGCCAAGAAACATAAGAAGTGATAACAAGGTATGACAATGATATTACCAATTCTGCCCAGGGGGGACCTGGTGCACCACAATAATAATGCAAACTGTTGTTGTGACTTTACCTTGTGGCCAGACCTGCTCCCATGGCCAGAAGGATCAGGAAGGGAGATGCTTTTCCTTTGTGGACAGGGAAACATCTGAGACGGAGCAGCTGAGCATCCAAGTATCATGGTACTGGTGTCCATTACAGGCCTGACAGCATCAGGGTCATCCATCCTGGGCATTTCCTGGCATGCCCAGCTCACTGGACTTTTCTGTAGAGAACTGATGATTTTTACCAAAAAAAATGAAATACCTGTAAAATGAAAAATAGTGAATTATATCCAAAATACTCTGATTCAGGTAAAAAAATATCTGCTGTTGAACCCTGTAGTCTGTGCAAATCATATTTTCCTTAAGCAAAAATTCCCTTCCGAAGAGCAGTAACTATGGTACATGAAGGAAAACACATCAGGGGAAATATTTCTCAGCTAGTGAACTCAGTCTACAGGTGAGGTGATAACAGAGATACAAAGCACAAATTGTCCCATAAGGATACAGCACTGGCATTTCCCAAACCTTTTTCTGCCTTTTTCCTAATGGATAGAGGGAAAGGGGAGACCAGAGACTCTTGGGGTGTAGGTGGGTGTGTGTGGAAAGAGTGGAACAGAACACCCATACCCATTACTGGAAATAAATCCCATTTATATGATGACCATACAGAAGCTTCAAGCAATAAAGCAGCAGCCAGTGCTATGTGTTACCTCCTTGTGCTTACACAAAGCTCTTGGTAAAGGATTTG
Organism: Cygnus atratus; assembly: GCF_013377495.2. Classification (NCBI taxonomy): domain Eukaryota; kingdom Metazoa; phylum Chordata; class Aves; order Anseriformes; family Anatidae; genus Cygnus; species Cygnus atratus. The sequence continues at coordinate 4,962,275 of NC_066369.1, forward strand.
AGAAAATAAACCATCTAATAGCACTGCTGGTATTGGCTGATGCCGCTACAACACACAGCAGGGTGGGCTGCTAGGCTGCCTGGCTGCTAGGTGCTCACCCAGTCACTCTCTCTCTCACCCTCCTCATCAGGACAAGGAGAAAATAAGGTGAAAAAGAAAATCAGGTGAAAAAGCTCGTGACTCAAAGACCGGGACATCACTCGACAATTACAATCATGTGCTGAACAGACTTGACTTGGGAAAATTAATTTAATATACTGCCAATGAACATAGATTTTGATGGTAAGAAACAAAGACAAAGATTAAACCAACAACTCCCCACCTCATTTCCCCAGGCTCAACTTCAGTCCTTCATGTTCAGCTCCTCTACCTAGCCCTGCCTCCCCAGGCAACACAGGGAGGGTATGGGATACAGGGTTATAATCAGTCCATAACAGTTTCTCTCTTCCTCATCACACTTTTTTCCCCTGCTCCAGTGTGGGTTCTCCACAGGCCACAGCTCCTGTCAGGAGAACTTGCTCCTGCATGGACTCTCCACAGGCTGTGGGGAAGTCTCTCCTCCCCTCCTTCTCTGACCTTGGTGGTCACAGGGCTGTTTAACACACTTCTTACCTCACTCATCACTGCTTGTCCAGTATTTTTTGCCCTTTTCCTTATACACAATTTCACAGAGGCACCCCGAGCTGGGTTGCTGGGCTCAGCTGTGCTCTGTGGCGGGGCTGCTGTGGCAGGGCCGCTGTGGAACCTTCCGGAAGCAGCCATGCCTTCAAAGACTGCCCCTGCAGCACCTGCTGCCAGCACCTTGACACCTACGCCCAATATGCATGGCTACTTTCTTTTGCAGACACTGTGTCCATGACACATAAATATAAAGAGCGATTTACACCAGAAGAGTAAAATCTGTTGGTTTTACAGTAAGCAGTAAAATCCCCCGACATGAGACAGTAGTACTGGTCTGTCTGCTCCAATGCACATGGCCACAGAAGGATCAAGAGTAAAACACTGTCACAGGGTTAAGTAAAGTTCTATTAGCATAAAAACTCCTTACCTCATAAACTGTCACACATTAAACTGTTTGCTCTTGAACTGCTTGGTAGTTACTGCCTTTAAGATGAAGGATTTCTGATTTTGTTTCTAAGTAATGAAGTAGCAACTGCTACCACCATCCTGTCAGTCTCTTTTACATGACCGGCACTGCCCTCCTTGACACCATTCAATTAACCCATCATCAAAGTATGCAATCAGAGCAGACACACAGCAATACACATTATAAATGGCTCTCATGTACGCTCACTCAGCTGTTGTAGAAGTAAGCGGCAGACCTCACGTACTAAGGGCTCACATAAGGACTTTATATTTTATTCTTTTCCCTGTGCTTAAAACCCTCCTTGTAATAACATTCATTATGCCCTCTCAGCTCCGGCAATTCCTTTTCAATCAAAACAAGTGACCATAAGGAAAGCATATTACAGTTTTATACAACAGACAGTTTTATACAGCAGACACCTTTTGTTGCTATTGCTTCAAGGAAAACCCTGAAAATGATCCGTCAGTTAACATGAATAAAAATTATTTTATACACCCCCTTCTTACCATATAATGAGTGTTTACAGACCACTTTCTTCATATAGCATCATGCAGCTTACTCACAGATTTCTGAATATTAATGACATTGGATTTATCCACTGTGAAGGTACAATTTACAGTAATAAAACATTTGAACCTACTACTGATTTTGACATTCACTTTCTTTCTAACTTGTAACCGTGAAAGGAAAAACTCTGTTCTAGTTAGATGTCTGTCAGCTCTACCAGTTATCAAAATTATTTGCCAGGTACAGACAGTTCAAAGAGGAATCTGGACACAGTCCTAGCTGGCATTAAGGACATTTGTGGGTCCTTCTTCCTTGCTCCTGGAGAGTGATATCAGTGATGAAACCCCTCAGGCACAACACCCTGTGGGTGTTTGGAGCTAACAAAACTACTCTTTAAGAGGGAGCATTAATAATCTAATTACAAAAAACATCCACACCCTGAAACTGGAGAAACATTAACGTGTTATTCCTATAGAAAAGACCATACCTTCTCTTTCACTCAAATATAACACCCTCCCTGTGCAGCAGCAAATACTCTAGTATTTAGAAAGCTCCACTGACACCCAGACAACACAGAAACTAATGAATTATATTACTGATATCTTTTTTATTATTATTATTATATTATGAATACTGTTCCATGCAACAGACTAAGACAACCCTCCCTGCCACGAGCTTTCTCATTTTTCTATGCTACCATCTAAACAATATTAAGTTCATCATTCCCTACCTTTAGAAAGTATTTAGACAGAACAACAGAGAGGACAAACAAATTTACAATGAATTCTAGGTGCACTAAAATCAAATGATGCTGATCTTTGACTCTGAAAAGCTATATGCACTATGTTCTTCTAAAGATATCATCTACATTTAAATTTCTTAAATAACAGGATATAACCATTTCTTGTCCTTAATTTAACAATGTACATCTGCATTTTAAAAGTTAATTTATCTTACTAATCTTCTATGAAACAAATCACTGTTCCTAACTGAATTTTACAGAAAGGGAAGTAAGGCAAAAAGGAAGAGAGAAGAGGTTCATGCACCATGATTGCATGGCTGATGGGAGCCCACCCTAACAACTATTATGTCAGATGATATCATAGTCAAAGAAAATTTATACAATTGCCCCTGAAATTGATATTCCATGATTGGGGTATAAATCTCTTTATAAAAAAAAAAAAATCACAGAAAGCTTGATGGTTACACAAGAAATTTCTGAAAGTCACAGCTTCTCTTCATTCTTGTCCCTTCTATTTCACAAAATTCGACACAAACAATGCTGAAAACTCTGTTCCCAAAGGGCATTATCAGTGTTGCAGAAGCCTGTAGGCTGCTGAAATCATTTAGCCAAAAAACTCTCAGGAGAGTCCCCAGAAGTCTTTTCCCAAAGGAATTAGGCTCAACAATAAAGTTTTAAAAATAAAAATACAGTCTCCCGTGCACTCAGCTGAGACTTCACTAATTAATGCATCTTCCAGTGACCTGTAGGAGCCACTGCAGATAGGAATAGTGGAGGAGAGTTTCATTTACACAGCTCATCAATGTTTTAACATATAACCCATGTCCAGACTTAAGAGCAATTTTATCATAGTTAATCCTACATTCGAAACCACCATTGATTAGCTCAGGAGATTAAATTTATGCAACAACAAATCAAGATTCTTTTTTTTCACTTCCATCTGTTTTCATGTGCATTATATAACTTAATTAGGTTGACTTCTAATACAATCAGTTTCACAAACATACACAGTAAGACTGGTACATTTTATCTCTCTCTACCCATTATATTCAAAATTGAGAATGTTTAAATTAGTAATACAGTAAATCTTAATTTTTTCTTAGATAAGCTGGACTAAATTTTTAATGTGTTAGAATCCCAGGATTCTAAAGAGCTCATAATTTTTATTTCTTCATAATGTATAACTATGTATGTATTTATGCAAATGACGTGTTACTGTTTCTTCTCCATAATAATATAAATCAGATCATGTAATTGGCTATCATTCCTAATAATAGAGCTTAATTGTACCACTTAATTGTAGTATGATTTTCAGTTCTAACAAGGCTTTGCCCAATCTACAGAGTTTTGGCAATATAATTTCTATTAGATGATTACAGAAAATGTTCACAGATAGGAGCAGAAGGAATTGATGTTATATCTTAAGGATTTTCAAGGATACAGAGCACCTAAAATAGACAAGAGAGATCATTGATTAACAAATTATTTTTGTATTTCCTATTATGGCTTCCAAAAAATAAATCAGCTGATGTAAGTTTAGACATTTGATGGGAAGATATCAGCATCAGGAAAAAAAAAAAAGCCAGGAAACAAACAACCTTGAAAGAAAATATATATTTCTTTTAAACAAACAATAACAAAACCAACAACCAAGCACCATATAAGAATCAGTGGAGAAAGAAAACAAAGATAGCCAAGGGCAAAGAAGTTTTGGACCAATAGAGCCTGACAGATGCACATAGCTAGAATGATTTTTATAATTCCCAAGAGAGAGCAGTGAGTGTTACCTCACTCTGGAACTGTCAATGGACACGGTTTTAGTATTAATAATCTTACTTATACCAAAGAGGTTTTAGGCAGTTACATTTATCAATCCACTCTGTCCAGAAAATTTATCTTAGATCAGATAGGATAGTTCTGACATTAGGAAAAATACAAATTCATTTTCTGTCTGAAACACTCTATGAAAACACTCATAGTTTTAATCTTAGAATATCAATTAAACTTTTCTTTCAAATTGTAAAAGAACCATTTATTAAAAGAGAAAAAGGTTTGCTTTAGTGAAAGAGAGATGGTCATAGATTGTGGCAAAGGGTTTTCCTAAGAAATAGTCAAATAAGATAATTTTGTTAGAGGAGAAAAAAGCTTCTAGGTACACAGACATATAATGAGCAGAACTGATTTGATACTCTGATTTTTTTAAAAAGTAAAACATTGATGAAACTCTATCTAACCTGTAACACACTTCCAACAAACATATCATTTTCTTTTGATATATTTTAATTCTGTCAGGTCAACATTTCCTGGCAGAGAGCAGTCCTATGTATTGGGAATTCCATGTGCCATTATGTCCTACATTCAATATAACATTGTTGTGTAAATGATTATAATGTATTTATAAACATGCCTCATGAGTGTCCTCTGATTAGTCTATAACCATTTCCCAGCTGTAGCAAACAAGAAGAACTTTCAGAATATTACACAATTTGATGCAAGGAGGCTGAAAACAAAAGTCACATGCAGAGTTTTTACATAGGCTTCTCAAATAATATTGCTGATGATCGCTGTAATATTCCAGTTTAACAGAATCATAGTATTTTTACATGTAAGCACACAGGATATGAGGAAACTGACAACATGCAATGCAATACAATCTAAGGCCCTATAACATCCCTACTTTCTGAACTGGTTTTGTATACCAAAAGGCTATGCAAATGCCTAAATGTATCTGGAAAATACACAAGTTTTACAGAACTCTCAAGGAGAACGTCAGGTCGTTAGGAACATTATTAATGTGGTAAGATGGACTCAGAAGTAATATGTTGATGTCACTATGATGAGGACATCCTGAGCTAGCCTGCAGGCAATAAAGAACATGACTACCAAAATAACCTGTAATTATAGCTTTAGCTGTTTAAATGGATGATTTGCTTGAAAAACAAACAAACAAAAACCATAACAGTGAATGTATTAAACCTAATTTCAGGTTAAATCATGGAAACAAAACAATAATTCTTCAAACAGATATTTTTCTAAACATTTTATAGGGGAAAGAAATACCCAAGGCAACAAAATGGGATAAATTCCATGCAACAAAACCAGAGAGAACCCCAAAAGTAATTCCAGAACTTTGACTTGTTTTTTTTTAAGGGCCCCTGAAAACAATAAGGCTGAAATCATAGATCACAGTTGAAACAAACTTTGTATTTTATCCATAACATTTTCAAATCTTTGTTAATTAAATTATTAGAAGAAAAAACAAGAAATTACAAGAAATGCATATCAGCGCTGCAACATTACTTTTTAGATGTAGGACGCTGGAATCTTTAATCATATTACCCTGAAATCCTTGAAAACTTTACTAGTTCCTTGTATCAAGTGACCAACATGAGAAAATAAACCAAAGAAATGAATGCTAATTAACACTGTCTATAATGCAGAACAATCATTAATCTCAGCTGACATTAGCCAGAAATTCACATATTCACCAAAAGTGGAACAAGTCCCCAGCCATGGTAGGGAATCTACAGACACTGCTGGTATTTTTAGTTTCAAGCATTTTAATTAGAAATTGGTGCCTTTACCATAAATACGTAGAAGCATCACACCAGAACTGAATTCCTGCTTAAAAATAAACACGTTTTAGATATTAGCATTCATCCTCAAAGTTTAATTGTCCCACTTTTAATTTGCATTCAAATTCTCAAACGTCTAGGAAAAGGTGAAGTTATCTACAGTTGAGGTTATGATTTTCAATCCACTTCCATGCCATTCCTAGGAAAAAATCTTCCAATGGCTTACGTTTAAACTGCATTTCACTCCTCGGCCTCATCTACTAGAACTGCATTAACTAAAAGCAGCACAGAATTTACTCCTTTGTCTTTTCTATAGACTGAATAGATGTAAATGTAATAAAATACTACCAAATCATTTTGAGAGATCATTTTTTACAGCTTCAACATACAAATGTACTTATAGTCTATTACAGCATTAAAGATTAAAAAAATAAAAAAATCTATATATACATAACAGCCAATATCACAAGTGCAAATTCATCCATAAAACACATTTTTTATCTTTGCATGGCATTTTATTTTCTATTCTTTAAGCATTTTCACGGTGACCGTAGATCATTGATAAAAATGAACATCAATTCACAAAAGCCAGGTTCTTAATGAAAGAAGGGCTCCTGCTATTTCCCTAAATGACTGATAAATTTTTCATGTAGGTCTGCCAAGGTTTAAAAAGAAATACTAAAATGTGTATTGTTACATACAAAACTTACCCATCAGTGCTGAGATGTGGGATTAGCCTGCTCTGAAATTTAGGAAAGACACATTCTTCCTTTATAAAAATTAAAGAATAACAGTTGTTAGGAGGTTTTAGACCACCTTTATATATAGATAGATAGATATTAATATTATTATATTTTATTTTATATTTAGACCACTTTTTTCAAAAAAAAGTTTAAGATAATGGCTTGGATTGTAAACAATAGCTTGCTAAAAAGACTGAGTTGGTAAACTCTGCTAACTATTTTGTCACAGAATCTCATAGAATGGTGTGGGTTGGAAGAGACATTAAAAACCACCTAGTTCCTCCACCTCCGTCATGGGCAGGGACACCTCCCACCAGACCAGGCTGCTCACGGCATCATACAGCCTGGCCTTGAACACCTCCAGGGATGGGGCATCCACAGCTTCTCTGGGCAGCCTGTGCCAGTGCCTCACCACCTTCAGAGTGAAGAATTTCTTCCTTATATCTAATCTAAATCTACCCTCTTTTAGTTTGAAGCCACTTCCCCTTGTCCTATTACTACATGCCCTAATTTATGAGGCATCACTAGCAACAGTATGGCCAGAAGACTGCTTTCAGAAAGCTCAACTTTTGGTTTCATCAGCCCTGTAATGCCTGGTGTCAGCTGTAATTATGACCCACTTAAGGCACAATTCTCTTCCCCATATACACCCACTAGACTACCTGGCATGTATGTCAAATCACCTGTTAAAATAATATAAAGCATCTGAGTTCACATTTCAATTTTCACATTTGACTGAAAATTTGATGAAAATTTTAGTTATAGTTATAACCTTGTAAATAGGATACTATTTAATAGGTGATACTATAGGTGATACAAAGTTTGGGAGATATGGACATGCCATTGCTTTTCCTCATCCTAGACTCCTAACTTTTAGGTGGATAGCAGTAGGATTATCCTATTTTAAGTCTCACGTAATACAATTCCTCCTTTATTAATAATGTTTCTTCTTCCCATGAAAGATTCATTGAAGCATATTGCCTGACCCCATCTTCAGATCAATTCTGAAATTTTAAGATTGGGATTACCCTTATAACTTTCCTTTGAAATGGGATTGTGCTATGGCAGATTTTACCCCAAAATAACTACAAGACCTAAAAATGCCTAAAATATTTAGCAAGATGCTGCTTAAGACTGAGTTAAAACTACATCCATCTGGTAACTGCCAAATTCTAATGCCTGAAATATGCCAGTGAATTAAACAGCTTGCAGAAAAATGCACTATATTTTCATTAAATATATACTTTTATTAAATATATATTTCCATTTCATTAGGAAAAAAACTAATAAAATATTTCAAAAGTTTTTCTAAATGAAGCATTTACAAATTATTGAAGAAATACAATCATAGGTCAAAATAAAAAAAAAATAAAAATAATTAAAAAAAAAAGGAAAGATACAGGATTGCTCCCTGTACTAACAGTACTAAAATTCCAAGGAACTATTTCTTCTCCTTCTTCCCCTCCTTCTTGAGGCTGGGGGACCAAGCATACCTGAGGCAGGCATGCTCTTTGCTTTCCTCGATCTATAATCTGAGTGGCTGTGCATAAATGATACAGCCACCAGAAACATGCTCTGTTTTGATATAACTGATGACAATAATATTTTCTGATCCATGTCATCACAGGGGCTGGGAGCATTTGTGCACAAATCTCCCCCTCTTGCAGAAGGCAAAGAGGATTTTACCTTCCACGTTAAGAAGGTGGAGGTTGAGAACAGATTTAAAAAGGGGAGAATGAATGAGGCTGTGAATACCTGCTCAACAATTTTCAGGACCAAAAGGAGTATTTTAAAAACAACATTTAGAATGAAGCTATGAGAATTTTTGTGTAATGATACACAACAAACTCAAGAATCGCAAGCCACCAGTAAGTGATTTTCTTTGTGCAACCTCACTATAGGGATTATTACTATCAGGCTAGCTAATGCAAGACTGCAGTTAAAAATACCTGCTCTCTGGAGAGCCAGCAAAACTATTTTGGCCCTTTTCCCTAGTTTGATGCAGTTTATGTATTTTCGTTGCTGTCTTATTTATTTATTTATTTATTTCCAGTCAAACCTCTAAATATCATTCACAATTTATCACTGTTTTTCAGTCCATACCACCTGTACATATCTCTGTCTCTTACATGTAGTAAGCTGTCTTCAGTACCGACAAACTAATGCTATGGTGTATCAGTGCGACCCAAAAGAACATCTAAGGACAAAACCTTTGAATATTAAAGCCATTATGTGTAAAAAAATCAAGTGTTCACCAGCACAGCATCCCAGAACCAAAGTCAGAGCCAAATTTTAAGTCTGGATATTGGTCTTTTGCGCTATGCAGGTTATAATACAAATTTACATAAGTCACCTGTATAAAAATTCCCTGTCTTGATGTGGACTTATTGCAACAGTGTTCTGAGTAAGCTAGAAGCCTTGGCCTTTTCCTCATCTGACAAGGTTGACACAGGCTGCACGGCCATGCTGATGCTTTACTGTAGCATAGCTGATATCCCTGTGTTAGAGCAGTGAAACTATGGACACAAACTGTACCAAAGGTGGAGACTGACTTCGCAAGTAGGGAAACAAAACCAACTCCAAACAACTCTCCTCCTGCATCAGAGTAAAGATTTTGGCATTTTATTGGGAAGTTCACAAAAGAGAGTTGCTAAGCAAGTTACTGTGTTGCATACAAAGTTTTCAACCTAATCAGCCCAGCATAATGCAGAAGGAGGAGCATACTGTGCATTACTTTAAAACCTCCTGTAGGCGCCTGCCAATCATGCCAGACTACTGCTCATAACTTAAATTATTCATTGGGGAAGAATAAAAGTTTAATCAATAAAACCAGGGTCAAGTCACCCATACTAGAGGTTCAGAAAAAGATGCCTTGAAAGTCAGCTGTAAAATATTATGTGTTTTGAATGAAACCTTAATATCTTCTCATGTTCCTATATTCATTAATAATAATAAACCACAACCTCATCTGACCTTTGCCTTCACAGATTTGAAAGAGAGTTTATGAAAATCCTTAGCATTATTGGAGTTCTTTACCATTACTTCAGTACTTAAGGTACCTTCAAGAATACTTAAGGTTACAAAGATAGCTCTTGATCTTCCTGCAGAGCTATTTGTAAAACATCAACCTTATGAGAAAAGCTTCAAAAGAGAATAAAGTATGCATGAAGCTGGTCCCCACTGTTTACTTTTTGTCTTCTGTATTGATGATACAATATACTGATGTATTTAGATGATACATCTCCGATTTGCAACATGTATTGATACGACATCCTTTCATCATTGACAGGGCCATAGGCAAGTGTTAGTTATGCTATGTTGCTGTAATTACAGTGCAGACTGATCGCTCTCCAAGTCTGCAGGAAAAGCTGGCAGTTAAAGTCACTGCATACAGCAATCATAACTGCACTGACAGGCTGCTGTCAAGCAGGCAGAGGCAGTCTGGAGATAGATAGCAGAAATGCCGAATCTAAGACAAATGCTCTTGGAATATGTAATAAATCATATTAGCTGTCTGATGCTTCTCCTTGGTGTATTGATTGTGATTAAAATAAACTAATTAGAATTGTAATCATGATACACTGAAACAGGAAGCAAAGATGTGAGCTATGCAACAAGATTATGAAGTATGTTTTAACCAGCCAATCCAGACCACTAACCTACTAACAAATTACTGGAACTAGAACAGTCTGCATCAGGGTACAGAAGTGTCAAACAGCAGCACGGATATATAGCCCTCATCTGAGGGACTGTATGTAGATGCTGTATTAAAATCTCCACGTGGGCTGCAGTTTCTGGGAGCAACAGCAGCCATTTTGAGATGAAGAAAGCAGATTCCACCCACTGCCCTGCCAGATCTCCACTGCCAGGCCACAGGCAGGAGGCATGGGCACAGTCATGCCCCCGCCCCCCCCATCTCCCACAGGCCAGGAGCCAAAGATGAGGGTGGCCCATAACCAGCCACACATGCAGAGGTGCAGGGCAGTCCTCTGCAGCAGGCGAAACCTGCAAGAGTCACATGGTGCCTTACAACAGAGGTTTCGCTTCTCTTTCTTAACTGGCCATATGTAGGTATGTACACACAATCAAGTTAACCAGGATTTAAAAAGCACCAAATCTGTAGTCAGATATGCAGGAGCTTGTCCTTTCTTATATTAAAAAAAAATAAAAAAATAATAATAATAAAAAAAAGATTAATTTAAATCTTACTGTTTTATGGCTTTATCTATCCACTACAGCCTAAAGCATTTAACACTTTTCCATGCCACTCTGTGCAGAAGGCAATGAAGAATAGACATATTGAATCACTATACATAGTCAGCTAACCAAATATACTTGCACATACTGGGAATACCATGGGAAATTTAGACATTCAGAACTCCTGAGATAACTCCTAAGAACTGCTAACCCTTTTGAATTTCTAGCACTCAGATATTTTCAGTCCCCTGACATGAATATTCAAGATACACAAAATACAGAGATGTCCCAGTGGTAGTTTGAACAGAACCAGAGAATAAGAAACAGGTGCTGTGCAGCAGTCATGAGAAATTTTGCATTTAAAAGAATTTGTATTTTGATGCAAACCAGCAACACAGTATTACATCTCCATCTTCTTTTCATGCCAATTTTACACTGACTTAACTCTATTAACTTACCCCTTACCTTTAAATGGCTTACTTCAGATTCACATTAAAGTAGATGAGACAGAAATCAGTCCTTCCTGTGGTTGGTTCCTAATACATTGTTGATGCTGTCACCAACAGCTTAGAATAAATATTTTATTATTTTATTTAACATGACACTTCATTTTATCTACTAAAGGTAGAATACGAAAAATAGCACGATTAACACTCAGATTTGCCAAAATGTTTCAACAGATCAGTAGTAAATTTAATCTGTGGTAAATGTACATGCAGGGAAATGGTAATATCAATGTTAATCCATTCACACAGTTTTAGTTATGCAATTGTACAAAAATTCATTTATGCAGATTTTTCTGCAACTGAAATTGCTTGTTTTTAAAAGGTCACAGAATTTCATCTCCCGTCTCTCTAATTTAGCATCACTGCACCAAAGAAGGCAACGTGACTTTATGATTTCACATTCTTGGCCAAAATACTCTAACTCATCTGCCTTTGGGAAGAAAGATTCTACCTGCCATCCACATTTAGACACCCTGAAAAGATGCTGATTAGTTGAGTGATTAATATTAATAGTCACTTATCTAGGTAGCTAAATTAGAACTAAGTGACCAAGTGAAGTCACCTGTATTTGAATCGCTTGGGCCCAATTTTAACTGCAGCATGAACTGCAACAGAATGGAAGATAGCTGCAACTAAAGAAACTGGTAATAGTGTGAAATTAAGATAGTAGCATTTCAAATAATTTGATTTAGGATTATATGTGAACTTTAGGAGTTTGATTACGGATCTTGAGACTGCATAACAAGAGGAAGGAGTATGAGTAATCGTACCTGATTAGAGCACAGAAAGTGCCTGACAACCTTGAAGAAAAAATACCTTAGTGGTGCTTTCTATCCACTCCTGATCACAACCTTCCTGGGAATACAGCCTGGCAAGCTCGTGGTTGCATCTTCACCCTTGTCTCTCTCTCTCCCTGAGTCCTTGTAGTACAGCATGTTTATGCGCCCCATGCTAAAAGGCTAGATTGCCTTCATGTGTCAGAGAAAATAAAGGTGTTTCCTACATAAAGTGATTTAGCCCTCAGAACACTGGTACTGGTGCTAATCTTAATGTTTGTGATGGTTAGTGATAGTTCAACTGGAATGAGAAAGGTGTGTGGCAAGTCTGGTGAGGTTGATTAACTCCATGGAAAATGAGTCTATATGAGATAAACATGATTTTATCTATATTACAGTTTGCTCATTTAGTATCAAGATCATAAAATGAACTACTCTGCTGTCATGGGAAGCACCTCCTTAGAAATACTCTTCATGATTTTATAATGGCATAGCTAGACATATAACACAAAAATCAGTTCATTATGTATATCTTATTAGAAACGTAATTAATTTAAGACATATATATTGACCTTAATCTATTAGACACTGAATACAGGAAACTGTGAAGAGTTAAGAAATGAGAAAAAAAATAAATGTATATTTGCCTATTGAGAATTTAAAGGTATATATTTTACTGGCATGCTTTCCTATTGTAATTGTAGTCTATATTTGTAAACAGAATCTAAGGTTGCAAAGTTGAGGTCAGTGAAGCTATGCTTGCTTTCACCTACCAAACAGGTCAAGATAAACACAAAGGCAGAACTCCACTACTAATTAAAATTAAACTTAAATGTTCAAGCTCCAAGGTTTAGAGTTTGGGTTTGTTGGTTTCACCCCCCACCCCCAAACATAAGATAATTCCATAGACAAGCATTCAACTAATTATTTTCAATGAGCAGATCAAGTCTTGAGAAAACAAAACAAAACCTTCACAAGTCCAAAATCTTCCAATCTATTTTGGAAACAGATAAACCAAAATATAGAAGGTACGTTCTTTAATGTAACAAACAATAATTTTGGTTTTCTTTAAGTCACATTATTTCATAGAAGCAGAAAGCTGAGAAACTTCCTAGCTTCTTTCCTTCCCTCTCTTTCCTTCATATGGGCATAACCTTTTCTGGCAGTAATGAGAATGACAACATTATGTGTTTCTAATAAAAGAAAGAATCTTTTTCAGATTGTACACCAGCTGCTGAGCAATTCTACAAAGTTTCATTTCGGAATGCATGTGCTTTCTTGAACACAGTCTGCAGTCTTTTTTGCATAAGTGTCCTTTAAACAGGACCAAACTGCAGTTTCAAAGAGTCATCAGTAAGATTTCTACCAACTCTATGGCGTCTCCAGTTCCTTACTGAAGTGGACTAGAACCGAGGTATTAGAGTCTCATTAAATTCAATATGCTCAGTGTAATGTTTTCAATTACAGTGTAACTTTACTTTTAAGCTTTATTTGTTAAATTGAAAGGAGAATATTCCTCATTTATTACTTATGGTGAGGAGAACAGTATTGCTTTGGAAAAACTTGTGTCAGTCAAGCTCAGCAATTCTGTTTGGAGACTGAAAGAAAGACTGGTCATTACAAGAGGCAGAAATAGTATGCCAAAATCAAGACCAAACCAAAGAAACCACACCACCACCAAAAAAAAAAAAAGTACACACACACACAAAAGCAACAATAAGAAAACCTATGTCCTTAAAAGCACAAGTACTATATAAGTTAACTGTCTTTTAAAAAACAAAGTTATTTGCAGATGGTTTATTCTTGAGTGTAGAAACAAAGAAACAAAGATATCAGGTGTCAGATATCAACTGCATATTGATATACATGTACAGCCAAAATAGTTTTCATTTCTCAATTCCTAATGATCTGTATTTCCATCTGTTGCATTTTAAACCCAGTGTGTAATTTTCTGTTTGTTTTGGTGTGTGTTAAGTGCTGATATTAATAATGTGGAAGGTGAATGGATTTCTTCTCAACCCCATCAACTATTCTTTCTTGCTCTTTTCCCCCTTTTCAATTCTTCTGCTCACTTTATTTCCCTCAACATTTAACAAGCTATTAAGACGAAATTTCAAATAAATCAGTGATGTTACCCTCACCATTTTTTTCCTCATCACATAATAAACATCTGTGTTCAAAATAAGTAAAGACCATCAGTGCAGGAAAAAAAATAAAAGACACCAGCTGGCAATACCATGCTCTAAGATGGCTCTTGAGACTCAAGAGTTTTTATTGCCAGCTACACATTCCAAATAAATGCAGGTATGGCCAGCTTCAGAATCACTATGAACCATATCAGCTGGCTCCAGAAAAACTCTGTTTCAAAGACTGTAGGTAGGGGAGGAAGAGCAAACATTAAAGAAAGTAACAATACAAACACTAGCACCAGCACAGCAATGAGAAGTTTTCATTTTAAGGATCCTACTAGAGTATGTTTCAATACATTGGAACTAAAAATCTATGTCATATGCACGAGCTCTCAAATCACATGTTCCAAATACATCCACAGTACCCAGACCATATTTATTCAATCATCAGCATTTGCTTTGAAGAAAATACATAGCCACTGTGAGAAGACTTTCCTCACTGTAATTGTTAACTTCTGTATTATTATATAGAGAAAATTCAACAAAGGAATCCTGGATCATGACAAAGACTTTCTCTCCTCCATCTCAGCAATTATTAGACTTTCTAGCAGAGAAACTGAGTCAATGATCATACATTGGATGGGCAAAATTCCATCCCTGCCTGTAACTCAACTTCCTTCCTCCCTACAAAAATATGCACAGTGGGAAAATCTGAGATGATTACATCCACAACTATTGCATTGGTAGGCTTTTTGTCTAGAGGTTTTCTACTATTCCTTGGTGTACAGGCTAATGATTACTGCAAATTTATTTTGCAATAGAAAATTGGCAAGTTACAAGAGTATTTATCAACAGAATGTACCAGAATCCAGGTAAATACTGGTGGAAATAAAACATATAGGGAAAACAACCATTTTAGTTGGTTAGCGGCTAATTGTATCATCCAGATGGTAAATTGTAGAGGGTTATTTTCAACAAATTATTAATATACCTTCATAAAAGTCCATTCACAGCTAAAAAAAAGGCATCACAGAAGGTTGCTGACAAATGCTCTTTATGTATGCAATATTTCTATTTCATCAGTGTAGATTTTTTACCTAATCTTTCTTTTAAAACATTTTAATGACCTTTCAGAAAAAGTATAGAACAGAATAGAGTTTGCATGTAGAAAATGGGCAAAGTGGGTTCAACTTATGGGAAAATAATTAGAATATACATGACACTTGGGTCATCTTCAGTAAATCTCCAAGGCCTCATAATAATGATAGCTTGCAAGTATAGGTAATTGCAGGTGTAAATTTGCATCAGCAATATGTATGCATGATTTATGGTATTTAAGTGTCGTGCAGTTTATGTGTAAATGACAAACTGTATTCAGAAATAGTTACAGATGCAAGATGATGAAAATGACAAGCATAAAGATAAGCTTGTGTTTGTGAAGAAGTGGCATTTGTTGGCAGCAATACTTCACTTGAAAAAACTTGCTGTGTATAATAGATAATGCAGAAGAATACTGAATTCTAAGTAAGCCTAATCATTAAAGTAACTAAATACTTATACCCAAATATTCAATGTGGTGTACTTTTTTTTTTTCAAAAAAAAAAAAAAAAGTTATTTCAGAACCAAATTTACAGTTTCTTACGCTGTTCCCCTCGATTCAATAGCATTCATCTGAATGCAGTTATATTAACAGCTATCTTAATGTTTTATAAAACAATATTTCTGTAAAAAAGGAAAAGAAGAGAAAACCTAGTTTTGTCCCTGGTGGGTGTTTTCAAAGGCAGGTGACCAAGTTTCTTTTTTTTTTTTTTTTTTTTAAACAGTTGGGTATCCAGTTGGTCTCTATAGCTCAAAATGTGAACAACAAGAAAATAAAGTCACTTCTACCAAGAGCACAGCTATTTTAGTAAATACATGTCTGAAGATAAGCCTTGAAGACTAAAATGAGTTTGTAAATTCATAAACACAGGGTAACAAATTAGTCTGCCTTTTGTAGACTAATTTTCATGTTCACTGGATAAGTAACACTATTAAAAAGCATGTATTTAAATACTGCACTGTGATATTTTCTACATGAAAAGCTATGGTAGAGACAGTCATCTGATACTCTTATTTGCTTTCTTTTTAGAGGTTCTATTTGTGTTTGTTTTGTTTGTTTGTTTGCTTGTTTTTGTCATTGTTGTTGTTTTTCTTTCCTTTTCTGTTCTTAAGGAAGAGCTCTTTCCTTCTATCAGCGGATCTGGAATATATTACTTGTGACTGCAAAGCCATTCCCCCACCTCACCCGCCCAAGATGGCGGGGTGAGAAAAAAAAAGAAATTAATAGTACTACTTTTACCACTTTACACTGGTTATCTGAAAACAATAAAAAGAAACATGATTTTTTTTCAAGTGATCTCAAGAATGCATCATTCTGTATTTTTTTTTGAGAGTGGAGAGATATGTAAGCTTGCTGCAAATAAAAAGAACTGGCATTTTCACTCAGCCGTGGAAATGTTGCACGAACAGCCAGAAACATACATTCTGAAAAAAGTAACGCATTATGTATAGTATGTTGAAGTATGTCCACAAATAATATACCATAATATAAGTTACTATGGTAACTATTTGGATTTGAGATAATTTTTTTCCACTAAATAGAAAGTACTCACATAAAGTATCTATTCTTGGTATTACCAGCTAAGCCTGATCCAATCCTGACTGCTTTTTTAGGTTTTCTTCCATTCTCAAAAATGGCATTAGGATATAGCACTTTTGACTCAGCAGGCTTTTCTTAGGTCACTTACTCTATATATACAGGTACCATTTAGCAGAGAAAGCAGGATTTAGGAATCATGAAAGCAAATTCTTTACCTGGAAAAAGCTCAAGTTGCGCAAAGTTTTCTGAATAAAACACTTCCTCAGGAACAGGTCTTGCTTCCAGCCATAGTATATACAGAATAATCCTGTAAAAGTGTTAAATATTTGCTAGCATGAAAAGCAAGATAGTTCCTTCTGGTTGAGGCAACATTAAATTCTTAATAAGAATGCAAAATATAAATAGTCATGTAAACTATTGCCTCAGCTAAAGAAGCAAGCAAAGAAATAGCTGTTTTGTTTAGCACTCAGAGAGAAAAGGCAACAGCAAAATGTAAATATAAATAAATTACTCTTTCTTGTATTAACTTACATTCTGTATTAACTTTTCTTTTTGTATTTTTAACAAAACATTTTTGTATTGGTCTACATAACTGAAATTTGTTTTTTAAAGATCATCCACAGCAAGGAAGGGAATCTACTAAAATGACTTTTAAGAATCATTACTATTCAAAAATTCTTCTTTCAAGGTGATAGTCAACTGTGCTTAAGAACTTCTCTTAGAACACTAATTCACTAATGTTGCCTTGGTTACACAGTGTCACAAATGCTAGAAAGTTCTGAAGCTACTTGCAGAGGGTAGAAATAATGTGGCTATAATAAAATAATATTGTAAGGAAACCACTAAAGAAATTGGTCAAAGTCAGTAAATAGTACCTGCTCCACACTTTAATGTATTTGCATATAGCAGGTACACACACACAGACACATAAATATACCCACACACATATATATCAGGTACACGTAAAATAAAATGAGATTAAAGACTGGCAAACAACCCACACCACTCAGCAAGTATTTTCTTACCTTACTCTTAAGCAATTTTATTTAAAAAAAAAAAAAACTATGTTCAAAACTAGAAAAAAAATAAAATTAACTCATTTCTCTGTTCTCTGATGAATACCTTCAGTTTCACCTGTATCTTTTTAAGCTGACTAAACAAAACCGAAAAAGACATTTAAAGTATTCTAGTGGGTTTAGAGTTCCCATATGTTCTTAGCCCTTTTAATCTATCTTTTTAAAAATAAAGCAAACAGCTAAACAAGGGTTGACTTTCTATAAAGCCTGCTGGTGATTTTTGCATCACATTTCTTTTCAGCTATGTTTCTGCAAGGGCCCTGGAACACTCAGTCAAGAAGCCACAATCATTTGGTGCATTAAGACATTTTTCAAGGCAAAACTGACCAGGACTCAGGCACATGAAAATGGTAATTCACAGCTCCACAATCCATAACCTTGATGGTTTAGGGCATAAGTGGCATGTCAAGCCACCCCTCAGCACAATGCAGAATTTCGTCCCTACAAGATTTGAAATATTTCTGCAATGGATATTGATCAGTGAAATAGTCTGCATTGTCTTATACAGAATATACAAAACACTTTTTGATATTTCAATTGATCATTAATATGCCCAACAGAGGGCAATTATTCCTACTTTTTTTTTTTTTTAGGAGAATTATCAGAGGGTGTGATACCTCATTTGCTGGATAATAAACGTTCCGTCATAGTAATAACTGCAGGGAAGGGTATGTTTCTGAAATACTTTTCTAACTGGAGAAATGGATTAGAGAGATTATCATTTCATCAAAGTGGCAGAACAGTTGAGAGGAAATATGGAAGGAAATTTTTGTATAATTTCTGTAGAGTTGCTATTTGTCAAACCCCACTGGCATCAATCATACTATATCTTTTCTTCTGATGCAATCACATCAAAAAAAAAAAAGTGATGTTTCTCTTCAATATGCATGTGTTAGAGTCAAAGAGGAGACATAGTATAGCAAGAAGTTGATGTTCTTTTAAATTTACTATCATCTTGATAAGAAAGGTGCAGACGACACTCTAATTCTAATTTCAGCTTATAAGCAAGTAGCAGGTGAGTCTTTGCTAGTATTAAAGAGATTTCTTTATCTTTATTATTTTTTTATAGCAGATTTTAAAGCTAAGCGTATTGAAGCGTATTGTAGTTTCTAGCAAGGTACATGGTATAAATAAGGAACACGTCAATTCTCAGACATGAAATTCACATATAGATGACTTGAGTAGTCTGACAATCTTAAAGCATAATGGTGATTAACATGATTGGACTGCATCCAGTCAACAACCACATTAATGGGTTTTGGAGAAGGCACTCATATTGATGCACACAACACTAGTGAGGTCAACTAAAAGGACAAGAAATAGCCAATTAAAGGATTTGCTGCAATTAAAAAATAAATAAAAAAGCTAAATTAGAACAGGGAAACATAGAAGCCAGATCACACAGATTTTTGATGTGTCTTTCATTATGTTTTATTATATTCTGTTTCTCCTTAAACTCCCCACTCCACCCCCTGCCAAGTTTCAAACAGAGAACTTCAATTTCTTTAGAAATTCACATCCAAAAAACATAGCTAGTTGTAGGATGATTTCCATATGTTCTTCAAATGAGATCTGAGAAACATTCAGAAGCTTAAACTGGTGGAAATGTTGCTTAGTGCCAATGACGTTGTGTCTATTAGGACACACAATGTTTGTGCTTAGGATATAGCATAAGTATAGTTGAGAAGATTATAATAAGAGAGGGGAAAATTGCAAAGAACAGATAATGCATATAAATTTAAATACGTCACCTCTTCACTAAAAGTTCTGAAAATCAACATATATAACAGCTTACCTGAACAATCACAGCTCTCACATGCATTTTGGATTGTCTGTGCATAAATTTATGTGTACTTCTGAAAACAGGATACGAGAGAACTAAGGCTGCAGTTCCATTGAAGTAGTCCTAACAATAAAAAAATAAAAAATAAAAAAAAATTACAGCATGGAGGCACAATCACTTCTAAATAGTGTTTGTCAGAATTTTCCATGAGGTGTCATAGGTCTTGAATTTCTCGTTAAAAGGCTACAACATGATTGTGTTTTGTTTAGTGCTTCTGCATAATTTCAAAGTATTACCTAGCAATTAATGTATGTAGATTGTATTGTAGTGACACTTCTCTGCAGTGAATTCCACGTTCCCCTGCTGATGTGTTTATTAGTGTCTATAATTAAGCAGTTATTCTCTCCCCACTCCCCTGAAGTACCTAGGTGTCTCTGTAGACAGTGTTTGGATCTGTTGTCCCCTTACAAAGGACGTTTCATATTCTGAAGCTGCAATCTTCCATTTGTCTCCATGACTTGAAATAAAAACCTGAAAGAATATAGCACAGACTGACCACACTACGGTGAGTTGTCCCCAGGCAACACTGTGGGATACTCACTGTCCCACCTCCTCAGCAGCATTCCAGTGGAGCTGTCATGTCTTACATGCAATATTACAAGCTGTACGTGTTTAAAATCAAGGATAATGCCTGACGCACAAGCAGAAAATATTCCCACCCCTAATCCATGCATTGCCTTCAATGCCAGACCTGTGGCAGTTATGAAATAGGGCTAGCTTGGAACGTGATATGTTTTTGCCTGTGGATGAAGTCAAGCGAATGTTTAATTTGGTTAAAGATGAACTTAATGAAATTTAAGTAGTTAACAACAAAGTTCTCTCCATTGTATTTGATCTCCATCTGCTGTTACCCAAAGATGCCAGAGATTGAAGTCCTCAAACTTTCAGAAGCCTCTTCTGTGTGTTATAAGTACATGCTTTCTCATCCAACAACCAATTTGAATGAACTCCTAAGGGAACAATAATTCCTCTTCCATGCATTGCACAAGAACTGAGTATTTTAAGTGATGACATCATAGTAACTTAATAGTATGGTTGACCATATTACTACAGAATATACATATATTTTTAACAATTTGACTTCCCCCCACCCCAAAAAAAAAAAAAAAGACCTAAATCAGAAATTACATTGTGTAACATTTTGTAATATTCTTGGGATAGTTCTATAGTTTTACAACACTACACTCATCCATGCAAAGTTATTGAGTTGCTATTTGCTCACCTGGTTTCTTTGATCTGTGAGACAGGAATGGAAAAGAGGGAACCTTTATCCAAGCATGGAGAATGTAACCTCATCTCCTTTGTCAGACTTTCTTTGGTGCCCAGCAGTCCCAACCGAGATGAAGGAGACCCCAGTTATTGAAATAACTGCTACTTTGGGGCTTTCAGTGTGACCTTCACTGTGAAATCAGTTGCAATGTATTAGTGTATTATCGTCTTTTCTATGCCAGGGGTAATGCACTTTCACAGTTCCAGTTTCCTTGTCTGCATTATTTTTGTTGTCAAATTACCTTAAGATTTTAAGCTATAAAACTCATAAACCATAACCTGAAATAAAAAAAAAAAAAAAGAAAAGAAGATATTAGAAAAAGGTACTTGAAGATCAAACTTTTTATGTAGTTTTGAGATAACTCTTCATAGCTTTCAAAAGTATATATATCAATTAGTTTTCATAGCTCAGCAGCATTACATATTTACTTGCTTCTCTCTAAGTTCCTCTGATGCCATAGCAATGTACACAAATGTCTAGAGAAACAGTTAGTTTTGTTCTTAATAAACCAATGCTTTTTTTCATTTGCATTAGCGCCCATTTGGAAAAATACATTTCTGTCTCCATTAACCAGCTGTTTGTACTAATAAGATAAGTTTTACAGATGGGGAATGCACTGCTCCAGGCATATATAGAAAGTGTTTCAGCAGGTGTATGGCTTTTCCAAAATATATTTTCTGATTTATTTTTCTTATGCCTTACATCTGCCAATGCTATCCAGAAAACTCACACTGATTTCAGAGTGCATTCAGTTTAAGAGTTTCAGGTTGCTGTGCTGACTTAGCATCTTTGGATCCCAGTTACTTCAAAAGTGCAAGAGGCTTCCACACCATCATTGCAACAATATTTTATTAGATCACCTGAAGCTGAGCTGTCAACAGCTTGGAGTGCGAGGAGTGGGGAGCACAGCCAGGCACTCTTAGCACATGTAAACATAGCTCCTGTCAATGAAATCCTCTGCCATCATAGTTATAGCTTCGGCTACTTTTTCCAGGCAATAGAAAAACTCCCTTGGGAGAATGGTCATGCAAAACCTGCCAGGCCTTCCCCTGGCTTCCTGTACTACAGGTATGAGCTGCCTGCCTCAAGAACAGTGTATCAGCACTGATCTACCATAGTAGATACAAACACTGATCTCTTTTTCCAGCATGATACCTATGAAACATGACTGCAGTGCAGAAAGAAACATTTACTGTTGCTACTATCATTTAGTCTATCACTGGTCCACTGAGGCATGCAAACACTTCAGAGTTCTTTGCCGAGACAGCAAAATTGCAATAAATGTAATACTGCCAATAGCCTGCATGCTTGAAAAGGGGAAAAGAGCGAAGCTTGAAGTTTCACAATGCATTTGCTGGAAAACAGAGCATGTGTTCCAGTGGCCAGCCCCTGCCTGTTGGGAGAGGTCTTGTCCCTCCCGGCAGAAAAGAGCACAGATAAGGGGCTCCTTGCTTGTCTGTCAGGGAGGCAGAACTTCTAGCTTCCTAGTGCAAAGTCTCCATTTGCCATGGAAAA
Source organism: Cygnus atratus (assembly GCF_013377495.2). Taxonomy (NCBI): domain Eukaryota; kingdom Metazoa; phylum Chordata; class Aves; order Anseriformes; family Anatidae; genus Cygnus; species Cygnus atratus. Next base: position 4,984,879 of record NC_066369.1, read on the forward strand.
CGTTTCATTCTTCCTTCTGTGAAATTTCTGTTCTTCAGTAGGATATCTGCAGGCAGCACATTATTCAGCAGAGTTGCTCACTCCTTAAACTGCTACTTTTAAGGCTCAGTCCTTCCTCCAGAACCTGCTAAGACAATGGCTGCCTCAAAAAGATAAGGTCTTGTTGAATTAAAGTATTTTTAATGAAAAGCCACATTTTAGAAAAAAAAAAAAAATCTGCTTCTCCAAATTTGCCCCTCAGAAGATTACAGTAGACTTTTGCTAAAGGAACATCACAGCCCCTGAGGCTGCAATTACTCAGTCATTGACAGACCTCGTATGAACAGTTATCCCATTCAACCATTTACTTGTCTTTCTCCCTTAACAGTGTTGATTGAACAATGCATATGGCAGCATTTCCAAGTTACGATCTGATATTGTTACAAATAATCAAAGCAAAGACAATTTTTCTTCTATTACATTATTTTTAAAGTCAGATAATTTCAAGATTCAGAATATAAAGCAGCTAAGAAGATACTAAGTTCTCTAAGAAGCAAGGGACATTTACTTAAATTGGATCTAATGTCAACAAAGTAGTAATATGATATATAAACGTGGACTCTTCTAAAATCCTGTAGTTCTGATACTTTGCTTTCTCTCTGTGAAGACATTTCCAAGCCTTTTTAAAAGTTATAGACTCCACTCCTTTAATTAGAGACATAAGTTTATGGTTTATGGGACAAGGCACAATGAATCCATGCAGAATGAATGTTGAGTTCATATTCAATGACAGAAAAAGTAAAATCTGAAGTGAATAGTCCTTCAATTACTGCCCTGTAATTAGCTAGAAATTTACTATATTTTTATGGCTAGCAACCACTCAGCAAATCCTGAACACCAGTTGAGAGAATAAAAGGAAAGCAAATTTGCCCAAAGGGATTATCAGGACCTCACCCTCTAACAGAAACTATGAATAGGATTAAAGGATTAGTTAAGCAAACTAACAATGGTGTCAAAATGGTTGAACCATCTTTCTATAAGGAAAGGTGGGATAAATTGGCTAGAAATATCACTGCCCTAAGCCCAAGGGCTGAAACCCTTCTCTCTGCCAGAAGTGAGACCCAAGGAGGACGTCTAGGGAAGGATAGCTACAAATGTTCCAGTTGTGTTTTCATGCACAAATAAAATACCTGAATGATCAGTTGAGACTGTTTTAATAATACAGTGACTGACTGTAATCTCTTGCTACATATATACGCAGAGAACTACTAAATGGTTAACCACCTGCTTCTCTCTTCTAGGGTATATCAGGTCATGGACATAACACCATAAAAGTATGTGTGAAGAACACTTTGACCTCGTTACATGATCAAACACACAGATTTCTGAAAAGAGATCATAATGCACAGCTTCTTCCTCTGTACAGCTAGGGAAGCATATGCATTGTTGTGAAACTGAATATTCCCTGGAGTGTCTATAGACTGAGGAAAAGGTAAAAGAGCTTGGTATTAGGGTAGCTCAAAAAGAAAGTCCACAAAATAACAAGAACATCTGAACTATCATCAGAAAAAACAAACCATCTCCTTCACAAAAATATAAAGGTGGTAGTACACAGATCACTGCAGAACACACCATGATTTAGTAATTTTTGTGATATGCTTTCCTTTATGCATTAAAAGACAAATAATTCTCTGTGTAGTTCCACCCATCTGGATAGTTGCACAACATAAAGTGACCCTAAAATACCATACTAAAAAGAGCAGCCCTGACATACAATACTAAAAACAGCATTCCAGCAGAAAGCCATGCTTTAAAAAAAATATGTATATATATATATACATATATACACCATAATACCAATACCAAAGCATTCTTCACACCAGTTCATGCACTAAACTACCAAACACAGCTAGTTATCAAAGGTGCCCTTGTTGTGCCAACTAATCGCACTGTGACCCCAATGCCCTTTGATTCTGTCAGTGGTAGTTCAAAGCCTGTCAGCATGTTTTCCGTCTGGCTGATGATGACAGAATTAAATCATTCCCAACATGCTTAAAACAGAGACATTCTTCTGATTTCACCTTCTGGCAGCCCAAATAGTACCTTGCTCATCTTCCCCAGGGAAATCTTGAGATCGCGGTTGCCCTTTGTATTTCTTTCCTATTCCTTCTCTTCCTGCCACAGTTTAATGACAAGGATGCTGAAAGATAGTAATGTCACAGGACTTTTGCAGAATTAAAACCTAGTCTCTTGAAAAAGAACAATGCATGCAGTCAGATCTCCTGACTCTCATTCCACAACAAAGTTGGAAAGCCACTAACTTTATGGAAATATCAAACAAAACAGTTGCAAAGCTCTTGTTCGGTTACTAAAGCTGAGCAGATTTAAGAGATGAAATATTCTTTGTTTCCCCACACATAAATATCCACATCTTACAGTACAAGATCCAGCCATCTTGCATAGAATCTCAAGCTATTAAAATAGTGATGAAAGATCCTTAGACTAGATCATCCTCTTTATTTTATTTTATTTAGAGATCATGCTGGTCTATTTTTCATTTCGCTGAATATTAATAAGAGAAGAATTACAAAAGTATACTACATATAAAAGTATATAGTATACTCTAAAAGTACACCAGGCTAATGACTGCCAGAGGATTTATGCTACTACCCATCTCTGTAATATCTTAACACTTGTCATCTAAAAGTGACAACTATGTGAAATCTAAACTAGGCTGCATGAATGAGCTTCCTTCTACTAAAATCTATGATGGCTAATCACAAAATGAAGAGTGTAATGGTAAAACCTTTTGGCAGGCTGTAGCATGGACTTTTCTTAGGGTCAGTTGAATATCTCCATAACTCAAAGGAAGCACACATACAAAATACAAAACTCCGAAAGCATATACCAATGTGCATCTAAAGCAAAGCATCCTTATTTCATGCTGGTAAGCAGTGGCTTAATTCCTCCTTTAAAATTACTTACAGTTTCTAAAAGCTGTCTAGGACACTTGACAGACTCCAAACCCACGTACAGGGAATTGCTGTCAGATCTGACTAATAACAGACTCATTGTCCTGCCCTCTGCCCACCTCTTCTCTTCAAACACCCTCCACTTTCAGCTTTTCTTTTCTAAGCAGAGACAATAAAATTATACTTTTTAAAATAAAAACAATATAATGATTATTGTGTTAGATAATTGGAAGTTTTGCTCTGCCTTGATTAGTTTATTTGATTTTTCATATTTAATTGTAAAAATAGAATAATATATATTTATATTTCAATTCTATCTTATTAGTTTTTTATGAGAAGTTACTTCCTCGTTATATAAGGGAACATCCCTAGTCTTACTGCCAAAAGCCAACATAATTACTCAGAAAACAAATATATTCAGAGTCCTAGGAGACAGCGTAGTGCTTATAACTCCACCTTGCTTTTGAAAAATACAGAGGAACACTGATCACTGCAATCTGTAGCAATAAATTTTGTCATCATATAACATATTTAACAGGTATCTCCAGCCCCATGTTATAAACACAATACATATCGGAATTTGTCAGACAGGTAATAAGCTGTTAAATAGCATATTTTATCTAAAAATCTTATATCAAGAAAAACTATTTTTTTTTCTTAAGAATAGTTCTGAATGAATACATAGCTCTTTTGAATTCAGTACTGAAAGAAAAAAAAATCTCTCAGAAGATATCTATGAAGTAGGTCAAAATGTGGATAGCTTCCTATTTCCACTCAGAGTAGCTTAAAGCTATTATGAAAATCTCAAAGATTTTCTTACTACAAACAAATATCCTGGAATTATCAGGTAAAGAAAAACATTCCTAGCTGGTAAGCAATGGCTTGTGCATCTCCCAGTTTTATTGCCTTTTACCATCCAGAATGTCAATTCTATTAATAGATGTATCACTGCAAAAACTGTATACCCTTAACTCAAACTTTGAATGACAAAAGATTCTGTATGACTACAATTCATTTCTCAAAATTATCTCAAGATATGCAATTATTACAGTTTACCCTATTGTTTCTTCTTGAACTTAAAGATTGGAACCACACAACTAAAGGAAAATAGCTTTGTTGTGAACTGGAAATACCTCTTACACAGTTATACCTCTTACCACAGTTATTTGCATAACACAAGGGACTCGTCCTATTTATTATAACCATAAAAGCAAACCTTTGTCCATCCCATTTTTAGGAATTTTTCAATTTGATTGAAAGATGGCCAAAAAAAATGAAAATTCAGGGTTTATGAGGTGATATCTTATTTGGAGGTACTGCCATAAAACCAAAAGAAAGTGTGTACGGAAGACACTTGGATTTACTTTTGTCAAACGCTGAGAATTTATTGCTCCCACAAGAGGTCTCATCAGTTTCATGGAGTTACCCTACAAAATAGTTTTCAGACACTGTTCACCTGAACAGCTGTTTCCAGCAGCATTTCAGTCTTCTCTGGAATGGAATGATTAACCCCATTCTGAAGCATGTCTGAGGCTGTCATCTTTTTAGAAGTATTGTTCTCTGATGCACATAGCCCAGGAGTTGCAACTCTTGTACATTTCAAAACAGTTTTATTTATTAATTTATTGTGCTGGCCAAAGACACAAAAGCTAAGTTCATGCGTTTGTTTGTATTCATTAGATGAATCAGTAGAAAGCCCTTTCTGATAGTTTTTCTATTTTCCAGTGTTCTTGTAGAGTCTTTGCCCTGTAGAGTCCTAAAGGACAATTAATGCCCTCATATCACAATGGTGATATCACAATGTATAATTACAATGGTGATATACAGACACAAATATACCAATCCCTAATACTTAGAACTTTTCTTCCTCAGCAGCGGACTGACAGATCTCAGAAGTACTGACTGATAATCTTGTCAACAAAAAAAGATTATCTTCTACTTTCAGCTCTCACCAGTGTCAGTTCAATTTTTAAATGCAAATATAAAGTAACCCCAAAAAGTTCTTTTTTTTTTTTTTTTTTTTTTTTAAGGACACAGACAAATCACAGGCAAAGAAAGTCTATGTCAAAAAAAATAAAAATAAAAATCAAAGGAACCATTTGTTTCCACAGAAAATATGCTATACTTAATGCATATCTTGTAAGAGACAATATGCTTCTTAATGGAAATACCATGAGCAAATTATGGTATGTTAGGCATAGAAAGCTTTTATAGTATCCAGAAAATGAATGCCATTAATTGTACTGCAGAGGCTCAAAGAAAGCTAAAAAATGAGTAATAATTCTAAGTAGCAATCAGAGCTACATGTGTTTAGGAATACAAAAAAAAAAAAGTGAAAACATATATTGTCTAGCTGAATATCTTCTAGCGAGAATAACAGAAAAAGTACAAGAAAATTAATTTCTTCCATCTTCAAACCAGGAAAGTAGCAGCCACCTCAACCCCAAAGAAATCTATACCCTGCATCCATATGCAATCCCTTCAGTTCTCCAAGGCTGTGATGATACAGTTTACATAGTCATTTGAGATGAGGTGAGCTTCACTACTTGTTGACTGTAAGACGTGATAGTACCCCAACAAAGCATGCAGTACAAAGATTAACTTCAAGAAATGGTGGTCTGGTTTGCTTTTGGTCTTGGGTGAGCTGGACTAGAAGGCAGCAAAAATGTTAAGGGGTGGTGGGGGGGAAGCTTTCTCCATACTTTTAAAATATTTTTGCTTTGATAAAGCTGTACTTTTATACTTTGAGGGACAGATTCTTAAGTGTTTGGCACATGCAATCCTTGCCAGATTTTTGTTACAGTTTGGTATTCAATTGTTCCTATTTATGGAACTTTCAAACAGATTTTCAGATTTCAAAATAGCTCACATATTTGTTCATCTGTGAAAGCTGTTCAAAATTCTGACCCAAATAAGCAACAAAATTATGAATGAGAGGTGTTATTTTTGTTGTTTGAAATACAACAGGGGGAGATAAGCTGCAAGTTACACACATTTTCTGCTCCTTGACTATTTACTGAAATTTAATTTTAGCTGAAAGTTTCAGATCAGATTTCATTATTTTTAGTGAGGAAAGACATAACACTATTCTACTTAGTTCCAAGCATATTCCTTGGAGATAAGTTCTAATGGGACTGCTGATTCAACACACTCATCCCATTCATTTAATTTATACTGAAAACATATCTCCACTTTTAGAATGAAATATGTGACTACGCTTTACTTGGCATTTTCAGGCGATAGATCAGACCACAAACATGTGATGAGTTTATGGCATACTAGCTAATAAAGTAATATTACAAGTACAGAAATACTCTGTATTTTCAATTTTGAAATACTTCATGAAATAAAGTAAAAACACACAGGCTGGAACACTCAAGAGTTTGGAAAAACATCAGATTTCAGTCAGCAATATTTAAAGGGAACGTACTAAAAAGAACAGAATACAGTCTTGATGTTAATTTTCTTGCACTACACAATAAATGAACTCAGATTCTGATTTTTGAGTGAGTGTCCCCCAAAAACAAACACAAAATTCCATTTTCATTGGTTACTTGGTTAATAAGTATGAGAATAATTCTATGACAAAGTCAAGTAAAGGTTCTGATGGGATTTTATAGATTCTGTTGCATGCAAAGTAAGGCCTTAAATTCTGGAAATATTATATCAACTGTTAAACTTGCAAATGATCCAAATAAAGTCGGAAAGAGTGATTTGGAGTTTATTCCTGCCTCTAGCAGAGCCAGCGCCAAAAGTTAAAGTTTTCCTCTATGAAAGAAAGATTTGGAAGAATATGAATGACTTATTAAAAAAAAAATCTATATCTAATGAGGAATGAATTGGCTCTGACAGAGAAAGAATTTTGAAGTGGTAGAGAAAAGTATTTCATCTGTCAAATGGCTTGGCTGGAAACATTATTTCAACCATTTACAGTGTACTTCCTTTTTCAGTGGTCACCTATGCCTGCTAAACTCTTTCATTGTATGGTATTTTCTCCTAGTAACACTCATCACTGCAGAATTTAAAAAGCATTTGTTACAAAACAAGAGAAAAAAGTGCTGGGCACTTTTCTTACTGTTTTGATTAGTTCACTAATCATTATATTTGCTTTGACATTTTACTTCTATAGCACAAGCAGGGATTAACTCCAAAAAAGTCTTTCAAGGTCTTTGCTGTAAGTCTATCATTATCCAGATCCAATGTTGGATGTATTTTAGCTTTTTCTTGAAAACCCTACCATTACCTCTGACTCCACATACTGGTTGCTGAAGATCATTGTTACTACAAGTCACCACCCTCCATTGGCCAAATATCTGAGCAGAACCCATAACCTGGTAACCTCCACTCTAGACCTTCCCCCAAACCCCCAGTGTACTATGCATATAAACATAAACCATAAAATATATCCTGACTGCCTGAGTGAAATTTCTGTTTGCCAGCCTAAAACCCAACATGCCAATTAAATTTACAAAATAGGATGTAGGATTACTGAAAGCCATACATGCTTCTGCCAGACTTTTTTGCACATAGGTGAATTTCACCTGTCTTTCATGTCTTTTTTCCCTCATCCTTGATCTTAGCTATAGCCTGTCTAGCCTACTTACATCTCAGCTTGTAACCAACCAGCATATTCAAAAAGCTGCTGCTAAAATTATCCCTTTCATGCTGCTCAGACCCTGCCAGACATTCATATTCAAATCAAACCCTTCATCCTCTGCTTCAAGTTCACGGTTCTTTTAAATCCAAGGCCCAGAAAAACACAACACATACCTACAGCTTTGCTCTCAATTTGCTCTGTTCATTTTAAAACTTGCCTTCTCCCTGTTATATTCTTCTCACTTTCGTGTCTGTTTTATTTTCTATACCGTCCCTTAGGTTTAGTACTCTCTCTACGTTGTCTGGAAATAAAACTCATCAGTTCCTAAATTTAGGTCCTTCCATAAAACACACTTATTTGAAGGAATGGAGGTGTGGTAAGTTTAGCCACCACCTCTCTTTGAGCCTACAACAAAATCCAGAGTGGGTCCCAGTCGAAATGTCTCACAGACTTCATTACACTTCTGAACATTTTAACTTCATAGAAGAGATTCTCACCATCAATCTGGACAACAGTCAGTTACACACTCAAACTCCAAGTCATCTTACTTAAAACAAAAAATAGAGAAAATCAAGCAACTTCAGTCAAAGATGGTTCTCAAACTATTAATTTTCTAAGATACTGTACATCTTTTGCAAACCTAGTCTTGTTGTAATTAAAGGATAGTTGCTCTTTGTCTTACACTGTGTGTTCTTTGTTTTATTTTCATTCCTAGCTGACTAAACGAGCTCCTCGCTCTGGCAATCCAAAGAGAAAGCTGCCAAAAAGTAAAATAGCAGTCCTAGTCTTGGGCCTAATTTTGTACTGCTCTGATTTCAGCTCTTACATCTCTGAATTCAATTAGTTTGCATCTATTTTCATTTAATCTATTTAATCTTGCAGCACTCAGCTGAGGCTGGAACAAGGCGGTCTGCCATTACCCTGCAACCACCACTTGCTCACCCACACTTTTTATAGCCAAGGGAGTACATCCTTTCCATTTCATACCCATCAACAGCGCAGGCACCAAGATAGAGAAGGAAAAGAGTAAACAATCAATTAAAAAAAAATCAGTTTTATAAAACTCCCCACCTGCTAATGTTTATTCTTGGGCACAGAGTTGTGTGTCACTCAGGCTCTCACTGGTGGCTTCCTAGGGTTATCACAACATCACTGAGAGTCCATAGGTGGTACCCATCATGATCTTCATGCTGAAAGCTGGAAGGTTATCTGTTCCTTGACTATTTTTCACTTTAATTATCAGGTCTCAATTAACACCCTGCCACTCCTTTCTGTTTGCTCTGCTTTGCTTCATTTCCTGCAAACGAATTTTAAAAAATAAAGAGGAGAGAGAGGGAATACAGCTCTCAGAACCTTAGTTTATCCAATAACACGATTTTGTATCTGAAAGGAGATTTTCCTCTTTTAATTCTTTTTCTAATTAGTTTCTGTGACTTGCATTCAGCATTTCCCACAATTTGCCTATCAATGACATAAAAAGATTATCTTTTTCATGTTGCTAGAAGAGAGTAAGAGACCTCAGAGTTAAATCCAATCCCTGAAACGATGCTAAGCCTCCATCTCATTTCCCCCACCCCTATTTCCTCCTTTCACTGCCTGTTTCCCCAATTCCTGTGTTACACTGTTGTTCCTGAATGCCCAAGGTGAATAGTTAGCTCCAGATACTGAAAGGAATTTAATACTTAAGTAAAATTATCACATATTATTAGGTTTCTACCACAGAAAAAGAGAAAATCTTTAAAGTATTTCTTAAGTTTAAATCTTTAAAGTATTAACAAGTGTTTTATCTAAGGATCAAACATCTTTTGAAGAATGATAGGTAAAGCACAGCAGAATCTCCGCTGGCTTCAGCTTGCAGAATTTCTCTTTACTTAATGTGTCATTTTTTTCTGCATAGAACGAAGGCTTACAAACTCACAGAACCACAGGCACTGGGGCAATTTAATTCACTAAGTTTCTACAGTGGGATTCAGTTTTCAGAAGTCTACAAATCCCTGGGAATTGTTTCATAATTCGTAGCTTTACAGATAATAGGCCGGATGCAACAGACAGTTTGAAGATAGCTGTCACACAGCAAAAACTCCATTTAAAAAATACCAGAAAAAAAAGATACAAGTGTGTTCAAATATAGTAGACTAAATAAATAAACAAGTTTTCTCTATGGATAAGAAAAAGGTTTCTGTCTATTCTCTCTCTGTAGAAATACAGACTAGACCTGTCAAGCCAGCTGGCTGCCAGGATAGCAAGCCCTACTCCTGTAAAAGGTGAGGATTACACCCACGTACCGGCAAGGACACCCTGGTTCACTTCACACCTCCATGGTCTGTTGCCCGAATAAGGTCTAAAATTTGGTCCAGAGTAACTCACCCTACATAACAGAGGACGTGATGCTACTGCAAACGGGCAGAAATAGTACCAACAGTGTAGGAAACTAACAGATACAGGATAGAAGATGGCCCAGGACAGGAGGTTTGGTTTTGAAGGTTTTTTTTGTGTGTGTGTGTGTGGTTTTTTTTTTAAGTTTCTATTTGTAGCACTGACACAGCAAAAAGATCATTCAGCTCCCCTTTTTCAGCTCAGCAATTCTTTCCCCAGCACATTTAAAGACTTTATTGGATGTATATAATCAATTCAATAACCAAAAGCACAGGCAGAAATTTCCACCCATGAAACGCACACCTTCCTTGAATATGTTTTCAGAATCTGTCTATACATATTTGACCAAAATTTGTAGACCTGAACTTAGCAGTCCTTAGTCTTTCGGCTACATTTAGTCAGACTGACTGACAATGAAGAAAGCCAGCAGGAACCAGTGTTTCACATGCCAGGGCACAGCTGAGAGAATAGCCTTTGGGCTGAAACACCGACCCAAGGTTTCTCCCAGCACATGACTCCAGTGAAACCCCTTCCTCACATCTGCCAGCTCCTCCTGCCTGCCCCTGTCCATCTCCTCCAGGCCCCAGAGCAGCCAGGCACCCCGCAGGGGTCATTGCAGGAAACCCCTGAGGAGACAAACGGCACATAGAAGAGAGGCTGCATCCTGGACCTTGCCAAGGCAAAACCTGCCTTTGTAAGTCATTCTGTTTTCAAGGTGTCTCAGACTCCAGGTACAGGCACAGGGGTTAAGACTAAAACCAGTTTGACAGCCCAAGTTTTCTGTGCAACAAAGACATCTCCCCTGAGACTCAAGGTTCATTGCACGCATCATTTCCTCATCTCATCACTTCTATTCACTCAGAGCTGATTTTTGATACGATTATCATTTTTTGACATGTTTTTATATACAATTTCATTTGCACAGCATCTTATGAGAGTTCTTGCCATTTAAGTAAAAGGTACTAATCACATTTCTTTCAACAAGTCGAATTTTTATGGAAATGAATGAAGTGAATAATTACTACACCATTCCCTTTAGAAATACCTTAGGGTGGGTTAGGTGGCCAGAGCGGGAGAGTGGCACTCATTTTAAAGGTGTGATTCATTCATAGAGGAAGGCAGCAGGTGGGCACCATTTGCAACTGTAATCTTCAGGGAAATTTTGATGGAAGAACCATTAGCATAACAATACTTTCCATGCTCACTAACTACAAGAAATAGCAACAGGGAGACTGTCCTACAGCATTACAGTGACACAGTAGAAAGAGCAGGAAATAACTGCAAAAGCCAAATGAGAACACAGCTTTTCTACTTGCTTCATGAGTAGACACTACACCAGAGTATGATATGAAATTATAGTCACTATTTACTGAATTCCGTCTCCTCAATGAAAATTAACTAAAACCAACCACTGTTTTGAAAAGCTCGTTTCACATTTCATCCATATCTACCTATTAAGAATAAAAGAAGACAATTTATTCATTTGTAATGGAAATTCAGTCTCAGTTTAAAAAATAAAAATAAATAATCTGTAAATACAAAATACAAAATTCTGGAATGGCATCTCACCTTTCCTAGTTCAGTATTCATGGTCTGAAAAGCAATACATCCATGGAGAGAGCACAGTGTATTTTCCACATCAATTAAGCATTGCAGGCTGGGATATGGATTAAGCATTCATAAACCAGGCCAATAGTTTTCATCCCACGTAAATGTTACTTACATCAGCTAGCTTCCCACTATCCATAGTCATAAACATGGAGCAGGTGGTATGTCCAAGCTTTGCTGGGCATGATAATGTAATTTATATTTCAGCAGATGAAAAGCCTGTCTGCTTCTGGACACCAGAAAAACACTGCACTGATGAGAGAGGTAGTATCAGAGAATCAGGAACAGCAACCCCACAGGTTGCAGCAATTGTACTATACAAGGGTGTCTTTCTGAGTAGTGTCTTGAAGCATGAGGAAGCAAAAACCAGGCTCCACAAGTCACTGTATTGTAAATTGAAAAACTCCTACTCCACTTGACCACCGGACTTTCCCTCCTTTGGAACGTCTCTCTGAATTAGACTGTCTCTTCTGATATAATGCTTGAGATGCCTTTTAAACAGAAAAGAAAGCAGGAGGCAAAGTGCTGTGTTTGAACTTCACTGTAACTTTTTGCCACAAAGTTAAATGTGCTAGTAGGTCACTTGATATTGTATTGTCACTTGTATTAGAAGCCCTTCTTCAGTAGTTTATGACCTTTCCATGGTGAACAGTTCAGGTAAAATAAAGTTAATATAGTTCATTATCAGTAATAAGACTCAGGGAGGAAAAAAAAATCACCAACATCACCGCCAACAAAACAAAACCGCATTTGTTTTGCCCATCTTTGATTCCTTGTTTTAACTTTGACTAGCACCAGGTTTCTGGGGGGTTGGAACAGGAAATTCGGCATTGGCTGAGTAGGTACAAGGTCTTCCCTCCTGCCTTGAATCCACCTCTCGCCATCTCCATAAAAGTGCACCCAACTGCAGTCACATCACAAGCTTCCCAAAGCAATGCTGTTTGCACAGAGCTGCTGCAACTCTGTGCTCCAGCAAAAGCAAGGCTCCTTCTGTCCTCACCTCTTGGTGCTGGTACGGGCACCTGGGGTACTGCCCTGCACTCCTCTGGCACATTACTGATTCACAGCGAGGTAATAAGAGAAAGAGGAAGCAAACTGCCTGGAATAAGAGGATAAAGGTAATGGAGCAGAAACAAGATAGGAAATATGAGGCTTTTTAATGTTGTTGTAACTGCCTGTTCATAGCATTTTTGGCCCCCTGATTGTCTCACCTAAAATTTAGATGTAAGTTAGCAGAGCTCCATAACCTCCCGCATGTTTCAGGATGTTTGTGTTTCCTTCCCTCTAGGGAGCACTGTTCTCTTTCTGAGAGGAAAACATAACCTCGAGCCAGTGTGACAGAAACTTGGGAACTCAGATCCATCTTAGCCAAATCCCCAGCTGAGATTAGAACCAAGTTTGAACCTCAGAACAAGGGTAAATCTGAATTTGTATCCTCAGCTTATGCTGGAGCTCAGTGCAGGCAGTCAGAAATCAATGCACTAAAGCAAAAAGCTTCAGTAAACTTTTTTTTCTTTTTTACTATTATTGTTATTATTTCTTTTCTCTTTCTTCCTCTGAGCAATGCTTTTCAATCAGTACCATACCAGTGTTACAGGAGGCTGTATATCCTGATGAACAACCCCGAGGACCCTCATTAACCCAAGGAATTCATTTTAGATCTTGTCCATTATGCAAATGAGAGATAGTTTGTTCTCTTTCTCCATGTAGCGTTATTGATTTATGTAACTCCAGGTTAGTCTGAACAACATACTTTTTAATTAGCAAAAATTGAGTTTGCAGAGTTTTAAAAAAAGAAAACTGTGCCACAGTTTTTAATAAATAAAAAAGCAGATGCAACTGCACCTAGAGCTGTGATATATTAATTATAGTGACCACGTAAGTTCTATCCCATGTGAATTACTGAAGTAAATTGGATGGAATGAATGACAATGTATTTATTGTCCCAGGACTTACTACATAAGCAAAATATACTTATTGTGATACCCTAAAAATGGATTGTTCAGTGGGGATTTTATTTAATGGTAGAGTTTTTAAATACCTCAAACTGTAGCCTTTCTAAAATCCGTAGTGACAGGTCCTTCCAAACAGATTATTTTCCACCAGCCCATTCACGCACCTCGGACCCAGCCGTGACACAGCTGCCGCAGGGGAAAGCAGCGCAGCCTCCAGCCACCCTGCAGAGACAGGGGCTGCTCAGGGGCCCCATGCAGACCTCAGCACCTGCTGCTGTACTTCTTGGCAATCCTCCCACTTCCTTCAGATAACGTGAACAATAAGCTAAGGAACATGTTAAAAATCACATATATTAAAAAAAAAAAAAAAAAAACAGTTTTCCTTGCAGCTCATGAAAAAGCTTGCAGCAAGCCAAGAGCAAAAATAAAAATAAATCAGTTGAGATGCTGTTAAGCACAGTGACGGTAAACCTGCAGCACAGATGCTGCAGTTTGAACATGGTGCTTTGTCAATGGCACACATACAAGAGTTGGAACTTGTCCTTGCTGCCTCCAAAGAGCAGGATACGCACAGGAGGAAGAAACCAAAAAACATGAAAAGGTGGAGGAAGGAAGAATCCTTGGACATAAAATAGTTGGGGGATTCATAAAGGCTGAACATTAGCAGGAAATGAGAATATTTTTCCTCCACTGAACACAGAAAATGCAGGGGAGCTGCAAACAGACATGGTGGGCAGTGGGGATATTGCTCCTGCGTTCATACCAGCTGGTTCCTGTCTCCCTTGCTAGAGGCAGGAGAGGCAGTCTTCAACCAAAGACAACCGCCTGCCTCCTTTGATCTGGTTTTGTCTGCAAACTTTTAATGCCATTTCAGCCTGTCAGGAAAATCATTCAAGTCTCTGCAGATCATCCATTCAGTACAGCAAATGGAAAAGCCTGTATGCACAGTAACTCCCATGAGGCTGTTGCAGTGGTCATCACCATTACCTTGATGAAGTTAACTAACGTACTAATCCACCAAAATTCATAAATCCAAGGTGTGTCCAATTTCTGCTTGCCAAAAAATTCCTTAAATAGTCATGCAAATGGCACTTGTGGGCATGGAAGTTCAACCTTTGCATTTGCACCTACAGATTCTGGTTATCTTGAAAAATAACTTTTTTTCCAGATGGGATTTCAAACTCATTCGTAACCTCCGTATCACATCACACACTTCAGTAAATGTGGGTGGCTTCCTTTTCAAGTACATTGATTGATACGGTTACCAGGTTCATGAAACTGGTTTGAAAATTACTACATACTTGCAGAGAGAGAAACAATTGTCATCAGCAAGCCTGCATTTCTGACCAAAAATGGAAAGTCTGGTAAAGATAAGTTTCTTTGCTTTGCAACAGAAGTCAGACTTCCAAGTCTTTTTAATAGCAAGTGCAAAGATGCTCTATTTTCTAGAGAGACAAATAACATTCTCAGTTTTAATTCCTAGAATTCAGTTGTGGGGGGGACCCACAAAACCTGCATACTCTCTGTAAACATAAATATTTCATTTTTGACCCCTCAACAGCAAGAATGGAAACCTTGAATTGGCAAAGATAAAGCAACTACACTTTGCATAATTAAGTTTCTAAGAAAATTATCTAGTTGTTTCTTGTTGTTGATTTATTTTAAACAATATTGCTTAACTTAATCATTGCAGAAAGTATTCAACACTCATCTATAACTATAGAGAATCGTCATGTGGGTATATCAACCATCTTCTAGGAAAAAGTTTTTAATTAACCCCAAGTTAAGTTAAACAGATGAAATAAAAAAGCAAGCTAAAACCACATAAATCATTTAAGGCTTGATCACATTTCCCATTATGAGCTCAACTATTCTCCACGTGGTACCACTTGTTCTGGAGTCATTCTATGCTTTTTGACATCGGCATTCCAGCCCATTAGCAAATAAATATGGTTGGAGACATCCAGGTCACTGAATGTAAATTCAGCTGTTGATAATGCATTGCTCTAACAGAATGTTACATAAATACTGCTGCACGTACACTCGTGTAAGTTCTTCATTTTTAATGTGCTGGCCAGATTCTCACCACTAAAAATCTGAGTTTCAGTACTTTTTTTTTTTTTTTTGTAAAAAATATATCTCAAAAGACTAATAGTTATCTAAAATTAAAATAACTAAAAATTAATCAGTTTCAAAAGCAAATTATTTTGACTTCTCAAAGATTAATTCTTTCTTCAAATGCAAAAGAGGTTTTTTTATGGACAATTTCAGAATCTTGATGCAGCTACGACAATCACATACAGTGGCTTAAATAAAAAAAAAAATTGCAAACACCTCATGTAGAGCTATATGAAATAAGAAATAGTCTGTATTGAAACAAGGAAGGCATAGTGCATATGCTCCATGTATAACATCATGCTGAGCCCAGGTTACAGTCATGTTGCAAGGCTCCTTTACTGCCTACTAGTTTTTCTGCTTAACTTCCTGGGAGACAGGGAAGGGCACTACAATGGATACTTGTGGGAATGCTACATTTTTGTGGCAATGCAACTGTGGTTTAACTAATTTTTTCACAACAAGGTAAGCAATAGAAAAGCCCTGAAAGGCTTACAAAATATCCATCCTTGGAGATATTCAGAATTTGAATGGCCATAGCCCTAAGCAACCTCATCTAAGATGAAACTGCTCTGAGGCAGGGGAACTTGCCAGGTGACGTCCAGAGATCCTTCCACACTAATTTATGCTGTGATTCTATGGACTTCGGGTGTCATAATGTAAGGAAAAAAAGAAAAAAAAAAGTTGATTGAAGGATTAGTATTTGTCTGTAGCTTTGGAAAATTATATTTTAAATCAAGCAACTCTGCCTGTGATCAGCCCCCATAACTAGGTGCTCCTCTTGGACAGGGCTGGCTCAAGGTCGAAGCTGCTTCACCTGTATGCAGAAGGGCTCCCACCACCAACAGGAGCTTTGCTTTTTGCGTGCTGTTTCAAGTTTAAACATATCTTCAGCTTTAATTTTTCACCACAGGAACACAAAAACATTATTATTCCCCTTCAATGCATAGGTTGCTTTTTAACTCATTAGAGCTCTGAAATGTTTTCCAAATCATCTTCCATATAATGTCAGTGGGAGTTCACTCAACCCACCAGTTTAACAGTTCCTTTTAGAGGGGGTTCATGTGTTAAGTGGTTGCTGTTGGATCCGTTAGTTAATGAGCATGTCAGCCCAGAAGGATGACATCCAAGATGCTGCTACCTACCCATCTGGAAATTATTTGGACAAGTGGAACAGCCTTAGACACGCACATCCAAGCCACATTGGGCACAGAGAGGTACGTATTGCTTGGGCTGACCTCCAGCAGTGATCTCAGAAAGCACCAGCCAGAGAAGAGGAAAAGGGCCAAATGCATGAAGCAGTTCCCTTCGGCAGCATGCCCAGAAATATTTTACTGATGTTTCATGTACTAAGATGCTGGCAGGTTTACAAATGGCAGATACTGAAGAACACACCATTGTGATACAACGTGAAAGCAAAGAGCTGAACTAATAGGCTCCCAAGCACCATCTGATTACTTTGGCTATCAGAATTATCACTATGGTTCGCAAGCTTTAAGAATGCCAATCTCAGCTTCTCAAAATGTGTATGTCAAACTATTTTAATAGCAATAATAATAAAAACATGGAAACCAAACCCTTCCTGTAATTAATGAAGCAATGAAGACAGTCTTAGGTGAAGATTGCTTAGCTCTTGAGCACTTATCAATGATATCAGGAATACTGCTTACCTATGATGGAAGTATAATGTTCTCTAACATGTAAATCTCCTAATACAAGATTGTTACTGGTGACAGCTATTCAATCACAACAAGAAATTGCTTCCGTTTAAAGAAGGCAGCTGAAAGTTCAAAAATAGTTATAAGGTATGTCAAACACAACCAATGCATTAACCAGCCACTTGCCTTACTCTCTTGAGGACTATGAAATATTCAGTTTTACTGCAAGAAAAAGATTAGCAATACAATCTTTTCATCTGCCTCTGCTTTCTGTCTGGGATTTAATCCTGCTTATAGGTACACAATACTATTCCCAACCAAGCTATCTGTTTTGCATCACAAAATGAACCGTTCCCTATTTGAAGGGACTGTCAGTTATCTGTGTTTTGTTAAGCATAAGGCAATACGTACTATTTCAAATTCCAAACTGCTGACAGTCACTTCTTAGAGATCTGAATAAAGTGACTTGAATTATTTAGAATACTGAGTAGATTGGATTATCTCATTGTTCTATTTCTACAATTAAAATCAAGATAAGAAATGAGCTTTCAATTAAGTAGATGCTCCTGTTTGACCCTGAGACTCAAGTAGACTCAACCCTTACTTCTTTAAGGAATAAAATATGATATTCCAAAATAAGGGAGGTGAAAAATAGGGTAATCTGAAAAGCACTTTAGGAATCAGTGATGAGACAATACAAGCAGATTGTTTAAGCAGAATATAAAACTTGGTTGAAGCAGAGTTTTATTGGTGCAATCCTGCCAGGGAATACATCTCTCAGAAAAGACTAACTGAATGCTCACAACTGCTGCTTACTTAGCCCAGAATTAATATAAGTGTTTTCAGAAAGCAATTCAGTAGGCTGAGAGATAAACTGCTTATTTTTAATCAGGTGTTTACTCTTTTCATTCAGAAGTTAAGAGGCATAAGATATCCCTGTATTCTTCTTCAGCATAATACTTCTTTATTTCATGTTGCATTTCTCATTTTCCATAATCATTGTGGCTAATTCACAGCACTATGGCTACTTAGCACGTGCTCCGAAAACAAGTAATCATTTATGAGTTTTTTTCCCCCCCAACCTTTGTATCTTATTCTTTAAAAGCAGAATATATTCTTGGCTGGTTTTTTTTGTTTGTTTGGTTGGTTGGTTTGGTTTGGTTTGGTTTTGGTTTTCAGAGAAAGAAAAGTGTCCTAGGGTCATCTGCACCATCATAAACGTCTTACAGAGTTAATAATTCAATATAAAGAAGTTAAACAAGCTGGATTAAGCCCTGTCTATACTTGCCTAGAGATGCACAATAACAAGGCCTTAAGAGCACCAGAAAGTATGACTTCAAATTCTGTCACTGAGATTCTCTTTAAAATGACCAATACTGTAAAAAAGAAAGCTGTGTACAACTTGTGCTTCATGAAACTGTTAACTGTTAACACACAGAGTTTGCTCAAGTCACATCTACCAGATAACTCACCATTTTTTTTACTGCCTTTAGACAATTACACTGCAGTCAAGAGCAGTTTTATCTTGCCATTTACTGTTGATCATGGGCAACTCTGTGTGGTATTCTCACTAAGATTAGTGGAAACATCGAACTATACAAAAGTTGTCAGACTTGATCTTGAAAACAACCATTGGACCTGGATCTTAAAACATATTTAAACATAGTTTAAAAAAACAAATCTCTAAAAGCATGAACAGCTTTATTCTGTAACATCAGTAACTTCATTCAGTAATAAAGATGATTTGGGTAGCAAATGAGCTTCCTCGAAGGATAACAAGAGTGGCTTTGGAATAAATTCCCAGAACAACCAAGGGCCACAGGAAACAGGCTGGTTCTCTTCTCAAAGCCACTTTTTTGAGCATGCCCATAAATAATGTATACATTTACAAACATAAACAATGTCTTACCACAGGAAAGCATCGCAGTGTTTATACAAACTTCTCATCAGGGAGAAAATGATAGAGAAAAAACTATATGCAACAGATTAGTCACACTGCTAAGTGCTCTGCTGGGGAATGCTCTGGACAACTGGTGGAAGAATTAGATAGAATAGTCCAGGTGGAACACTTATCTAATAAAACAGTTTCATGATTTTTATAGCATACCTTTCCTGAATACAGGAAAATATCCCTCGTAGGGAAGAAAAAAAAAAAAAAAAAGAAAAGAAAAAAAGAGGATAAACAATGTAAGTAAATATAGTAAAATAATAGCCAAGTGAAGTAAATCTCAACCATCCGGGAGCTGAGGAAGAAGCTGAGTGGCAATGAATACCAAATTTCCCTAACATACCCCAATTACAGCAATAAAAATAAACTCTACCAGTCCAGAAGACTGCAGTGTGTCCTATGTGATTACTTCTAATACACAAGGGTGACAGTCAGGAAACTATCCCCATGTCAACTTCTCAGTTCCACAGTTCCATCTGATAGTGAAAATAATCTCTAGTATGGATTGTAGCATTCACTCTCTAACTGCAGTTTGTCACTTAGGCAGAGACCATGTCTGAAGAACTCTGTGAGAGAGATCAGTGCCCACGGTTACTGCAAGGCTTAATCCCAGAGAAAGAACGGATTTACTACCAGAAAAGCCATTAGCTTTTCAGTGAGTTTCTTCATAGGAGCTTGCCTGAATAAAAGACTGGGACTCTTGCAGCATGTGCACAAACATGAAATCTGCAGATTCTCTTCCTGCCAGACCCAAACCTGCACTGCAGAATCCTTTTGAGCCAAGGAAACCAGTTCACTGCTAAAGACAAAAGCCTGGCAGGAGGAAACACGGGAGACCAAACCCAGAAACCAGCTTCTGGGAAATCTGCAGCTCTCCTGAGGGCACAGAGAGCAAAGCCAGTGCTCAGCACAACTCGGGACATCACTGCCTAGGCAAGCAAGCGACCACTGAGCGAGCCATCATAGCTGAAAGGAAATCCACAGGGCTAACACACCAGCCCCAGAGTGTCAGCAGCCACCTTCCAGAGCCACCAAAGGGACAGTAGATATGAAAAGGCTGGTCAGCCAATTTGTAGTGCATTTTGAAGAATGAGACCTGGTGACTGGGAGCACATGCTCAGCTACTGGATATGCCCATTGCTGTCCAGACAGCAGGATGGCTGCTCTTGTAAAAAATCATCCTGAAGAAGAGAAGAATATTTCTTCCTGTTCTGGAAGAATTGCCTTGCAAGGCACTTGCAGAGGGAAGTAGCTCCCTGAAACTCATTTTCACTTGAGCTTTCACCACCTCTATACATCTAGTTCCACCCAGGATGTTTGCTTGCCTTCTTTTTCTCTCAATGCAAATGTCGATGTATGCTGTCTCCCAGAGAGGTAGGGTCTGCAAAAACCATTAGCTTTTGTCCAGTTGATTAGCCAAAGTAGGATCTATTATTTAGTATTTTCACACCACCTTGTTTTCTTCTTTTCAAAACAAGTTCGGAATGATACATTTAGATCACAGCTCTTAGCATATTTCAAAACTCTCATTTGAAACCGTATGCAAATAAAATTTCAGTGTCTGGAGTGCCCAATCTGACTAAGTATTCTATTTTAACAATTTTAAAAGTCGGTGCTCTGTGCTTTACCACATATTAAGTAAATCTGTCTGCTATATATCCCTTATAAAAATTTAAGCTCATGCTCTTGAAAAATACAAGTGCTAAGAAAAGAGGGGACACCTACAGGATAAAAAATGATTAGAGCTATAAGAGTTCAGGTGATCCTTATTCTCCCTTGCCTTTTTTAATTATGCCAGGCTTGGGAGGGAGGGATTCAACTATTCTTGCAGCGGTCCACTCTGCATATTAGGCAGACACTGCAAGCCATTAATATTGAGAGGAACAGAATTTATATCTACAACACATAGTCTGATACACTTGGAAAAGAAATGATTTTTGCTTAGTATTTAACCTCCGGTGCAACTATGCATTGCTTACAACAAAAATGCCCCAGCCTTACTCTCAGGGCTGTACAAGCATAAAAAGTCTTGGCAAGTCCATGGCCAAGTGTTTGCTTGAATGTTTACTGTAAAAATCAATGTAATATTTATAAAAAATACATATCTAATAGCCAAGTTTTCCCCTTACCCTAATTTATAGAGTGCAGTTTCCCAGGCAACAGACTAGTCCGGAGAGTTTGTAGACCTCCTAAATTTTTTTTCCACTGGAAATTTGAGCTATTGTAAACTGAACTTACATCAGCTGACAAAGATTTGCTGTTTGTAGCCACCTGGCATGCACTGCTCAGTAGTAATCTCTATACTCTGTGTTGTACACTTTATATGTTCAAGGCCAGTATACTTACTTATTAAGTTTAATTTTCCAAGTCACTAGCAACTTCTACTGGTTTAAAAAAAAAAAAAAAGGAAGACATAAAAATAGGCACACAAGTTTGTGTGCCCCCTTCGCTCCCTCCATCCCCACCATTTTCCTAAGCAGACGCAGAAAGGCGGAACTTCTCACAAACCCCAGATTTGACATCTCTTAAGAAACTTTTGGACTGAACTGAAACATTCCTTCTCCCTTAAGATCAAAGTTTACCCATAATACTATAAAAGAAAAAAGATGTCAAAGTTGGTACTTCTGGCATTGAGAATCTTCATATAACTTAAGATTTCCAAAGCATTGCAAATATGCAGAAGAAGCCATTTAGGTCCTCTAGAATCATTACATTTAATTAGAATCAATAACGTCAAAAACAGAAACATACCAATTCTGTTAATTGTGCCTTCATTGCTGCAAAATATTCTCACACAACCTGTGAACTGCAAACAAATGCACAGATGTCTCTCTCTGCTTCTGAGTTGTCCTTTGTAGAGAGGCTGAAATGATAAACCAGGTCTGCAGTGAGGAGTGTCACTGCTACATGCCCTTTCCTCAGCTGAGCTAAATGAGCATCGTAGGTGAAGGTAAGGAACAATGTAAAAGCCTATCTTTGAAAAAATATTTGTAATCTCTTAGGACTGTGACGCACTGCAAGAATCCCCATGCCAGTGAACTACCATTTGGCTGCTGCCTGTCTCCAGGTACTATATGTATGGAAGACCAGTTATCAAGTTCGAAGAGTTCAGCTGAAGACTAAATGTGGATTTCTCTTACAGATCAACTCATGCATGCAATCTTTGACATAGAACTTCTCTATGGAAAACTGTCATGGATATCATGACTGAATACTCGCTTTTAGGTTGTAAGTCATACATACAAAGTAACTTATTTTGTGTTAACCCATATTGCCTATTTAAAAGTAATGATTTACATTAAAACAACACACAAACTCAGGAAAAGGCAATATGAAACAGGTCAAAACTTACTTTCTTATTTGTTCAGTTTGCCATCATAAAAATAAGGGGGTTTATCTTTACTATTATTTTTATTTTCTGTGGATCACTGAGAATATAACCTAAGATCTGATACTTACACCACCATCCCAATGTAAAATCTTTAAGACCCCTGAAGGTAGAATCTGAGGATAAACTTTGTGCATCTCATGATAAATCCATACAGTATCACTGGATACGGTATGAGCACTATTTTATTTTTTTTAAACAATTCTGATTATATTGTATGAACTGGACTGATATCCAGCTAATAAAGCCAGAAGAAATAAAATAAAGAATGTAAGGATAAAAAGAGAAATGAAAGTTTTTCCTTCTTACCAGCTTCCCCTCAAAATTAAACCAGTCACTTGTATTGGGTATACTGAAGGATGCTTGTTTAAAGTGTTGTCACTTTTATTCTAAGGGACACTGCTACTTTCTGAAAGTGGCTGCTGTTTAAACTAAGATGAAATGCAGTCTGAGAGAGACTTTTAGGCAATAAAAAGCCAATAAAGTATTTCCCTCACTCCTTTTATATTAAACAGTGGCTTCTCCCGGTGTAACAGACAACTCAAAACAATGGTTGCCGAAGAGTTAAAAGCACAAGAGCAATTAACAGTTCAAATCAGAAGTGTTAGCACACAAAGGTAGAAGACGTGTGAACTTCTGCTGTGCATCTCCAGTTTCTACTGCTACAGAATTTTTGTTTTCCTACTTCCTCTTTTTTGCCACTTTCAGGCTTACACTGCTGGGAATTGCAGGGAAATAAGACGAAAAATTTAGCATATGATCACACTACACAGTTTCTAATCAATGCATTTGTATGCATCATGTCCACCTATGTTTCCAAATAGCCATTTTAATTCTAGGAACATGTATTTATTTGGATTACCAGTAGCTAAATTTATTTTAAATTCAGCTACAGTGTAGATTCAAATTTATTTTTGAGAGGCATTTTACAGAAGAGAACCACAAAGGTTTAAAAATTTGTAGAAGAACTCTCAAGTCTAGTAGTGTCCTCCACTGGATTGCCAAGTGGCCTAGGAGTAGAAAGCAATAATGAAATAAAAGGGGAAGGAATTCTCTCTATAGGTGCAATTGCATTTAACATCTATTACTCTTTACAACACTAGGAGCTACTGAGAAATTTCTCCTTGGAGCAGATGGCAGAAAAAAGTGTGTAAAAGCCAGGCATTGGGGTACTAGTACTTGAATGGAGAGAGGCAACCCTGAAAGACCAGAGGCTAATTAAGGAAAAAATGCAAATCAAGAAACAAACAGTTTATGCAGTCAGAAGAGCTCTGTGTGACAATAGTCACCTAATCTGGAAACCTCATGGAATGGCTCAATGGGAAAGATGAAGCAAATCCATGATATGAGCCGCTCGACTTGCCAAGTACGTAATAGTTCTCAATATCACAAAAATCAGAGTCAAATTATTCTTTCCTTCCTTCCAGCAGTGATCATCCCACGGAAGGAGTCTTTGTGGAAATCAGCTCTCCCTCAAGGAGGAGGTTAACATCCTTGTTAATTATGATGGGCTCTCTTTTAAGCCCAACTCAGATCTTTCTGCAGGATGAGAGATCATGCTAACAGTGGCTATGTTGACATGACGCTGAACTGTTCATGTCCTGGGAAAAAAACAACACTAACATAGCAAACAGTTGTGACTGCTCAGTACTCCCAGAGGAACTTCATAGGCACCAGTGTCCTGAGAACTTGGCAGACAGGCAGGCAATCTGCTGTTTATACTGCATGGCACATGTATGGAACACTTCTACCTTGGTGACGAAGCTCGCAAGCAAAGTCCCACCCTGGTAAGCAAACAACTAGCAGCTGTCAGACACATCAAAACCTTTAAGTATCTGTGGCACCTTCCTGGGTGAGTGTACTAATGCACCTTAGAAACCCTAAAGATTTTGAATAAGAAAATATGATCATCCATTTATATTAAGCAGCATTCCTAAAGATAATTTATGATAACTAAAAATTACCAACTGTGACAACACCACTTAGCTTTCTTCACATAAACCAGTATTCTGAAATGGTAATCTTAATTTGCATTTGCAGTTCATTTCCTCTCAGTTGGTTAAACTGTTCATATCACTTGTTTCACGCATTTCATGGATGATTCAAGACACTCCTCTAATCTGGTACACATTATCAAACAGCTCTAGAGATTCCTTCACGCTGCCCCCAGGCTCCTTTTGCCCCTCCAAACATCCCTGGGCTCCCTGGTCTTTGTCTCACTCTTCCAAAATGTTCAGGCTCCAGCCTGCTAATAGCCTCGTCTGCCCAGATCCTAACAACCGCTCCTGGCTCACATCACACGCGCTCTCCCTGTTGCTCATGAGACTCAGTGAGTCACTGCTGGGAAACACAGGCTCTTCTTCCAGTACAGGCTGCTCCTGAAAACAAGAATCTGCAAACTGAAAATAATACCATCTCTCTTTCACAGGATGGAGTTGTATTTTCTGGACAGTCCCACTGCTTTTTTCTCAGCTCTCTTAGGGTTTCAACTGTGTCACCCCTTCTCCCTCACCCCTGACAACTACAAATGCAATTAAACCTAATTTTCAACTAGCTGCAAGCAAAATTTCATTTTTGTGGTATTGACATATAACTTCTATAGTTGGGACAAAACAAAGAAAACAAACAATCAAACAACCAAAACCCCAATCTCCTCTGTTCTACGAAATCCATAGATTCTTATGCCACTGCATAGGTTAGAAATATTACTTATATTCTTAATGTTTTGGTAGAAATAATTGCCTCTCCCCTGACAACTTCTCAAGTTTCAGGATGATGCAATATGAGAAGACAGAGATGTAATCTTCCACATTTATAACAGAAATACTCCTCGCAGACCCTTAACTAGTGCAGTGGTACTGAGTGCCATTGCAATATACCCTGATAGTAAAAGTTGTATTACCTGAAGTAAAAGACTCCCCACCCACCAAAAATAACTATAAAAATGATCCATAACAGGAAAGAAAGAAGAAAAAAAAAAAAAGATACAAACTAAATTCTTCTCAGAGTAGTCTTACCTATTTAATCATGAGTCTTTGGCTTCCTGGATCAGTTTTGTCTTGGTTATGTCTGCCTTCTTTTTCTTTTATCTGTCTCCATCCCCGGCCTTCATCAGGGCTTCTCTACAAGCCTATATCCTTATGATATCAAATTCATCAGCAGGTTGCTAAAAACCAAAGGACTTTAGCTTTTATTTTTATATGTGTTAAATAAATACAAATTTATATACGTGTATATACACACACATGATACTCCCTAAAGTATGCTTCTAATTGTGTGCTGAGACAAGTTCCTGCACGCCTTCGTAAGGAACTGAGAGAGCATAAAACTGAATATAGACAACTGATGCTTCCTACACGAAATTGTTCACCTCAAAAGGACG
The DNA here is from genome assembly GCF_013377495.2 of Cygnus atratus. NCBI lineage: Eukaryota > Metazoa > Chordata > Aves > Anseriformes > Anatidae > Cygnus > Cygnus atratus. The sequence continues at coordinate 5,010,857 of NC_066369.1, forward strand.
TTGCTTGTTTTCAAGGAACAAAGGGCGGTAAGAAAATGTCCAGATGAAAGCAAATGGAAAGAGGCCTTCAGATGATAATTATAGGCCTGACATACACTTCTCAGAGTTGATACACAGGAGACCCTCCTCCGGTGCCCCAGCGCCACCCTTGGGCGTGACGCCTCAGGATGCGGCCTGTGAGCAGCAGCCAGCCAAGAGCAAGGCCGCGCTCACAGCCAGAGCAGCCGCCACGCTCCGCAGGCCCCAGGGGCTCTCCACTGGGCCAGGATGGGCGCGCAGCCTGACCAGACACCATCAGCAAGCACCACGACAAGCCGCTGCTGAGGGCATCCAGCTGATCAGTGAGTGTTATTGAGCCTTCAGTGCTGCACACAACAGAAAACGTTCTGCCCAAGAAAATCGCTGCTAGTGACAATGACACCGAGACGGGCATGTCTTACCGGGCACAACACAGATGGTTCTCTGTGACAGTAAAGGAAGTTTATTGTCGTGCTTTGCATCTCAGAAGGCAGATTTCACACAGCTCACAAAGCCCTTTACCAGCATTAGAAGTGATTCATATTCCATGGCTAGCTAGATCAAAAATGCCACAGAAGGTTAATCCTTGTTTCCAGGAGAAGGCCAAGAGATGTGCACAAAGGGATTAGGCAGTAATCACAGAAGATTTCCAAAATAATATAATTTAACAGACTCAGGTATTGAGGCATGCTAGGGACAAACCCAGGACCAGTTTAAAAAATAAGTGAAACATGAGGAGATTCGCAGATAATGCAGTACTCAGCAACCAGGGAAAATGCTGCAAACTCTTACCTCCCGGCTCAGCCTCAGCAGGGACCGAATCAGACCTGCTCACTTTTAATGCTAGGAATTATACAATGACAACCTGGTTTTACTTCAATTACTGACACATGGATTACATGGCTGACCAAGAAAGTGAAAGCATTTTTCCCAAGCCAACATCCTTAAGAGACTGAGCACAAAGGTCCCAGGGACAGCACAGAAGAATTAATATGATTGACTCATAAACAGGAATTTGAACATCTTCTCCTTCCTGCTCACAATGTATCAGTAAGACAGAGCTGACAGTGTACCAGGAAAATGTAATTAAACGTATAACATTTTTCTCAGAAATACCCCTTCATTAAATATTAAAACCAACACTCTTTCTAAAACAAGGTCAATTTTAGTATATCTCACAGTTGAAATAGCTACTTGTTAAAAATAACAAAATGCATCAGACAAATTTGTTCATGATTATTAAATAAATACAAAGACAACATCTTTCATTTGGGAAATACCTGACCCCTTATTGCCAGATGATAGGGGGATACCGGGGGCAAATATGCACTTCTTCCCCACCACTGCTCCTAGGTGCCTGCTTCTGATCTCTACTGCAGAGAACAAGCTTTGATCTGAGCAAACAAGTTGGTTGGAAGATGCCTCTAGAGGTCCTGTAGTCTAACCTCTAACTTGAAAGAGGATGAAAAAAAACAAAACAGACATGGTCAGACATGCCTAAACAAGTTCCTAAAACTTCCAGGGATGAAGAATTATCCCACAACCTCCCCAAACCACCTCTCCTAGTGCTGTACTACCCTCGTTGTGAGGAAGCTTTTCCTATATCCAACTTGAACCTCCCAAGTTGTCCCTTGTGCTCACCGTCCCATGTTTTACTAGCTATGACTAGCAAGATTAACTTTGCTCCATCTCCCTAGCTCTCTTTGCCCTTAGTTTAAGTCAAACTCCTTTTGCCAGAGAGGAGTAAGCAATGAGTGTATTCTGTGTTAGGCTGTACCCTAACATACATGTCAGCAACAAAGGTGGAACTACGATCCTTTTACCTGCCCAATAAAACTGCAGCTGTTAAGCGTTATATTGAACAGTAAAATAAATCTTTGATAACTATATAGCTATACTAGAATGTAAAAACCATTTCTGGATGTCTGGTTCTTTCAAATAACATGCTTAGTTTTAGGTTTACGTGCAAGTAAGCTAAGAACAGGGCCGCTCTCTCATGCTTATAGTCACAGTGGCTTGCTGGACCAGATCCCAGATGCCCCCCTTTATTATCTCTGTATCTTAAAATTATGATTATCAATTCAGACTACTCAGTTTCTCCATGCTATTGTATTTCCTTCTATGCTGAATAAATTTTTCCTATTAATTTTAGCAGATGTTTTAATTTATTCTTTATAATATATTTTATTAATGCCTATCACACTGCCATCTAGGCAGATGGCCAACTTCAAAACCAAACTTTTATAGAGGAATTAAAAGAGCAGTCAAGCAAATGGGCTCTTCACAGCTGGGAAGCTGTTACTGTACAGTATATTTATAGTATATAAAAGATACTTGTGAAGAGAACAGATGGTAACTTAAGAATTTACCTGAAACTGGATTTTGTCCTGAATTTCAGTAGGTCCTTTTGAGTTTGACATTTTAGTAGTTTTATTCTTTCAATCTCTTCATTTTCTCTTCTAACATTCCACATTCAGGTTTTCTGAACAGACATGCATTTATATACTCTTCAAAATCTTTTTAAAAGGTTAAGCAATAGAAGTCTAAACTGTTAACGAACCCAGGAGGTCAGCAGATTTCTTCTAGTCAAAGTTATGAGCAGCTGCAGTCTCTCCCACAGATGTGATACAACACTTTATAAACACATGGATTCCTAAATATACAAGTGTGACAAACATATCAGCTCATCACCTATGTGTTTCATAAGCTATTTGAAAGTAAACTCTTAATTTAAAAAACGTACAAGTTATACTAGCTGAGAAACTTTGGAAACTGAGAGCAGCTTTTTGAGCAGTTCCCTTATCATCAGTACCCAAGTCCCAGTTTATTCTTCATTTCTGGAGTGACTAGTGGGATTCTGCAGAAACTCAAAGCCGTTTGGGATTTGCGTCATGACTTTTACACGTACATAGTAAGTACAAGTTCTTTACACTAAATGATGTACTTTACACTTGCAATATCCAAGTTCAACAGCTAAACTCAAAGGAGAGATTTCCCACATCCAGATGAGCACGAGTCCTTCATCTCCCATTGATTTACAAGCAAATGGATGTTGGTACTTAATCCTGTCTGCTTCACAGGAATTAAATTTATTTAAAGTCTGGTGACCACTCACTCTATGCTGTAATGTCTCTTCACTTGGCACAACATCACTTGCAGATTGCCAGATTACCTATAAGAGCATTTTAAGGGCCATATTGTGGATATTTGACGTTGACGTAAAGATTCATTACATGTGCTGTCTAGTAAAGTGTGTTACATTCTAGAATATAAAACACAAAAATTAGTGCAAAGGTCAAAATCAATGTTAACAAAAAAGGCTAAATGATTTTATAAAAAATATTTCAGTTACATAGAAAATTTCTAGTCTACCATCTTCGGTTGATTCAGTAGTTGTACTTTATGGCTCAATATCCTAAATGAGTCTACCTCAGGCTTTTACACAAGCATAAATACAGATAAGTGTATTGGAGATCACATAATGTTTGTTTGTTCTGTTTTATGTACAGTCACAATCCTTCGTATTAATGAACTAAAATATTCATTATAAATGTGCTCCAGAGGAACGCATGGGCCTTTGCTCTGGAGCCACAGAGTCTGATTAAATGTAAGAAGAACATACATTGTATTTATCCCCTAATTCGCAGTTGGCTACAAATAGAGTAAGTTTCTCCTAACAGGCTACCTCTTAACTCTTATAATTCAGCCCCTTTTTGTTTGATGATCTACAAATCTGTTCAACTCATTGTACACCTCAGTCAGCTAACTTGCACAAGAAACCTACCTTCTATGTACAGATAATTTCTCCAATATAAGCTTTCATTGGACTTTTTTTTTTTTTTTTTTGCATAAAACCTAATAATATGTTAGGATTTAAGGAAAAAGCTATTAGTATTGTTGTTACATAACTGAATTTTCCTTTTTTAGTGACAAGTTATGTTTTTCCTGTAGTGGGGAGCCAGAGACAGGTTGTGTGCCAGACACAACAAGTCCTCCATGACATCGACCTCCTCCCACAAGCTTGACAAGGAGCATATGCATCTCTGAGTCCATATCCTCCCCATACACCACATCTTCCTTCCAGCTTCCTCCTTAAATATGTATACTAATAGGTTTAACTATAAAATATATCAGGGAGTTACTCTAGGTTTTGTTCCCTGCAAGTTTTCTTGAATCTCAGATATATCAGACAGCCTTGGTTTAGGTCACCTGTGCTTCTTTTTTTTTTTTTTTTATTACTGTTATTGTTATTACAGGCCATTCTAGAAATACCTTATTTTTGCTGTCTAATTATTTCAACACTGCTGCTAAGGTAGCTACTACATGTTATTAGACTTTTTTTTTTTTTAAATATACATCAGCTGAAGTAGTCTTTAATTATAAAACATCTTATATATGTGAGCATGAGAGAGAATGCAAAGCAACCAGAAATACATAACCCATTTTCAATCCCTTCCCAAAAAATAAGTTTTATTTTACAGCACAACTGGGATCACAATAGAGCTGAGATGTGGACCTGATTTTTCCTTGAACTTTAGTGTTATTTAAATGCTAAATTAATTTCAGATTTTTCCTTCATCTCAAAGATTAGCTTTCTAAGTCCTGATGTTTTCAGAATTAATCAATCCTATTTTACTAAACAGGAAATTGCTATCTAGAAAAACTAGGAAGGCATCTCTTAACCCTTCTCCCCTGCCTTGGCTCACTTAGTGAGGTGGTTTTAGTTTGTGTTTTTGTTTGTTTGTTTTAAAGCATGAATGAAAACAGTGTCTTCCTAGCATTGATGATTTTTCTGCTTTTAACAAAACCAAAAACAAAGCCAACACCTGGTGTCTCCACATTTTTCCACTGAAATCACTGTGGGCCACATTCAGCAAAGGGCTTAAGGACTTAAAAGGCAGGTGCTTCAGGGCAGCTCTTGTCAGCACCAACCGTGAGCAGCAGGTCCTGCTGGGGGCCGTGCAGGGCGGTAGCTGAGCAGGTGTCCACGCAGCATTCGCAGCAGCTGGGATGCTGAGCAGGAAGGCACCGAAAGCCTACAGCTCTTACCTCCAGCCCAGAGCTGCAAGCTCCCACGACGGTGGTGCGCACAGACACACTGCCACCCCCCAGCCAAACCGTGAGAGCTCAGCAAAGCCCAGGGGTTTCAAATTGGAGAGCAACCAGGGCCTACCTTCCAACCTGGAGCCCTGAAAACCCTCACGCCCTCAAACTCTGGCCCAGCAGAGGCTGCTCAGGTCTTTGCTGACACTGGTCCCAAGGGCGAGGTCTGATCGCCTGTACTCACCCTGACAACTTCCTTCACCAGGGGAGTTCCTTAATATCTAGACTATCTGCAGCAGAAAGTGTTGCTCTAAGTGAGCAATGGTCATAGAATCTATTGCAGGGAAAAAAAAAAAAAAAAAAAGAGCAATTGCAAACACTGGAAAACTTAATGAGGGCATTTTTCTTAGCATCAAAATATTCTGGAGGCTTCCAAATAAACTCATAATTCAGAAGCCTTTGAGAGACAGCAATGCATCAATAATAGATTTTGAGTAGGTTATATCCTTGAAAGACGGTAGATGGTATAGAGGGCAAAATGAAGTTGTTGGTGGCCTAATACATTGCAAGCGGTTTGTCACCTACAGCACTGCTTTCTTTAAAGATATCTAACACATACACACACACACAGGCAAAGATCTCTCAAGTGAATTTATTGACTAAAACCAGTTCCACAGAACCAATTAGTATCTTACACAGGCTGCCCTGCAAGGCTTATGAGGCCATCCATCACTTGTCCATTTAACTATTTAGCATTTGTTCCAGCAATTTGTCACGCTGTCAGAACGGTAGCATTTCAGAATAGGACTTTTTGGTTGAAAGAAATCCAACTCAGATAGTGCAGATATTTCTTTTTTAATAAGACTTACACAAGATTTATGTTTCTATTATTTTTAACCTTAAGCATCATGTCTGGAGGGTGAGGTTAATTCTTTGTATTTCAAAGGTTCTACATTTAAATCAATTGTTTTATATGAGAATTTAAAAATATCATGCGAAATGGAATTACTTTAAACTTCATCAGCAATTCACAGTTCTGACATCATAGAGCACCGTATCTCACAGCTGCAGATATTTTTTTTATCATTTTTTCCCATCTAGTCATTTACTTTTACATTCATTTCCAGTGACTTTCTTAATTTCACAGCACCAAATGAATCAGAAAAAATTACCTTTCCATTAAATGAAAGGCAAAGTATCTACATAATATTAGCATGCTTACTCCTAAGGTATTTTAGATTTTTCAGACTCTATACAGGGAAAGAAAAAGGATTACTGCAGAGCTTCAATTACCCACCCACAGATATTTATAAATATAAATTAGCATAAATGCAGACAAAATAAAACGCAAAGAAGTAGTTCAAGCTTGGCTGTCTCTTACAGAGTATTTGAGTAACAGGGTAACATGTGAACTGGGAACTGTTTCTGAAGAGTGGTACTCTGTTTAAAACATAGCCAGAGAATTTTGATTGAACAACATGCAGGAATTAGGCTAACACAATTTCTACATTAAATGGAAACAGCTACACCACGTATGTCAGGAAGCCTGTTAACGCGTTGTCAGAGGCCTCTCGCAATGTAATGCCCACAGCTGTATGTCCACGCACCTGCTATGCTGCCACTTCACAGGCTCCACTGAAACGAACGGAAGTTATTCAATAACCTTTAGATTTGTTTATTGTTTCAGAAGCAGGACTTGATTTTTAATGGCGAGAGCATGCAGATCAGAGGTCTGCTTTCCTGATACCCTGTAGGGTTTCCTGATTTAGATTTCATATAAAGTGGATGCAGCAAAGATGCCTGGGAATCAAATGCCATCTCTGCATCTGAATGCTCTTAAGCAGCTCCCATGGCATTTCTCCCCGGCTCTCCATGTGCGTCTGTCACTAAGCTCACTCCCAGAGATAAAACAGCAAATGTGAACTCCTGTGGGAAAGAGCATCGAGTAAAAACCTTTCTTGAAGCCCCGGGAATGCTACAGCTCAGTCAATCATGAGCCCTTCAATCAGCACGCCCATCTCACCTTGTACACAGAAGGGTTTGCAGTGTATGAGTGTTAGGTAGGGAAAACCAAATGTTTGGTACACACAGAACAAAGTGACTATCTGTTTAAAAGGCTTAGCAAATTTCACTGTATAACAGATTGTTACTGCTCAAAAAACAGACAACCCACAAACAAACAAAAAAACAGTGCTCCCTCTGCTTTGCTGGGAAATCGTAATGTTAAATACCTGATAATTGTGAAGTAAATATTTTTTCTACCCATTTGTGTCTTCAGTTAATAGATCCAGTCATTTATAGTGGTGTCTGTTAAATACTACCATTGTATTTGTCTGTCTGTAGAGGATGCACCTACTCAGTCGTAGGTTACTAGGCAAGAATTATTATTTCCGGTTGCAGTGAGAATACCACAGCAACTCTTTCAAGGCTGCAGAAACAAATGGGTGGAGGGAGAGAACCTGAAGCACAGGCCACCATCAACAGGAGCCATGTGCCAGGCAGTCACAGCCGTCAGGCCCAGTTACAGCAAAAGATGTGTACAGCCATGGAGATGCAGACCCCAGCAAGAACCTCCACCGACAGGTCCTGGGTCTATGTAAATTGCTACTTATTTATCTATGAAAAAGGATTTGCTTATTTGCTTTTCTGAATATACATATAACATTAAAAGCAGGAAATAAACACAACAAATTGTTCCAGCACAGCAAAAAAATACCTTGGTTACTAAACCTTAGCAGTGTCAGACATGCCTGGAGGGGGAACACCCTACAGCCCATCAGTTTGGCTAACCTCTGTCTTTAGGAAGACCTCGAAAATCTCTCGGTACTGGGACTGCCAAAGAGAAGCAGCAACAAATACCGTGCTCTGCCTTGGGCCTAGAGACTGGGGCAATTCCTCCTGCCAGGAACCTATAGAAGTTGAAAATGAAACAGAAGACAGGATATTAAAACATTTGTATTCTTTCCCTCTTCTCTCACCATAAATAAATAAATAAAAATCTGCAGCTTCTGATTTGCTTTTCATTCCCTTTTGTAAAGGAAGTTCCAGGTCATCTCCCAGAAGCTGCAGAGAAGCTTTTGGGGTTTAATAGTCCAGAGTTAATTGCCATTCATTTGGCAGGTTTGGTACAGAAGGCAGGTCAGAATTAATTTCTCGCTTAGCCAACGCTGAAATTCACATTTAAAATATAAAAAGCTATAGCTGCTACTGAAGTCTCATTCAGAGTAAGATGATCACAGCAAGAACTTGTCCTGAATATAAAAAGCATTTGGGAACATACACCGTCTCAAACAGAAAAATGGAAGTTGAAAGAGAAAAATAAGAAATAACCCAAATTCATAATGAAGGGTCAAACACACCTCTGCCTGCCTGTGTGTAGCTACTGCCTGTGACAAGGGAACTGAGCTCCAAACCGCGGCGTCTCCATCAGTCAGTCTTTTGGGCAGCTCAGTGCATGGCTGATTGGAGTCACATAATCAGGTCAAAAAGGTTTCACAATGGCCCTGAATACGGTTGCTATCAGAAAGGGGGCTCAGAGTTGTGAAGATCAATTACTACGTAAGTAACATTCAGTGAGATACATTAACGCTTTCATCAGGATGGGGAGAGGAAGGTAGGGCTGAGGAAGCAGAAGCAGGATTTTGAAATGAGTACAGCACTGCTTCCTTTCATAAAGCATTCTGGAGAAACAAAGTGTTTGAAATAAGACAGCATCTGTAAGTAATTGCATGAAGTACTAACATTTCCTGAAAGGAGAACATGGAAGTATGAAAGTTTACATAAACCAAAGATACTGAACACAAAAATACCTTTTCTTAGGATGGCCTTCTGCAACACAAATGTTCCTCCACACTTCCCTTTTACTAAGCCACCTGCCTGATGCCATCTGTTGTTTCTTGTCCCACCGTTAGATTTATAAACTCACTAGGATGAAGAGGCCACTTTTGTCATTGTCTGTATCACGTTGGACTGAAAGAAAAGAGATGAATGCCCACAGTGGGCACGTTAATTAGGCATTTCCATCGTAAAATGCAATTTTGAAAATCTGCCTCAATCTAAAGATACGTAAAACATAGAAATGTTCCTTTGACTTTGAAGTTCTCCAGGAGCTTCACATTACCTAATCCATGTTGGGATTAGGTATTTTGGCATTGTTTTGCCTGTCTCTCCAAGATGCCCCACTTAATAACATTCTTGGATTGCACCTGCTACAAGTCAGACATATAAAAGTTGTCCTTTGGTGAATTCAGGCAATGATTTGTATTTTTCTTCCATTCCAATATGGAAAAAGCAAGCAGAAAAACTAATTCTGAAACCCACAGACATCCTTCATTTTAAGAGGTCCCCAAGTTTAGGCTCAGAGAAATGCCTAAAAAGCACTAACACACAAGGGCAATGTTACTTCTTGCATGCATCAAGAATAAGCTGAAAATGTTCTCCTATGCCATGGATATTTGGATGGATGCTCTTACAAAGGAGATGCCAGAGGCCACAATACTATTCTTCTATTCTCCTCCCCTATATTTTTTTTCATACTCACTGTATACCAAAATACATATAGCTCATTGACTTTTTGAGCTGAGATGGAAGGAAAAATTCTGAGTGAAACCATAAAAGCCACAAAATTATCATCGTAGGCAATAACAGAAGCAGCCCACTGTAGTTCATGCAGTTTCCAAGAGCTTGTTTAAGCCATACCATCCCGCTTAGTCTGGAAGAAAAACTATATGAAAACATGGCTACAATAGTTGTGTTCACTCAGGAAGCAAAAAATACTGCTGAAGGCGTTCTTAGACTGGTTTAGTTGCACCCATACTCAGCACTGTACTAGTATAAATATTTCTATACTGTAATAGAAAAAAAATATTTATGAAGACTTTGTACTGGCATCACTTCAGAACAAATCAAAATCAGACAGATCCTTCTGACTAAGGCTGCTATTGAGTTTTCCAAGCTTTAACACTGTTGTTTATAACAGAGAATGGGGCAATTTGCAAAATAGTATTTAAATATGTAACATATTCTAGCAGGAATAAAAACAACATCCACACATATCCAGTAAACACGGTTTAGAGACCTTTCTGAGAACTCCCAAACATGCATACCCAGAAGTCAAGTATGATTCTGACCTCTAACATCACTTTACAAATTTGAATTACAACCCTAAAGAAATAAGTGGCATTATTCCAAAATCATAACAGTTTATCAGATAAGCAGACGGTTACCCAAAACAACACGGAATGAAGAATTTACTGAAGATGTGTATTGGGCTTCAAGAAAAACCTGCAAAAAGTACAGAGGCATATTAAATTCTTCTGGTTTTAAAGCGGTTCTCCCTACTACAGCTACTCTGGAAAATAAAACGGATGAAGCTGTGTGATGGTACAGCTATATCTTTTATATCAGGAAGATTATTTTTCTCTGTTCTGTTTCTCACCAGGAAGCTCGAGAGAAGTGGTCAAATTACAGCATCCAATATAACATAAGATTAGTTAGAATTTCAAAATTGTGTCGAAGTTGTTGAAAGTGCTTGGACTTTTATTCAACAGTCCTTTAGCCAAAAATCAAGTGTTTTTGAAGTTTTTTGTTTGTTTTTAAGAAGGGGAAAAAAAAGATTAATCATCTTTCTTGTTTAAACTCTGGAGACAGACGAATTTCCAATGTGTTCCCAATGGGAGACTTTTAAATTTTAAAAGAAAACAACCATCAAAATTTTCCTATCTTCCTCATACATTGTCATGGAAGATAAGTTATGAGGGGGAAAAAAAAAATAGTTTCATATTTTTTGGGTCACTTTTTAGCCGTAACAGTAGCACTAAGTTTTTTCTGTAGCTAATACAGATTCTGATCTGTCAATAGTTTATCCACAGAAAACGTTATCTACAAAGGGGTCCTGGTAAGGCTACTTTGAAGGAAGAAGAAATTGAAAAGAAATTGTACAGCAAATGAGTAAGTAAAACTATTTTCTCTCTCCTGCATTTTCTGACTTCCTTCCCAACCTATCATCTTTAATTAAACTCACTGCAAGTTTGGAAGCCTAGTAAATCCAGGAAGTTGCTTGTAAAGTGGCATATCAAAGCTCTAAACACCTCCTGTTCCATGGCTCTGGATTTAATAATTTTCCTTTAATAGCCTGTGTAGCTAGAAGCATTTTTGCCAGTATGACTGATTTAGTACTAGCCTCAGAATCTCCCTTCAAGCCTCACTCAAAGCTTGTGATTAGCTGATGCTGGTAGCAATATAAGCAGTCTCCATGGATTCTTGAAATAAAACATTTTACAAGTCTCATCTTCACATTTGGTTGCTATCCAATCTTCTCTTACACAGAACATAACAAATTTACAAGGGATTTTGCCCAGTTAAGGATTACTGGATTTGTCCAAAAAGAAAATTTAAAAAATACAAGACTCATTAGCTATAAAGAACCCCATGGATTCGGCATGGATACACTGAGCATTGCAAATGTCTGGTGCACTTTGTTCCTTTTTAGACAGGCTGTAGGAATAAGTTTTGTTTTTGAGAGCAAAACAAACTGAAACAATAGATTCTTTATGAATTGCATGTGTGTTATTTGTTGATATATTTGTTAAACCTGTGGAGAGGTTATGAGTATTTCAAAATAGGACTGTCATCTTGCTGTATGTTTGTACAGTAACTAGTTCAAAGAAAAACTGATCAATGACTGATGACACTAATGCACAAATCTCTGTATTGTTTTCTGTTTCCTTAACTGCATAAGAAACTACGATAAAGGATAGAATGGTTCCATGCATAGCTCCATTGTTTGGCTTTGTTCTTTTTGTTGGGGGGGGGGGGGGGGGGGGGGTGTTTGTGTTTTTTGTTTGTTTTTTGTTTGTTTTTTTTGTTGTTCTTTTGTTTGCTTTTTTGTAAAATTAAGAACAATTAGATAACTGGAATGAAGAAATGTTAAAAAAAATTAAAAAATCCTCTGGAAAGCTAATTGAATAAAGTGCTACATACAAATTAGGTTATTTTTCTACCCCTGACAAGACCTTCAGTCTTAAATTTAGTTTCCACTAATTAAAATTCCCCTAAATTGTACACATATGCTGCAAAACATGCCACAGAATGAATCTATTCAATAGCCTCTGTACCCAGACTCTAGAAGGAGTTTTGCAGGCTTCTTGACAGGAAAGAGACAATAATCCAATAGCTTCATCTCTTTGAACTATATAACTAGGGATTTGGGAAAAAGCCCACATTGGAGCTTAAAAATAAAGTACTAGGACTGTAAGTTGAAAATACATTTACTGTCAGTACTGCTCTCCAGCCAATGCCTTTTCCCCAAATACAGCAAATTAGCAGTACCTTTATGCATCTCCCTGGCACATCCTGCTTGGAAAAGATTCTCAAAGCAAGGAGCCCTTTGGTCTCATGTCACAGGTCTGCTTATCCACTGCACTCATTCTTTTTTGCCTTACTCGCAGCTGCACTTGGAAGCCAGGGCTTGCGACGAGGAATCGCCAGCAGTGAGGAAGGACAGGAAATCACGCACCAGCTCCACGTGCACTCACAGCTTATGCACAGAGAGGAAAAGGAAAGACCTGGCCACAGCAGCTCCATTTATCATCCCAGCATCTGCCAGTTCACGGTGACATGCTAGGCTACATCATTAGCCTGCTTTGCGCACTGTAACAGGGAAGAGCTATCTGTCAGGCCAGCTTTAGGTAATGCTGCCAACGTGACCCGCATTTTCGTGCATACAGAGAGGAAAGGAGGGAAGCTGATGCTACTTCCCTTGCTCTCAAAAAGTTCTGCAGCACGTGAATAAGTACCGGCCATCCTATCAAATAACCCTGCCGTTCCTCACACTGAGCCGCGCTGTCTTTCAGCTATGGAAAGCCTGTGGGCACGCGTGGTGGGGAAGGATCGCGGCAATGAGACCGTCCTCCTCCACCTTCTGGAATAGGAGCTGAAGAACAGGATTTCCTTTCCATGTTTCTGTAGCACTTGCACTTCCCTAGAAGGGAAGATTGCATAGTGTGTCCACAACTTGACATAAGGCCCATAGTGAAAGGATCCAGCATGAAGATGTATTTCTTAAAAGAAAAAAAGAATATATACTTTTTTCTCCTACAGATGAAATCTCTGTTTTAAGAAAGAGGTCACAGGCATCAAGTAAGCACAGAAAAAAATAGGAACTTAGATTTCTACATTTAAATACATTTTTCTACCCTAAAACACATTTGCATTCTCAACCTGCTTTGAATAATTTTAACAAATATTAAATTATATATTAACTAGCAATGTTGAATTGCAGCAACAGTGACTAAATTGCTAACTCACTTTGGTATCTAGGGGCACAGATAGGAAATTAGCCAGGGGACACAAGATCAACTTCAGCATGTACAAAACAGCTATAATATCTCCTAGCCTAATAAAACACACCTCTTATTTCAAAGATTTTCCTCCTCCTATAACATATCAGAGCAATCCCTACAGGGAGGAGAGCTGTCGGCACCCGTGGACACTCACTGCTGGTTTTCTCCTGCTCCTTCTCACAAGCACGAACATGGAGTGTACCGGGACATGGCTTGGGTCTGTCACACACCTCCTCAAACCCCTGCTAGCTCCAGGAGCTGCAGGGTAAGTGACCCAACAGTCATTTCATTTTGGCAGCAAACAGATGAAGGGTTATGCCAACAATACTCCAGCTTCAAAAACTTCTTACTACATGCTGAAATGCCTTCCCCCATGCAGTATTTTAAAGATGTTTTAATCCTTGTCAAGTGCCAATAAGCACACTAAGAGGCTCTTCTTATCAGGTGGCAAGTGGTCCTAGCTATGTATCTGTTTCTTCACCCTCTTCATATTTTTCTTTTATGTTTTCTCTTCCTTTCTTTTCCTCACCAGTCAAACTTTCCCTCCAGTCATTGCTAAAATTTACATTTCCTCACCAATCAAACTTTCCCTCCAGTCATTGCTAAAATTTACCTTTCCTCACCAAACCCACAGATGAAATTCAGACAGCTTGTTGCAAGTCTTTTTTAAAAAAAAAAAAAAAAAAAAAAAGGCCTGGGTAAGAGCCTGAAATGTAATTTCTACAAATACTCACCTGGATTAAACCTTCACATTCCACGTGTATTTATGTGAGCATACATAGATCACGTCATATGCAGTTAGTAATTTGACAAATCATTTTTTCCTGCATTATCATAGGGACATTTCACAAATGAAAGAAACCTGGAAAGAACTTACTGGATCATAAAAGATTTTTTAAATGACAAACTTAAGCAGCAGGTTTTTTAAGAATAAAAAAATTTGTCCACCAAAGCCTAAAAAGCAAAGCTTCTTTCCTATGTAGACCTCAGATTTTAGGAACCAGCTAACTGATAAAATGCACATGGTTGGCTACCAGCTTCCTCCTCAACATCCCGAAAGTCTAAACATGTTTGGCATTACACTGTTTTTCCAGGATTTGCAAAATACAGACAGAAAACAAAAACTTCTTTAAAAGAGAGAACAAAAAAAAATCTTAGTCACCTCCTATACTGTTTAAAAAGGCTTTACCTATTAGCATCTAATCCAAACTTCTTCGAGGCACCTCTTCCTTGCCAGCATCCTTTCTTGCCATTAATTTCCTTTGACTGCATTTGAGAATCTATGCCAAGCACACATACCAATTCATGCGTGAAAGTTTTAAAACAGCTTTCCATTGATTTTTAGCCATTCCTCCTTATTACAGAAGCCATCACACACAGCCAGAAGTCAAAGAAACAGACGAGGGTAGATTCATATTGAGAACTACACAAGTAAGACATCAGGTTTTCTATTAAGCTGCAGTGCAAGTGGGAGCAAGCGGGTGTTCTGCAGTATGTAATTCCACCCTGTACCCACCTACGCAGTCAAAGAAAGGTTCATGGCCAGAAGGGAGATCCAGACCTAAGCACAAAAAAACAAAATACTCTTTGGCTGCAGGTACAAAGAAACAGTTACTCTCTCTTCATCAGTAAACTCTCCTAAGAAGGAAGACTCCTTCAAACGCTTGACGAACCTGATCTCCTTCTATGACAAAGTGACGCGCCTGGTGGATGAGGGGAAGGCTGTGGATGTGGTCTACCTTGACTTCAGTAAGGCTTTTGACACCGTTTCCCACAACATCCTCCTCACGAAACTGGCTGCTCACGGCTTGGACTGGCGTACGCTTCGTTGGGTTAAAAACTGGCTCGGTAGCCGGGCCCAGAGAGTTGTGGTGAATGGAGTCAAATCCAGTTGGAGGCCGGTCACTAGTGGAGTCCCCCAGGGCTCAGTGCTGGGGCCGGTCCTCTTTAATATCTTTATCGATGACCTGGACGAGGGGATCGAGTGCACCCTCAGTAAGTTTGCAGATGACACCAAGTTAGGTGCGTGTGTCGATCTGCTCGAGGGAAGGAAGGCTCTGCAGGAGGATCTGGATAGGCTGGACCGATGGGCTGAGGCCAGCTGTATGAAGTTCAACAAGGCCAAGTGCCGGGTCCTGCACCTGGGGCGCAACAACCCCAAGCAGCGCTACAGGCTGGGAGATGAGTGGTTGGAAAGCTGCCTGGCAGAGAAGGACCTGGGAGTACTGGTTGATAGTCGGCTGAACATGAGCCAGCAGTGTGCTCAGGTGGCCAAGAAGGCCAACAGCATCCTGGCTTGTATAAGTAGCAGCGTGGCCAGCAGGTCTAGGGAAGTAATTGTGCCCCTGTACTCGGCTCTGGTGAGGCTGCACCTCGAATACTGTGTTCAGTTTTGGGCCCCTCGCTACAAGAAGGACATGGAGGTGCTCGAGCGAGTCCAGAGAAGGGCAACGAGGCTGGTGTGGGGTCTGGAGAACAAGTCTTACGAGGAGCGGCTGAGGGAGCTGGGGTTGTTTAGCCTGGAGAAGAGGAGGCTCAGGGGCGACCTTATCGCTCTCTACAGGTACCTTAAAGGAGGCTGTAGCGAGGTGGGGGTTGGTCTGTTCTCCCACATGTTTGGTGACAGGACGAGGGGGAATGGGCTCAAGTTGCGCCAGGGGAGGTTTAGGTTGGATATTAGGAAGAACTTCTTTACTGAAAGGGTTGTTAGGCATTGGAATGGGCTGCCCAGGAAGTGGTTGAGTCACCATTCCTGGAGGTCTTTAAAAGACGTTTAGATGTAGTCCTTAGTGATATGGTTTAGTGGAGGTTTTGTTAGTGTTAGGACAGAGGTTGGACTAGATGATCTTGGAGGTCTCTTCCAACCTAGACGATTCTGTGATTCTGTGACTCCAAAAAAAAAAAGAAACCATGAAATTAGAAGCCTAATGTTGACTCAGGTGACCAGTTTCTGTGCTTTCTCTGCCCCTTGTTTCTGATAAGATTCTATAGGAACTTAAAATTCAGTTCATTGAATAATGAGAAATATTTCCTCACCAACAACCCACTAGGACTTCGTTTCCTTTTTGGCAGCTGACCTTCCTGTATTACTTCTCTAGACAGCGTTCAACTTGTAACCTCAGGCTTGGTGCTAAAGTTCCAGGGAAGTCTGGGCTTGGCCCTCAGCTAGAGTGAACAGGTCTCTGTCAGAATGAGTATTCAGACATGGAATACTGATCAAAAACAATTCCTGAAATTATTTAACAAACTTTTAAGTCCTTTTCGAAAACTGCTTTTTTCCCAAAAAGGTTGTACATTAAAATATGGGGCTGTGGGCTTCCAGGGCCCATAATCTGTTCCTGTGTCGTAGAGCCAAGCATCATTCAGCCACCAGCTACCTCTGTCTTCTCTCTCCCATCTGTGCCCAAGAGTCCAAGGCTCAGCTTGCTTGAAATTCATGACAAAAAAGGACTGTAAATACTTCCAAAGATAATACTATTAACTTCCAACTTCAAGACTGCTATTTTTCTCTTCCCACATCAGATTACTTTTCTCCCAAATAAAATCTTCAACATTTTAGCAGCTTTACTCACGACTCGACCTGACTAGTTCCTCAGAGCAATGGTTTTCAAGTTGTAGTCTGCAAAGCACTCAAGGTTGTTGGATATCTGTAAGGGTAACTTGAAAAGAAAGCATTAAAAATTCAAGCTGATTGTCTGTGGGGCTTTAACTTGCTATACCAAGATCTGTATCTTCAGTGGAAAAGGTTGAGAGGTTTACAGAAGAAAAAAAGGTTGAAAACTACAACCCTACAGAGCAAAGTACAAGAATGTCGAAGTGACTTGATAGTTTTAGACCCAGATCTGAATATACCTTTCTAGCTACAAACACAATGAGCTTCTCTCTCATTTTTCCTTTGTAAGCTAAACAAACAGCTATTCTACAGCAAAGGAATGACTACGGTTCACATACAAACCACCACTGCCAATAATTATTTGGGTTCGGGAGTCCTGACTTGCTTAGCAAATGTGTCAGCATTCCTTTGGTTTTGCACCATCTTGATGCTTTTGTCTAGAAGCAGAAATAACATGAGAAAAGCTGAAATCCACTCTTTCCTCTTTTTCTGAAGAAAGATGAATTCTTATATGCTACAAGCATGGTCTCCAGCAGACCATTTTCTCCAATTGCTCTGCAAATATTATGTCAAAAAGGAAAGATCACTTCACTCACCCCCACAAATCCCACATCCCACAGTAAATCTCTGGCTCTTTCTGTCCTGGGAAACAAGACACTTATAGCTCAGACAAGCACTATTTCTCTCCAGATAACTAGACCCCAACTGCATATTTCTGCATATTATATGAAGCACAGGGGTAAGGAAAAGGGAAGAGGGAAAAAGATTTATTGCACATGAAAAATGAAAATCTCCTTCCTCTCATTAGCAACATATCCTCTGCCCATTTTACTGCTGTTTACCACCTCCTTCTGATGTCAGGGATGCTGGATCATGATGAGCCATCACTGCTCAAACCCGGCCCCAGACTGTCACCTTGATTTAGGCGGCATGATCTCCGCACCTGGCCCCACATTTCAGACACAAGGGGCACCAGTCAGGCAACATTTAGGGACCTGTGTGCAGCTGCAGAGATTGAAGTGTCAGGTATGGACTCTAATAAACACAAAGATGAGAATGGAAACTTACCCTACTGACAGAAAATGGAAGATTTTGTAATAATTTAAAGAAAAAGCAAGAAGCTTATAAAGAATTAGAATCTAAACATTCCATATATATTTGAAATAAACATTACAGAATTTTATAGAAAACAATTCACAGATATCCCCGATAACATTATTGTTCTCTGCAATGCAAATGGCATTTGTTTTTTGATGATGCAGAACTGTGCAGCAGCACAGTCAATGGAGAAAACGTTCTGCTGGAATGATGTTTTGCGTCACTATACTCAATAATAGAACCCTAAATTGCAGTAAATATTGAAGTGAGTTTTCAGCATATAGGGAAGTGAGCCTGCATCAAGAACCGTAAGGCATTTCTCTAATAAGAGGATATAAAAGATTTAAAAGATGTTTCCCTTTCCATGCACACACTTGCTTACCTGGAAATAGTGAAACATTTAGCTTTTTATTACCTTTTTAAGGCTGTTTTTAGTGCTAATTCTATACATAAAATAGCAAAAATGTGCTTTCTGAAGCATTTGGCAGCTCACCCCCCTTTCATATACCAAGAAAACAATAACAGCAGCCGCTAGGGAACTGCGCTGTATAGATTAAGCCTCGCAGTGATCTGGTGCTGTCACCTCCCTGGGTCATCACCTTTCTTCCAGTGATGGGCACATCAGATCCGACACCGCTCTGCTCAGCTCACCAGCCGCCTCCCTCCCAGAGCAAGCCCAGGACCCCGCGCTCTGTCCGACAGCAGGGCTCCACGGGAACAGTTAAGCATTTTCATGAGGAGAGGACAGAGAGGTGAGAGAAAACGTCAGTCATAACTGGAAATATTGCAGTCCCAGCTGCACTGGTGCTCAAAGAAGGAACATCATTTATGTGAATTCTGCATAAATTCTATTATTTCCACATTGTAATTTTCTGGGAGGAATAACACCTCTGACCATTGTATTCACTGAGTTTACTCATTGCTCCAGTGACCCAAATTTCCAATATTTAACAAACTGAAAAATAAAAATGGATTTCTCAAAAACAAGGCAACAGGCAGAGAAGAAACATATGTGGTGTATTCTCAATTCATTTAGAAAAACCTACTTCACTCTAGGCATATTAGCGCCTCATCTTTACATTTTTCAACGTTCAACAGAAATTGCAAGAGAGCTTCTGTGCAACCCGCTTTCTCCTGGAGCACAGCCTGTTTTGTCCCGTGTACACCTCAGCAGCCAGCCAGGGGGAGCCAAAGGAGCCTTCCCCTGGCCGCAGGGGGCAGCGACAGAGCTTTTCTGGGGACAACTTTTCAGCCAAATAAAAAGCAGAGGAGAGATGTAGAGAAGACAGATCTTCCCTGCAGGCACAAAGAGTGCTCCACAGAACGGGATGCTACCACCAAAATGACATCTGCAAAATTTCTCTCCTTCTGTGACTCCGCAATTGTTCTGCCAAAAGGAAATCCTGTAAACCAGTGACGGAAGGGAAAGAATTTGCTACTTAAGCCCTCTTAGGCCTTTCAAATGTTAATGTTATCAATCAGAAAAGACCAGAAACATCTCTCTGCACACGAGACAATTTAATTCTTCCACGGTACAGCAATCAGCACTATGAGCACTAATCTGCAATGACAATGACATTTGTTCTTCACCACCATTGTATTCATTTTCTTTCAGGAGCTTGGCGTTTGGTGAAGTGGTTTGAAGACTAACTCTGACCATGCTGTGAAATACCTTTATTTTTTTTTAATCAACATTATCAAAATTAGGAATTATACACTCAGGAAAGAGGAGGAAACACATTTATTGTTACATTTGTTGCATATGTTTCCATATGCTGTTGCTTGTCTGTGTTATTTTGAGCTTTATCTATTTAAAGAAGTTGTATGATATATAGAAGACAGCAGGTAGAGTGATTGACTGAAAGTCAGATGTTGAACTGCCACAAAGCTGTGGAAAGGATAAAAATATTTCTCTACCTCAATTCTTTCCATAGGAAAAAAAAAAATCCTGGATTATGCACCCTGTATCATTTTTATACTAAAAGGTTTCAAAGTGAACAGGTATAAAGGATAGTATTTAAAATAAACACTTTCACATCTTCGCTTTCATTTTCTTAAAAAAAAAACACTATAATATTGAAGGAGAAAAAGTCTGCTCATTCTCAGTTAGGTTTACTAAATCAGTCATGAAGGCAGCTGATCTAAAATGCATCAGCTGTCACCTGCTCAGTCTCAGTTTGACAGTTCAATACCTCCTCATCTTCTGAGAGTGGCAGTGCTGAGACCTGAGTAAACCACGTCTGTATGCAAACTGTCACAGAGTTCTTGGCATATCATTAGGCCTGACCTCCACGGCTGCAGTGACAACAGGGAACATCACAGGCAATTGTCATCGGAGTTAAAATTAATGTACAGGTCTCCAAATTCAGCGATGGGAAAGGTAAGTCCCACAAGCAGCCACCAGCTAACAAACTACATAATAACAGTGAGATAATCTCACCCCTTTGGAGAACACAAATTATGTCACGGATTCAAGGCACGTCTCGCTTCACATCCGTAGGGGTACTTCTCCCTCAGCTTTTATCTGGACCAAACATGGCATATGACTGCCAGTATGTCCCAGTTACCAGCTTTGGGTAGGAAAACGAAGCCTCATTCAGGGCCACGAAAGGACAAGCTCAGACACGGTCCCCAGCAGGGACAGTCAGGGTCCCAGTCGGGGTGGTTAGGAAAGCATCACCTGCCATTCCAGCAGCCCCATTGCACGGACCCGCACGGTACCGCTTGCTCTGAGACACCCCCGGCAGGAGCCCGCACAGCCACAACCACAGTGGGAAGCCACAAGCTTCCCACTGCAAGCCAGCAGTGTGTTCCCACTGCCCCCAGCCTAACTTGCCTTGGTAGGCACCTTCAGAGCTGCTTAACACATAGGAAAATGTGTCCTGAATAAACAGAAGATGGACTATAAGAGGCAAAAATTCTTATTAAGGACTCTTCTGAATTTTCATGGTATTGCCTGCAACGATAACCACATTTGTGAGTGCTGGCAAAAGTTTGGTTAGTTTGTGTTACCTGAAAATTTGAATGCCATGGTGGTATTTGACCCCACTGCCAAACATCGCCACTACCCCATGGATTACTTTTATTAATAAAGCACATAAACAAACACCCTGTAGCTCAACCTATACAAGGTTCCTCAATTTTTACTTTTTTATGGAGAACTGCAGTATGAAATACATTTCCTCCAGGCTTAGAAATTGAGGAGAACAGGATCAAAAACAGCCCGTACTCATTAGGATGTCCCCACATAATTCATTCATAGTCCCACTTCATACTGCCATTCATGAATTACGAGGTCATTCCTAACCAAAAAAATATTTCATCTCATGTCATCTCACTGTCATATTTCTCTATACTAGACTTCTCCAGCGGTCAATCAATAGTAAAAACAGACACAAAGTCCAGCAGTTAAGTAGATATTTGAGTTTTTCTAAATCTCCCATTCCCTTACAAGTTCAGTCATTTTCTATTGAAGTCAACAGTGGAAACAGCCCTTCAAACCACTTGTATAGTCTGTAGACTATACATTGTATAGTCTGTAGAGAATAACAACATTTCCAATAGAAGCTATTTTTTCAAGCCCTTTCAGAAGTTACTACCAATTTCCAAGAATACCTTTCCCCACCACACCCCATTTCATAAGCCTGTACAATTCCTCACAGTCGTTACTGAATTTCTGACCACATTTCCCCAGGCTTGATACCTGGGTATTGACACACCACCACACAGGAGGCTATAGAAATTGGGTAGCAAACAAAGAAAGACAATCACGACAGTAAAAAAAATATTTTTAAAAAAGAAAGTTAACATTTAAATGCATAAGTCTCAAGAGCTGGGTTAGGATATGGCAGGTTATTCTTTTAATTTTGGTTTGATTTGTTACAAAGTAGGTTTTGAAAATGTAAACTGACTAGAAGCACATGTTGGTAACTGTCTGTATGTGGAAAATATTTTTTTTAATCCCCTTCCTAAGAGAAATAACTGACAAGGTGAATGCTCTTGGAGCACTACAATATCCATTTCTGGTTGAGTTACAGCCCTTCGGCAGTTAGCTGTTTTCAAATTATGTAACCATAAACTCATGTGTCTTCTCTCTTTTCTTGTTTTTTTTTTTTTTTTCCTCCAAACAAGAAACATGCTTTCTGACAATGACTGACTGACGAGACAATTGACTGATCCTAGAGAGCATTAAACAGACATTGAATAATGACCGCAAAGAAACAAACTTGCAGGACCTACCAGCTTCCAACTTTCTCCTGTCTCTGCTTAAATTAAGTCTCAATGTTTGGGAGGAGGAGAAGAGAAACTATCATAAATCTTATTTAACATCAGCATGAGAAGACTCAAACACATTTTACATGCCACAAATAGTTAATAAAAGATGAATGATTTATTAATAGCTGGTTTGCTAAGAAGCAAATCAATGGCTTGTTTAACAGGCTGCTTAGAGGCACAGGAGGTCTAAATGTTTTTAACACCCTTTACTGGTACTGTTGAGCACTATTTACCACACACAGTACTCCTGTATGTCTGTAATGTACGTGTACCTGTTAATCATTTATAATCCTTTCATCAAGCATTTATAAGGGGAGTTAATAGAAGCTGGCTGCACAAGCTCCCAGCACTGGGGCTCCCCAGTGCTGCAGCCACCGTGGGTGTCTCGGTCCTGGTTGGTGCTTCAGGATCCAGCCAAAGCACGGCCAATGACAAACCTCAGTGATTAATGCTTAGAGCACAAATTCATCTGTGGCGTGATACCAACCAGCCATGTAGTTCAGAGAAGGAAAAGGGAAGAGACAAGAGACAGGAATCCAGGGATAAGCAGACATACTGAGGCACCAAACTGCAACAAATGAGAATCTAACGCTTCTTGGGCTCCAGCAAGCTGCTAGCAGAACAAGCCACAAACCTGGCACCTAATCGTGTGTCATGCAAAGTATGTTCTTTCCCTTTGGGGGTTACATTATATTTTCTTTTCCCGTTAGAAAAGCTTATAGAAGAGAGTGTTCATTACCTTCTGCTGTTATTTATACGTTTTTATCCTGGTTCCCCTCCTGAATCCCTCTGAAAACCTATTATTCGTCCCTCAGTTTCTCAGGCGTTTGGGATATAAAACAATTTTCTGATTTCAATTTTCAAATCTTCAGTTTCCCATTCTTATTTCAGCTCGTCTTTTCAGAACTATGGTGCTCAATAATGAGCACAGTATTTTAGCTGCATACATACCATCAACTTACATATATCACACAAATACATCCCAATTTGTTGGCCCCCCTTTGTCTGAAGCCGGGCACAGCATTTAATAACAACATACAGTATCTTGTTGCTTTGTTTTCCTTTTTTTTTTTTTTTTTTTTTTTTTTTTTTTTTTTTTTACAGAATTGAAAATCATCTCAGGCTCCACTAAAATTTTTAGTCTCTTCCGCAACGCTCATTACATTTTATCTGCTCTTCCGGTTCCTACTGATGCTTTCTCTGCTACGTCTCTCAGCGTTTATTCAGTCTCCTTTAAAAGAACAAAGAATTTTGTGATGTTGAAGTGTTACTATTTTACAGTCCCCTTCCTAAAGGTAACTGAAAACATCAGACCTTGAACAACTTCACCCTTTGCTTTCTGTAATGGGTAAAAAAGACACACGCAACCACTGTATTGGGAGAGGATATCCTGTAAGTTTCATCACTAGAATAAAGAGAAAAATTCGCAGCCATTAACTCGTATCAGGACTGAAGTGCCGTCCCTCCTCTTCACCACACCATGCTGAATCACTTGTGATGAATGCACAGATAGTCTTCGTCCTTGTGAGTATTTACCAGGTCTAAGCTTAGGACACTAAAGGAATACTGTTCTAAGTATGCCTCAACTTCACTCAATTTTCAGACATAAACAGCTTTGGAAGGCATCACACGAGCTATACAATGGAAAGATAATTGCGGGGTAGTGAAATGAAGTCAAATGCAGCAACTTAAAGGTAGTACAATGAAGTTAAATGTAGTAACTTAAAGATACAGAGAGGAATTATTGTTCTTATGCTCCATCTGATTACAAAATTACCACTTGAGGCAGCTGTAAAAATGTGACAGTTATATCATCTCCATGGAGCTCAAACACACAGAAATCCAAAAAGTGTTCAGCTAAGCTCCTGACATATGCCAGTTTCTACTGCAAAGCCTGCGTAATGCTTTCAATGTTGCAAGATCTTCAGCAGAAACAATCCCATACTACGCATAAGAAGTGTACATACAGAGTTATCAGTACTTCAAAATGACAGTGCAAGTGGTGCAGTTTTCTTTATTACACCCAGCACCTTCTGAAGTCATTAAGTCGCATCTCCCAGCACTTCACACCAGCTCTTTCTGAAGGGCTGGGTGATGGAGCTGCTAGGGGAACACCCTGGCCCTTGTGCTGCCTCAGACCCCCATAGCCCAGCTGCAGTTCTCCTCAGGAGCTGGGCCACAGCATGTCCCAGCTTTAATTCTTCTTCCTCCATGTTCCAAACCAGATTTTTCAGGCTACATAATTCTACTGATGCTGCTTAAAACTCCTTTTTCACATCAATACTTTATTTCATGTTTGTCTTTCCTGGCATTCATTAGTAGCCAGGCAGCCATTAATCACTATTTTCTTTTTGTGAATCCACCCTATTTCAGTTCAAAGATTGAACTCAAAATTTTAAAAACAGTCAATAAATAAATTGCAGCAAGAATATTTATGTACTTAAGCCAGTTAAAAATATACATATTAAACAATATCTTTTGGAGATAGCTTTCGGTCCTGTAAGAGTATTTGACAGTAGAAACCATTTTAGGTCAGGCAAGAATAGGTCTTAAGAAAAAAAGAGAGTAAACTACACAATACCAAAATAAAATTCTTCAAGAGCAACGCTCCTTTCACTGAGAACTCTACAGGGAAACTTTTGATCCCACTGTGAATAACACAGCATGCCCTCAGCTGAATGCAAACATTCATATTGTTATTACTGCCAATAACAAAATTTAACCCTAGAACTGTTAACAAATGGTTCTATTTCATTGTAATTATGTGCTGTCACTTTCTGTTTTGTTTTAGACTTTTCATAAGAGAAGTAGCAGGGAGTCTGTCTGCAGTTATTTCTTTACAGATTTTCTCAATGAATCTAGATTTCAGCCTTCACAAAAACAATTGTTTTGAATACCAATTGCTTTCATACCCAAACAATTCTTAAACAATTGTATATGCTAATTCCAGACATGTACCCAGTTGTAAAATTTTCCAAATCTGAATCAGATCAAAACAGATTATTAAATAATTAATACCTATCATCAAATCAAAAGACCCTCAGAGCACTTGGCGATGGAAAACATTGTAGGCCCTTACCCAACACAAGCGAGGGGTGCCTGGAAGCAGGGCTCTGGTAACCACGTGGCAGCAGGCGCTGCTCCACCAGAGCCCTGTCAGCAATGCACCGAGAACAGCGACAGCTTTCATGTCTCCTGTCACCTATAGCTCCATGCACACACAACAGCCCAGCCTTTTTCACAAGAACATGGCAGCATCAATGCTATACCAGGAGATCAGAAGGGAGTGGTCACCCATCTGTGTGCTCCCAGCCCACGAGAAAAAGCAGCACAGCAAAGCTTCACTGTAAGTAGCTCTTGCAGTAATGGGAGTGTTTAATGCCGGCATTAACTGGAAAAACTGCAACGCTAGGGTGAGTTGCATCCCTTTGTCCAGATCCAACTTCCCCCAGATTTCATGTAATAAATGAATACTATGCCTCCAATGTTGTTGTTCATCTATCACCATGTCGGTGATTATCACACCATTACAAAACAAACAGAAAAACCTAATTTCAAGGAAGATTTATGGTGAGTGAAACACATTCAGACTTGACTAAAGTGAAAGTAACCAAATAACTCTGATGTTTGCTCAAAAATATTTTTTTACAGCAATCCAATCAAAATACAGGCTTAAAGCACCAGTGCTGAAGTATTTGAACATAATTGCCAGCATAGGAAGGAATAAACGCTGCTTAATAAAACCAGAATGAGATACATTAGCTAGATAAAAAAGACTATCATTCTGACTATCCAACTGTCATTATAGGTTAGTTCTTGATAGTGTGACCTTCAGTACTGTCCAACCTAATTCTACATGTCTGCAATGTCTTAAATGCTCTGCAATTTAAAAGCAATAGGCTTAAAATAACCTGCAGGTTAAGAGTACTGGGCTGGAAAAAAAAAAAAATCACAGTAAAGAAATCTGAAGGCTACTGTTGAATCAGGCAGGGTCACTGTCCCTTAAAGAGAGGAAAACTGCAACAACAGAAGTATTTTATTCCTTTTTTTAAGATTTCTGGCTTTCTTTTCCTGCTTTGATACCTAACTAAAATGAACTATTTCATAAAATACCAGCAGGATGATAAAAGGGTGCCAAAACATATAGAAATGCCTGAAAAAGGAATCTGTGCTCTACAGTGCTGAGGGCATCCACCCCACAGCCATAGCTCAGCATCTCTGCATTTTAGCTCATGTTCCTACAAAGATTGTTCCTTCAGCCCTCCATGCATCCTCACCACGTTCCAGTAAGAGCGTAGACAAGGTCATTTGTGTGCTGATAGGGTTTTTTAATTAGCATTTGGTAACTTCTTCTAAAAGAAAGAGACTCGCCCACAAGCAAGTAGCGTGACAGAACCAGGGAGATGCCCCAGACACACAGGAGTGCCACCGTGCCACTGCCCACTCTGCGATCAGATCCATCTCACAGGCCTCACGTTAGCTCTCAGACAAATTATGCTCACATCATAATGCGATGCCACTTCAGACCAAGTTGCACCAGAATTAATACGTGTCATCAGCCATAAAAACCACATTTCCCAAACTACAGAATTATAGTGATGGTGCTCACACCTATAGCATGAAATGTTTTTAAAGTGGCCTGAGATTCCTGTTTGCTATGACGAGATCTTTGTAAAAAAAAAAAAAAAAAATTATCAGCTGTCTACTTGTACTTTTGCCTTTCTTCCTGATAAAAGTGAAATCCAAGGGAGAGCAGAGTGAAACAAGACACTCTCCATATAGTAAAAAGCCCCTTCTGAAAGCGAGAGCATATGCTTTTAGTCAACGGCATGACTACACTTGTTTGAAGGCAGTGAGAAGACCACAAATGATTCCTTGCAGGTAGTATCTCCGCTCAGTGCAGCAAAAATAAAGGTGTCAATGGATGAAGCCAGCCCCTAAAATAAGAGTCATTCATCTTTATTTAAACTATGGCAAGCATACAGATTGTAAGAATGGCAAAATAAGCTTTACGAAACTTAACTGACTAACTCAAATCTTAACCACTGCGCAGATTGTCCAAGTGCATTGCACCATGCACCGCACATTCATTTCTATTCATCTGGAGAATTCATCTCCAGCCTCTCTTTAGCTTAATAATTTTTCATTTATTTGTCATAACTGAAAAGTATCATCTCATTTGTGATCCAGAATCTCGTATGGACTAAGCAACATCAAAACTCCCTTCTCACACAGAAAACCAACATTGCATCAGCTCTGTGATCAGTTAACCTGTGTATGACTATGCTGTAAGAAGTTATAAATTACCCTTGAGCAGGAAATCTCTTTGGGATGAGAAACAACGAACAAGACTTGAACCCAAGTTTTTCCTGTAATGCGTTTTACAAGTTCTATACAGCATGAGAAAATGAGGAAAAGATGAGTGGGAGAAGCATGTAAGTGAGCTGGAGAACTATGTTATTTGTGTTTCTTCTGCACCATTCAGATGCCAACCTGTAACAGGCACACAGAGCAATGAAGAAACAGAAAAAGCTGTGGGCTGTAAGAGGTCCAGAATGGCTTCAGCAAGCACATTTATGTGGCTCTAAGCACAATAGTACCATTGCAAGCTAACATATACAAACTGTACAAAAAAGAGAACACTTCTCCATTGTCCTCTGTTGTGTGGACATCTGAGAGCTGTCCTAGATCTTCCTCTAAGCTTTGAAAATTCATTGCTATTCATGCAAAAATATAGAACTTGCTTTAGCTGCACATACGTCTTTCCTGACTGCAGTGAGGTTGAAGAGGTATAAGATGCTCCATCTAGAACACTGTCATTGTGAAAATAAAAAAAATCACTCACATTTTTAAAGACTGAATTTACTTAATAGCGTTTACTTAATAGACTGTCAGAGAGCTTTGAAGGGCGATGATCCATGAACTAAAACTTAATGTATTATATGATAATGAATCCAAAGACGGACTATTGAGCAGACAATTACACATTCATAATGGGCAGTAATGGGGATTATGGTCCATATTATGGTCTATTATGCCTGTTCTGAAATTTATATAACAGATTTTTCAACAAAGACATATCACAGAATACAAGAGGGCCCAAGCTACATTCTGCTCCCACACGGAAGCAAGACAACACAGGGGATGCACGCAATGCTATCAGTACCCTCGCAGCAGTCCTTTTTCCAGCACCCACAATATACCTTTGAGAGGTCGTGAATGTGAGCAGTTACAATCAAAAGGCAGCAGTACTTCAGAGACCATTACTCCCAAATCTTCACACAAGTAACGAGATGGTGACATCACACAACATGCCTCGCTCAAATATGACCCTACTTTGAGAAAACATCTTGGGAAACCAGATGCTGTGTCCTCGAGACTTCATCACTTGGAAACACCACAAGTAAATTTGCAGAGTGTTTCAGGAGGTCACAACATTTAATAAAGTCAGCCTTGCCTTTCCCCCCTTAATATAGTAATAAAGCAATGCAACATTTCAAACACATGAAATATTACTCCACCCTCATTGGAGAATTGACCTCAATATTTAGCTTCCACAATTCATTTAAGCCACACTCTATTTCACTCCAAAAAGGGAAAAGTTAGACAAGTGCAAGAAAATCTAGACGTTTCCTATATTATGTATCATTTCTTGAAACTGTCTTGCTTTATTTGTCTGGTTTGCTCCCTATGAATTTAAGGAAACAATAGGAAATTCATAGAAAAGATCAAATGTACAACAAACCAGGTTTGGTTTGGGCTGTTTGTTTTTTTGTTTTGTTTTGTTTTCTTGTGTTTTTTTTTTTGAACTTTGGAAACCAGCCACAGGAAAAACAGCACAGAAAAATCTCATTTATAAAAAATACTCATATGAAACAAGGTTAGCTTGTAGGACAAACAGGTAAATGATATAAGACAGTTGCTACACGTGTTTTACTCACACGATACATTCATTAGTGAGAAGGTAAAGGCAGTCTGATTTCAAAACCTGAATTATTTTGCATTTCTGTTTGCGAGGGGAGGATCAACAGCAGCTTTCTACCATCTTAGAATTAATCACACTCCTATATAAATCCTCTATATTTTAAGAACTCTGTAAGTGTGATTTCAGAAAAGTTAAATAATGTATGAAATTGAAAAATGTCATTCTTTTAATATCTTTCTCCTTGTAAAAAAATTGCAATTACAACTATAAAAAACGATTGTAACCTTCTTTTAAAGCGTTATAGAACTTGTCATTGTTTAGTTAACCGATTCAGATTCAGCAAACGTGACCTATGATATCCTGAGGGAAAGACCTATTGCAGCAGTAAGCAATACATCTCTACACACTTGTAATTCAAAGGCACTGAGGCAAAAACTGTCAAAACATTACTAAAGTCGACAAGGATGTATGGTTCATTAGTCTAGGAACTGATGTGTTATGGACCTGTTTGTGATCAGCCTGGTAATTTAAATCAAGTTGCAAGTTTATGTAAAACTACTAGGACTCTATTATTAAATTTCAGATCATGCCTTCAAACACAGGCACCTGTAATTGTAGACATTTATCACAAGACCCTAACTAGTCCCCTACCTTGTCAACTTAATCAATAATCAATTCATAAAATATCATTACTTTAATTGAAAATCTCTAGCTGTTTCCCATGTATTGACTTTGAGGGCCAAACTGCAATGTAACAACAGTAAGCCAGTCTTTGTTCGTTAACATGGAATTAAACCACAAATGATTCAATATTTAGAAGCAGCTACATGTTGCAGAAAAGGGCCATCTGCAGCTGCAGATACAGTGGACTCGCACCACACCACCGGCAGCCCACCCAGGCACACGTGACACAGGCTACCTTCTCATCAGGTCTCTTCATCCCCCCCAGCTTTGCATCCCTCAGAGGGACATTTCAAACATGCACTCACTGTCCACATACTCCTACTGCTCTACTGCCCACTCTGTTGAAACAGGGCAGACTGGTTTTGTGCAGTTAGCTTAAGGAGAGGAGGCATTACAGAGCTGGACATGTGGTCACCGCCTCAGTATTTCATTCGCTGCAACAGGCCACTGCAAAATGGGTCAAGATCAACTCCGAAAAAGAAAGCAGGGGTGATGACATGCTGCAGAACTGTAAGCAAGCAACAGTACTAAACATGAACAGATACACTGGATATCCAGGACAAAATTGCAGTTGTTGTACAGTTAGTTGCTTAATTATCACGTGATATTTAGTTTTTCTGCATGTCAAGTAGCATATTACTAATACTGCCTCCTGCATTTCAAATTTCAATAATTTCAAAGTCTGGTGTATCAAGTTAGCACACACTAGTGAAACAAGCCATTGCTTACATTGTGCAGCCACCAGAAGACAAAAAGGGAGCACTAAGCACTGAATCCTTAAAATTCATGACTTCCTGATTATGAGGACTATAATACACTAGAACTCATTATTAATTTATTAATCTCAAATTTCTGCCTTTATATATCTTTTTATTCGTTTATGAAAATTACTGCAAGATGGGAATGAAGATTAACTTGAAAACGCATGTTATCAGTGTACAAGATACCCCAAATTCTATCACAGAATCGTCTAGGTTGGAAGAGACCTCCAAGATCACCGAGTCCAACCTCTGACCCAACACTAACAAGCCCTCCACTAAACCATATCACTAAGGACTACATCTAAACGTCTTTTAAAGACCTCCAGGAATGGTGACTCAACCGCTTCCCTGGGCAGCCCATTCCAATGCCTAACAACCCTTTCAGTAAAGAAGTTCTTCCTAATATCCAACCTAAACCTCCCCTGGCACAACTCTAGCCCATTCCCCCTCGTCCTGTCACCAGGCACGTGGGAGAACAGACCAACCCCTACCTCGCTACAGCCTCCTTTAAGGTACCTGTAGAGAGCGATGAGGTCTCCCCTGAGCCTCCTCTTCTCCAGGCTGAACAATCCCAGCTCCCTCAGCCGCTCCTCATAAGACTTGTTCTCCAGACCCCACACCAGCTTCGTTGCCCTTCTCTGGACTCGCTCGAGCACCTCCATGTCCTTCTTGGGGCCCAAAACTGAACACAGTATTCGAGGTGCGGCTCCACCAGAGCCGAGTACAGGGGGACAGTCACCTCCCTAGACCTGCTGGCCACACTGCTTCTTATACAAGCCAGGATGCTGTTGGCCTTCTTGGCCACCTGAGCACACTGCTGGCTCATGTTCAGCCGACTATCAACCAGTACTCCCAGGTCCTTCTCTGCCAGGCAGCTTTCCAACCACTCATCTCCCAGCCTGTAGCGCTGCTTGGGGTTGTTGCGCCCCAGGTGCAGGACCCGGCACTTGGCCTTGTTGAACTTCATACAGCTGGCCTCAGCCCATAGGTCCAGCCTATCCAGATCCTCCTGCAGAGCCTTCCTACCCTCGAGCAGATCGACACACGTGCCTAACTTGGTGTCATCTGCAGACTTACTGAGGGTGCACTCGATCCCCCCATCCAGATCATCGATAAAGATATTAAAGAGGACTGGCCCCAGTACTGAGCCCTGGGGGACTCCACTAGTGACCAGCCTCCAACTGGATTTGGCTCCATTCACCACAACTCTTTGGGCCCGGCTACCGAGCCAGTTTTTAACCCAACGAAGCGTACGCCAGTCCAAGCCGTGAGCAGCCAGTTTCTCGAAGAGAATGTTGTGGGAAACGGTGTCAAAAGCCTTACTGAAGTCAAGGTAGATCACATCCACAGCCTTCCCCTCATCCACCAGGCATGTTACCTTGTCATAGAAGGAGATCAGGTTTGTCAAGCAGGACCTGCCTTTCTCCATGTAACATCAAAATACCATTAGATAAAGAAAATATATCCACAAAAACACAAGGAAGACCAAAAGCACCTGCCTACTCAATAGCAAAATACTGCACTTATGCCTTAGTCACAACATGAAAAGTTCAGGGACCAACGTTGCTTTTCCAGCCTCAAGATCCATCAGCCAAGACTCAGATGCTTGCTGCTATCTATAAGGTTGTCAAGTTGCCCTAAAGATGCCCTGGGAGCAAATGACACATTGCCTGGAACATCGCATTGTGCTGAGGGATGAGACCCTCTCCTAACTGCACCACTTCACAGTACTACTGCACCAACTGCAAGAAGGGGGGTTTCCCTGCAGGCTGTGATCAGAAATCATTGATGCAGAAGGACTTGCAGAAGACTCTCGAGAAGATGAGAAAGTAAAACACCTGCTCTCTCCAAAGGGCTTCCACCTATTAACAGCCCTTACAGATCTCTTTCTACCAAATGAAGTTATTATACACAAACACCAATAGCACAACAAGTTTTTTCCTTCAGAGATGCTCCTTTGAATGCCAGTTACTGTTGAAAACAGAGACATGCATGCACAGAGCAGGAGACTAACAAGGATTTGTTTTGAGAGGTATCATCTTTTCAGAAGGCAATCAAAAAAAATTTGTTTTCTTTAAAGCTGTTCTTTACTCTGGCCCATGTGTCCATATTGGTCTTTGGTGTCAATCCCTAGAAGAAGTGTATAAGTAAACACACAAAATAATAATAAAAGTTCATAGCAGGCCTAACCCCGTTCCATAACACACTGACAAGGCTACTATGGATACAAGCTCAAGCAAAATGTGCACCTGTACTGATAAAGCACAGCAGTAGAGGGAAAGGTATTCAATGACACAGCTCCAGAAATATACATATGCATATATATATTTACAAGAATTTCCATATCCCCTAATGGCTAGAAGTTTATCACTTGGAAATTCATAAGAAAATTTCTTGTAACCTGTAGGTACCAGTTTTTATATCAGATTTTGATTTGAATTCAGGATTAAAATGAAATCAGCTTTCGAAGCAAAACAGCTTAGGCTTCTTCTCTCTCAAAACCAGAAGACACAATGAAGGGAAGCTTGTCTTAGTTTCACCAGGAGAACTGTGTGATATCCTGCATACGCTTTTGATTTTTTTGAAACAAGAACCAGTGTCACAGTTATAGTAATGCAGCATACTTGTTGAATTTTACTTGGTAATTGGTTGTGAAGTAAAAATTTCATATATAACATACAATCTAAATTTTCACATGAATACTTGTAGGCAAAGACTGAAGGAGTTACTATATTATTACCCATGTCACATTGTAAGGTATCTTAATAATTAAACAACATCACTTTCCTGACAGAGAAAAGTCCTGGCTGAAATTTAAATGTAGGTACTCCAAACAGAAATATGCATGAGTAAACATTTGCTGTAATTAACTGAAGACCACAAAACCACCAGTAAAGATTTTCTTTTAATGTACTTTTCCTATGCAGCTTAGATAAAATCTGCAAGTTTTCACATTGACCAATATCAAAACAGAACACAGGAGAAGTGAAATCTTAAGAAGCAGCAATGCATAACTTTGGTTTAAAACCATAGGTTTCCACGTCTTTCCCGCAGGTCTGTTCTCCTCTTTCCCCCTCTACCCTCATACACCAACACATTTAAGAGGCAGAGATGAGTGTTTTCCACAAAACCTGATTTTAAGCTAGACAGGATCTTTTCGCTCAGAATCCCTTTCAGTATTCTTATTGCTGCCTGCTAATTATTTGCATTGTCTTATTGTCTCTTTTACAAGAACCTCAGGATAGTCTATACATATGCCAATTAAAATTGCTTACCTGCCTGCTGTATGTAATCGTAAAAAGGCTTACAAGAGTCTTATTTTTCCTCACCAGCAAGCAGACTCATGCTAGAAATAAATAACACATCCAAATTAGTATAATTTACTGACTCAGTGAAGTCATCAAAATTTTCATTCAAAAAATGCATGGAAAAATTGCCCTTAGTCATACCAGGAAGACAGGTACAGGGAGGAAGAAAACAAAAGAAACAGTTCGTGCCCCACTACACCAGCTGGAACACTGACATTGAGAGAGACCTTACTTAAGTCTCTCCTATGCCCAATTTATCTCAGATGCCATTTTCCTCCTTTCTAATCCTCATGCTGCCTAGGGTGTTTTATAGCTTAAATAATCGTGGGACGAGGGTGTTTGTGGGAAACTGAATGATAACGTCTAGCCTTCTGAGCGAATGCCACAATCAAACTATTTATAGGAAGGGGTCCTTGACGAGCCTCACTTATTCTTTCTGTGCTTACGTAGGATCCAGCCCGTGGTGAGCAGCAGCAGGACCATGCTCAGCCTGGCAGTTCTCAGGTGCCCTGTTCTTACCCATGCAGAAACCACACAGAGCACAGGAAAGCACAATTTCAGACCTCAAACAAGTATTAGTGTTGGAAACTAAAGAATATCCTAGTCTGGAGATAAGCCCAGCTGAGGAAGAAGGAATCTAGTTTTTGATTTAGATACTTAAGCTGACAGGCACCTGAGTCCCTTTAGGAATGAAGGTTTATGCCTTTACCATAAGGATTGACTTATGCTATTTCCACTTGATGGATATTGCTAATACAGCATAGTAGCAGTGAGCAGTCACACAGTGAAATAGCACGTGAACTGGACAAAAGGAGCTGTGCATTTTAAGTCTCTTTTCAAGGACATACTTTGCATCAGAGATTCTTATTTACAGCGCTCTGAGACATACAAGAAAATGATGCTTGTTGCAGGCTGTGGACTAATGCTGCCAGGCCTCCCCAGAGCCCCAGCATGTAGCCGGCCAGAGGGGTTACCACAGGAAGAAAACAGAACAAGAGCTTCAAGTGTTCACACCAAGCTGTTGTGTGCAGCTCCTACTTGTTTCTACAGAGAAAAGGTCGGGGCACCACTTCTCGCCTGCCTCGTGCCACACTCCTGATTCCAGGAGCGAACTGCAGTCCGCAGCGCAGGACAGCATGACCAGCAGCGGCCCTCACCCTGCGGCTGAGGGAAGCAGCCCGGCCTGCATGGCCTGCGGCCACTGTGCCCTGCCTTGCCCTGGGTGTGCCAGTGCCTGCTTCCATATCAGGCCCTAGGCAGCTTTACCTTCCTATTAACCCCACACAACACGCAGCTGTTAGGCTCAAAGACTCGTTATAGACAAAGAGGAAAGCACAGCACTGACGTGAAGCTGAGAAAGGACTACAGTATAATTGGAAGGCCTCAAAGGCTTCAGTCCAGTTTAGTTGTTACAAAACAAACGAACAAAAGATAAAGAATGCTACTACACAAATACTGACATGCATTGCCCCGTGTACTACAGGCACACCTCCTAGCACCTCACCCTCTCCTGGTGTCACGCTTGCCCTTCTGCTGCCCCTCGGCCTCAACGTGCCAATGGCCGCAGTCACACACGGCCAGTGCCACCTGCATCCCAGCTCCATCGCTGGGAGAACCGTGATCTCCCTAGGAAGTACTTAAGGGCATTTAC
The DNA here is from genome assembly GCF_013377495.2 of Cygnus atratus. NCBI lineage: Eukaryota > Metazoa > Chordata > Aves > Anseriformes > Anatidae > Cygnus > Cygnus atratus. The sequence continues at coordinate 5,046,575 of NC_066369.1, forward strand.
ATGCTTTCTAACATTGTTTTAAACCTTGCTCTTTCCGTAGTGCTTCAAAATTATTGTATGTGGTGCATTTTGCATATGAGGTACTTGCTCTGTGCTAACTTTTCTGCCCCTCGCACTGGTTTTGCCCAGCTCTCAAGTCCGTGTTTAACTGGCCATCAGTGAGCTGTTCATAGCTGGGGGTCTCCAGGGCCCACTTGTGTCCCGCCTCTCGCCATCCCACACCTGCGCTCCTCTGTGGGACATCCTGTGTCCCCACTTCTGAGGCCTCTGACTCTTCTGTATGCTAATGCCATAACATTAGACTCATGAATACCTCATTCCACACATAATTACTACTCATCACTACTATCTCTGTAAAAACACTGTTGCTGTACGATACAGACATAAGCAAAATAAAAATTAGGCCATTAGAAAAATTGTTGTTACAGCAAATCCAAGTATAAAAAGAAGGCTCGAAACCAGTCATGGCAAACTGAATCAAAGCAAGCAAAACAAGCCCCACTCAGAGGCCTTGCAAACTCATTACAAAGTCTTTGGCCTCGCTCACTGTATGCCAGAAAGTGCTGCAGAACCCCATGCTCCCTGCCTTCTTCCTACACTGCCCTTCTGAGCAGCCCTGCCCACTGAATTCAGTCCCAAATTCCCGGTGCAGCTCATTGCCCCAAAACTACTCAAGCAGGATCAGTGTGGGCATGCTCTATTTTAATGGTGAGGGGCAGGCACTCACAAGCCATACATTAGCTCCAGCAATTAACAAATAGAGTCTCACCCACGCAATACAGCCCTGGGCTGGGCAGCCATGGAGGGAAGGGCAGAAGCTGACAGCTGCTGCAGCTGGGTGCCAGAAAAAAAAAAATCAAAAAAAAAATCAGGGCTACAGGCTTGTAGCACAACTGGCGAGGATGCAGAGAAATGTAGCCAAGCGACAGCTTGCAGTGAACACTGAGTTACTAGGTTTCTGCAGGGGCTGCAATCAACCTCTAATTCAAGAAGTAATGCAATACACCAACGGACGAAGACAGCTTGAAATACAAATGGAGTTACAACAAGAACACAAGACTTATTTTTTATTTGGTCAGGACTTTCTGAAGGGGAAGAGGAGGGAGATGGAAGAGCTTAAGAATCCAATTTGGATGTAACCCTGTAGTCCGATAAATGCAGCTCTGCCATAGCTATAGACGGAGCCACAGGTGTTGTATTACCCAGCTACAGGCCTGGGGCTTGTCAGGCTCTGCCTGGACTTAAACGTGGTGGCAGCTCAATTCTAGCTGCACAGCTTTAACAGCCCTACCTAATGATGAGATCACTTCCCTGAAACATCTTAGTATTCCACGACTGCATAACACCTCCTGTTAAAACAGTCTTGATGCATTTCTGTAAGTAACAGATGATGATGATAGCTAGTAGCTATCTTATGCAGGATGAACAGCTGTGGCCAGAGAACAGGTAAGTACAAACACGACAAAAGCCTTGAAAATCTGAGCACAGGACGATTCCAGAGGCCTTAGGTCCACAAATAACTTGCCCAGGGCCAGCTCATTTGAGCTACTGCTCAAATAAATGCAACCACAACAGCTCACTTAGTTTAAGAAGGAATAAATACCCAACCTATGTAAAACACTACGTATGTAGTAAACTCAGATGTAGCACAGAATTGCAGACCAACGAGGAGGAAGAAATTAACATCATGCTCCTCGTGGCAGAAGATCCAAGATGCAGATAATTCCCTGCTGCCCACCCATTTTCCATTGCATGCTCTGCTTCCGAATCACCTCGGTGCTCCCATACCTCAGATGCACCCTAATCATGACACCTGCATGCACTGCTGCCACTGCTCCAGAGGTAATTTTCATTAGTTCCTTCCTTATTATTTTATTCCTTACTAATTAATTTATAAGTTCAAAGCAGAACAGGAGAATTTGGGGTTAGCAAGTGACTTTGCTCTAATGAACCCCTCTCATCTTAGCTTCTGCCTCCCCCTGTTCCCAGGCTGCAGCCAGCGTGCTCAGAAAGCTGCAGTGGCCAGGAGGGAGCCCGCCACACAACTACTTGCACGGCCCCGCCACGGCCGCACCAGTGAGTGCCCCAACTGCTCGCAGACAGTACAGTAACTCTGGAGAACGCATTTATGCTCCCACAAACGATCTTCACATAAAGCTGCTCAATATTAGTCTTTATTTGAATGGAGTGCTTATTTGCTTCAAGGATATACCCACTACACAACATACATACTAAATATTTGTGCAACAGTCCAAGAGGACGAACCTGTGTTCAGAGATGAGATTTTTCTGTGCTAGACGCTTAAGCACATATTGTCCCCAAATTATTCTTCAGACTGAATCTTACAGGAAATATATATAGATGAGACCTTAACTTTTTTTTCCTCCCAAAGTTTCACATGTGCAAGCATGGGCAAAAGTTTAAATACATATAAGAATTTGAAGACAGACATACGTTTCTGAGCCGCTTGTAAGAGCTATATAAGTTTCAATTTACAAATAAAGAAAAAAGAATCATTACTTATTGTTGAATGTTTTAGAATATGATTTATATTATATAGGGAGGGAAAAAAATGTCATGATCAGTGGGTTCACTTGTGAAAGGTGTCTTCGTCAATAATAACTGCAAATGACAGTGTTCGAAGGGGGCGGGGGTGGGGGGGAACTACCCTACAACCATTATGTTTAATAACCTAGTTTGTTGAAATGACTATTTGATACCTTAGAATTTTTGTCATGATAGCAATATTTCTGAAAACCAGTTGTGTACATGCAGTGAGCTACACTTCATGGTGTTTCACATGGATTTATTCATTTAATCTGCTTTGTCAGGAAAAAAATAAATAAAGGAATGTGTTTGTAACTAACCTAGGCAGCCTTATGGGGTGTTAGAGTTTCAAATGTTTCCAATGTAAATTCCAAACTTTCTTGCTTTTTACTGAGAACAAGTGTTTAATGCTTACGACTGCACTGTAGTATTTGCAAGGGTAATGAGCTATTCAGTGTCTACTCTGACGGAGCTATTTGTACCTAGTTAATGCCTTTGAATGTAATTGACAAATTAATATCTTTTTCCCTTTAGCTGTATTAAATAAGGGAACTGCTGTTCCAGAATTGTAACCTTTTTATTTATTATAGCAAACTTCTCAAACTTATTGGATGAAAACTTAGCCCAACTAATACATCAAAGTGAAAGAAAGAAAACTTCTGCTCTATTCGTGATCTTAAATTTCTGCACATTTCCTAAGCTAGACAGTGACAATTAATTTTATTAATTCCGCTGTTTGCATTGTTCTCAGTATTGCAGTACTCAGTTTATCACTGGTAAAGGTTAATTTTAAGTAGTTTGTATCATTTAAAACAATACCAGTGTGAAATATTTCTGTTTATCTTGTAGATTCCAGTATTGATTTCCTTTATTAAGTTTGAAGCACCTTTGTTTACATTAAAGCTTTTCCATGAAAAACTCATAAAAGCTTTTAAACTGCTAAACATCACTCTGGCACCCTATGAAGATGTTACATGCAATGCCTGAGGTAACAGAGAAGATAACTGTTTTCTCTCCATCTTTTAATGCTTCGGTATCTCAGTAAGCAACAGGGGGCAAAGATGAGGTCCTCCCTCTGTCTCAGATATTTGCACCTTCTTGGACACAGATTAGAATTTCTGCTATTTCTTTTGGACACATTTGCACGTGGCTGTTTTGGCTGGCCACCTACTCCAGCTGGTGGATGACAAAATGAGATTTTCTGCATCTCTTCAGAGATTAGCTGTCCCTAAACTTTATACGATTCAAGACAGCTTCCTCATATCCAAGGCACAACAGAATTATGAGACTAATACCTTAGCAGTGAAATACCAATAATCCTATTGGTATTTCACTACTGCAGAGCTTGGTGCATTAGGAATATATTTAAGATTAATTTGTATTTAATAGTACTGAAATAAAACAAATCCCATCCTGTGCTTCTAGTAGAGAAATTAACTTGAGTTTCCCCCAGCTCCAGAACAAAATACGTCTCAAAACACTTTTGGTCTTTACGAGGACTTTAGAGCCAAGAACTTCATCATCTGAATACAACATTTATACCTTTAGCTATTTACTGCCACTAACTAACTAGTCCAGCTAGCCAGCTAGTCAATGTGACAATAACTTTGATGAATTTAAACATGCCTCTATCATTTTGGAAACAATCCACCGTAATACACCCAAACAAATTGTATTCATCACTGATAGCTTAAACCAAATAAATAAAGCATTTATAATGGGAAAAGTTTCATAGAGAAGAAAAAGGAACCTACAGTTCACCAAAACACATGAAATTCATTTTAAACTAAATATCAAATTACTGAAAACACATATGAATTAATAACTGGATAACTGCTCTAGCTTCACTAGCATTTGTTTCTTTCCAGTGATTATTTTTATTAACAAAACAGCATTAATTCCAAGCCGTCTAGTTCAAATACAAGCCTCCAAATTCAAATGAGTGCTACGACAGCTTTTTCTTATATAAAAGCAGAATCTCTTAAGTCAATTATGACTTAAAAGGACATTTTTTCCTCTTACAATTACTGGCCTGCACAGAAGGAGAAAAAGGGGAAGAAAAATGGATAAATAGGAAAGACTTGTGAATTAATTAGCATGAACTTACTCTTAATCCTTCAATAAGTTTAAGATTCTTTCTCTCTAAATCTGCATACACATAGGAGATGCTTTTGGGAAAAACAAATAAAAACAAACAACAACAAAAGCATACTATAGTTAATACAGACGTTGTATAGCCACCAGGCACATTATAAACTGTTACCAGTTGCGACTCAGACTCAGAGGAAGGAAATGTTTTACTAAACCACAGAGTATCAGCATGACAGAAGTAGTATTTAAGAACCAAGGACCACATTTCTTTTATCTACAGTTTAGTCTCTTGCTTAGGGACACTCACAGAAGGTCAAAAGTGCCAATTCTGCACCTGACTGTTGTTAATAAGAAAGTTCTAGCTTGCTGTGCAACAGTCTACAGCAACTGGAAGAATCCTGTGCCCTAGGTAAGTGAATTTTCCCATTAATAAAATATAATTCCTTAACCTGGAAACGTTCATCTTCCATTCCTACAGCTCAGCAAATGCAATATGACGGAGCTACTGGAGTAATTCCTATGAATTCCAAGTCAAGCGTACAGACAGAGGAACGCAAATATGCCCTCGCCTCTGTAGAGAGAACACACAGAAAAGACTTCAGTCATGTGTTTCCTAAACCCTCTGTCCTAAGAAAGGGCTGTGCTGGATGTCTCAGCTTTATAAGCCAAACTGTAGTTTACATCTTGTTTTTCAGAGTCACCAGTATAGCCTCTCATGGCACCAGGAAGACCAGCTGGAATAGCTGACACGAACAAGATAAAGCAAGTCCAACATGCAGCATGATCTCAAACATCTCCTGTGCTACAGATGTTGCTGTGTTAAGTGATAGCTGAGCATCTCTGCTTTAAAATGCTTGAACCAGCACAAGTGCCACTTCATTCCTGCGTGATGTTTTCATTCAGCAAGACAGGTGCTCTTGCCGCAGAGTATCCCAAAAAAGAACATCTAAAATATGTATTCACCAACATCTGTCTTGCTTTGACTTAAACGCATACTTGAGTAGCTTCTTTAAGCATGAGCAAAAAGTTTTTCACTTACTTTGACCTCCTAAGGAGGCTTCTTGTGCTGTATGCCACAAAACACTTATAGGAAACTAACCTCAGCTACACAAAATCTAGGCATTAGAACTTGAGTTTAGAAAGACAAAACAGAAAAACTTTCAAATTATCTCTAAAAATACAGAACAACTTAAGGCAATGTATTTTGCAACAAGATATTCAAAGCTTTTAAAAAAAGAAATATCACCAATATACAGAATAATTTTCAGTTGTACATTTACTTATAAAGCTCATGTTTTATTTTAGCATATGAAATACATGCTTAAAGAGAAAAGCAGCTCCAGCCCAGCCTTACTTCACACCTTCAGTCTGGCAAAAATATGGCAGACGACGGTAAAGTAACATCATTTCATGGGTGATGCCGAGTCAGTCGACCAAAAAATCCAAGCAACCTAAAATTCTAAGATATCAAAAATATTTATTTTCTCCAGGCTAAATAGATTTCTCTGAAGCAAATGAGAATTAATTTGGAAATATTTCTCAACTTCCATGGTTCTTTTAATTGTTTTATCAATGCAAGTACTGGAAATGGTTGAAGAGCTACTAATTTCTAGCACTGAATGCATTTTTATATTGCTGTTTATTCATTATCCTAACCAACGGCTTGCCAAAGATGTGTTGTATCTGAGTATCAGTGTGAGGCAACTGTTGAGGTAACAGCCATTCTAAGTGCTGAAAAAAAAATTGGTATCAATTTTTCAATGAGAACACCATTACTCCCATAACTTACCTTGAAGCTCTACAAAAATACTTATGTTTAATTCCAGGGCGTCACATACACAGAAGCATTTTTTCTTGTTCTATCACACCACAAACACAATGGAAATATAGTTATAAAGCAGAAAAAGAATGAAGATTATGAAAAACCTAATATTAAATTTAGTTGGAAAATGTTTTATGATTTACAATAGTCTTTTTCTATCCATCAATGTGGTATTCAGGAAGATTTTTAGTGGTAGGATATTACAATGCAGAATGAAAATGCTAAACTGCTGACGTTACCAAGCTCTGCATAAAGAACTGTATGTGTAAGGACCCTGCTCTCACAAGATACTTGCTGGAAGATACAGCTTCGTTTTTACACTTTGGTTACTCATCCTACTTTACAGCGTGAATGAGACCTAATTTATCAGTGACCATGCTGCATCTCTAGTAGCAAACAAACAAACAAGACTTCTCAAAGTGCAACAATAAAGTCCCTACAAGAACTTGAACAGGCATAACTGACCTCATAAATGATAGTCTCAATTATGAAAGAGAGTAAAACATCCAGAGTAAAAAGTATAGCTCTGGATGTTTCCCCAAAATACTATTGATAACAGCATTCCACCAGCCTAGCTTAGCTGCACTTCAGAATTACATCCAAAAGGGATTGTATAATAAATGTAATGACCCTGAATGATTTTGGAACAATTGTAAAAAATCTGCCAACTAAATTTGCAGACATTATTATATTAAAATTGATTACAGAAATTATGTGTAATAACTGATCTATTTCCATAATAACAGAAATAAAACAGATATTCAGAAACCAGAAATGTGGCCAGACAATAACAAGTGGTATTCAATGAGGAAAAAGGTGAGTTTAACATTTAATGGCAAACCAGGTATACAATGCAAAGGAAGTCATATACGACAAATATACTGAAAGGTGTTTAGAAACAATAATGGATAGAAAACAAGTTCATAATGAAGTGACATTAATGAGACATTAAATTGAGACTTTTCCATATCATGTTGAAGTATACATATCTAGAACTAGCCTGAAATCCACATACCTGAAAATATCATGACCTCCCTACCTGCACCCCACCCCCCAAAAAAAAAAAAAAAAATAGAAGTGCATGGATTCTTAAAGATTGTTTTATAGAATGTGTTTCCATTATTTATGCAGGGGAAAAAAAGAAAAGTAGATTAAGCATTAGGAATGACAAGCTGTTAGCTAGATCTGTTAATCTACTCAATCTTTCAAAAAAAAAATCAGTAGGAATTTCACAAATTAGACAATTTTAAATTAGATTAGGCAGAGCACTAAAATCCTCACATAATAGTAAAACTCTATTTTGGAAGGAGAAGAAGAAAACTTTAGTCTTTATACTTCTCTAAATTTTAAATTATTACGATAATGCTATCAATGCTACAAGAAAAAAAAAGCAGCTATCTAAACAAGTTCTTCCGTCTACATAATCAATTTTTTTGAATTTTCCTTCTAAGACAAAATTAGCAAGTATTGGTACATGGCATATAGATGAATCAATCTTTAATACTGCTGTAGATGTTTGAATATTTTAGGACATTTCATTAATGACTACAACAATAAAATGATTTCTTACAGATCAATCTTGAACATCTTTTCCTATTACTTGATCCTTCAGTCTCCAATTCAAATGGAAAATAGACACTACAAAAAAAGTTTTCTCACTAAAATTCTTTTCTCAGCATGCTCATGTGCATTATCATCAGTTCCCCAAGTCATCTGGTTATCATGGAAGAGACCGACAATGCCTTTTGCAACCCACACAAGTTAATATTTGTTGTGGCTTTCACTTTGATGGCTCACCTTACCTGTTCTGTTTTCATTGCCAGGGATAAGCAGCACTGCTTTGGGAATCAGAGCATTGTGGTGAGCCTTGTTCACATGAGCCATTAGGCTTGCCACCAGCAGAGCAGGCACATGAAGACAACTCTTGGGGTCTGCCTTCGTGGCAGGTATTGGCCCAGCTGGCGCCAGAGATGAGACCTGGCTGGCACTGGTACACCTGGGTCCAATGGCCCCAGATAGCTCAGCAGACAGCACAAGGCTCTGTGCCTCCCAGTGACCACTCACTTCAGATATTTTGTCCACACCTGGCCATGTCATTTCAGTTTCCATGCTGCTGCTTCACATACTGCTAATTGGTTTACCCACTACCTAGGCTCAGTACCTGATGTAGCTATACATGAGCATTTACATCCACCAATTTTTCTCATGAATATAGAGATTTCTAATACAGGAGGGAAAAAAAAATTTGGATTTAACTGATTGTTGTTTATCATTGAGAGTCACAGGACTTAATTCTTTCTAATGCCTAGAGAAGAGCTTTAGTTCAGAAATTCTAATGTTATATTTATAGACTGCTCCGGAACCAGGAGTGGGTGGGTAATTTACACGTGTCAATAATCTGTCAATACTAGAGACATTCCTCTCTAAGATACAGCATAGACAAAACTTTGCTAACAGTCCCTAGGAGTATAATTCACTCCAATTTTTTGATGAAGTGTTAAGTCACAAGCCTGGAATATGACAACATCAAGTCTATCCCAAGTTCTGCTACTTTGCCTCTTTTTATTTTCTTTCTTTTTTACTTTTAAGTCGTTAATACAGGGACTGTTGTTCGTGTGTCCACGCAGTGCATATTAAATAGGTCTCTCACAGCACATGGAATTTACAGGCATTAATGTTATATATACGTATCTTAATGAAAAATGTACATAGCTGAATCAACACATTATGCACAACAAATAAAGTGACAGCTCTTTTCCCAAAGACCTTAATTTTTTCAAGAACCAAAAAAAAAAAGATATTCAGGAGGAATTAGCTTAAAAAACAGAGTAACTTGAAACACTGAAAATAATTTCAGCTGACTACAGCTAATATTTTACTTTCTGAGTGCTTTCTACAACATTACGTTGTAGGGTTTTCTTTTGGTTTTGTTTTTAAATGGAAGCCACCCAGAGTTTTCTATTGACTCCAGTGCAGTTTGAATCAAGCCCATAAGAAGCCCTTGATATTTTCGATCTCACACACACCACACACTTTCTCTCTCTCAACATTTTAAATCCAAAAGCAATACACTCAGGATTATACTACAACATGACATTTCTCTGAAAATCAAATGCAAGTTCTTCTCCAAAATAAACCAGCCCTGTACTACAAATTAAAAGGTTCCATCCTAGGTTTTCTCTAGAAGTCTTGATAGCAACGGGCCATCAAGATGTTATTTAAAAGAGGAGCTCTTTTGCTGTGCTTCCTTCCCTCCTGCCTCCAGGATGGATGTTTTTTGGAAATGCTCAGACAGCAGAATTTGAGCCCTCTTATCCCCTCCTGAAAGCTCCTGTGTGGCAGAGGGGTGAGTCCTCACATTACATGACTGACAGTCAGTTTCTCTGGAATCTGACCATCTAAACACCTTTTGGGCAAGAGCCATTGGATAATTTGGCGGCGAGTGGTTTACCACTCATTTGTTTTCCTAATGGCAACTGAGCTGGCATTAGGAACACATTCGCTAGCCAAAAAATGGAAGAGGTTCTGGGGAACATGGGCTTTACAAGAAAAAGGACTTTTAAAGGTCTCATATAAGGGCATAATAAATGAGACTTATTAGATATTATCTATAATATGCTACCATATATAGTGTGCCAATACCCTCTAGTGGAAGCACTTGCCTGTGTTTATGTCACCCTGAATTAACTGGTGTACGGAGTCCTAGAAATCTAAAAGCTGCCTTATGACAGATTTTCCTGCCTTGTATGGCAAATGACTGCCATTTTGGAGCAAAGGTCTCCTTAATTTGTGTTCTGCACCCTACTCTGTGTGAGGCTTAGTTATTGTGGTCCCTGTGACAGCTTCTGCCCCTCCCAACACATGCAATGATTAAAATCTTTGTGGAGTTTTCTGAAATAGTGTATGCACTCACATGGGATAATAAATAGGCATAACTGAAGGCAGCTTGACACTTCTGTATTTATGCTTTTCTGTTCACTAGCCTAACAATATCTTCTGTTATCATAAAGTGACTTATAGAACTATGTCAAGCTCAGAACGTGTTGAAGAGGCAGCTTGCACAAGCCAGACTGGGGGTGAGACAGAAGTTTCCATTATCAGCAGAGAGGGAGAGTTAAAATTGATTGCCATACATACACAGCTTTCTGAATCAGTAACGTTTCCTTCAGCTGCAAGACAAAAAGTTCTTGTGAATAAATGGATATCCTACAGCTTATCTGTAATCATTTGCTATCAACCAGCAGAGGCCAAAACACCACCCATCTTACTGGCTTACAAGCAGGTACTTGTCTGCCGATGTTGTAAAGTAGGGATTTTTAAGTAGCATTTCCTGGAACTATTGCATATATTTCTAAATTTAGCAAATGTGTCTGCATAATGGCAAGAGACTGTACTGAGCTTAAGGAATCTATGGTCTTCAGCTTGAAATTCAAATGCAAGGCTATAGAAGGGCAACTAGACTACATGTATGTGCGTGTTAAGGGGCAGAAGGAAAGACCTTCAGTATGCAAAAAAATTTCAAACTTGAAAATGAATTCTCCACTCAAAAAATTTTCTAGTTATTTACACAAAAACATTGCTAAAATAATAAAATGGTCCCACTGTACTATGTATTTTTCAAAAGCATGGTTAGAAACAGCCATGCTCACAAATAACACACCATCTAAGTGACATCCAAACCTGTACTAGCATTTTCTTGCACAATGCACTGATGTAAGTGTTTTATATTACTCTAATAGGTTTTTATAAAGCACCTCAATTCCTTAAATAGCCCCTATGCTTACATCTTATAAAACCAATGTAGCACACAGAACATCACAGAAGTGTTATTTATATTGCATCAGGTTCTCTACAGTGAATAAAAACCAGTGGCCTTTTTCTGATTACTGTGTAGCCTAACTAGACAGAGCTCAGATAAAGGTTGTGTTATCATGGAAAAAAAAAAAAAAAGTGTCACAAAGCACTGAACAGTAACGTTAAATACAATACTGCATACTCTGGAGCTCCCCAGACCTGAGTGAATAAGCTGTAATTTGAAATTGCTCATGTCATTCTGCTCTAAGGGGCTAACACCCTCCACAGGCAAGCAAGGATATTTGGTGACTCAACCTAATACAGGACCAGATACTTTTCTATTTCAGGGTCAAGCCAGAGAGGACCTGAGTAGGTCTTGGAGGGAGAGCCAAGTAAAAAGAGCAAGGTAAGGGCTCAGCTTCTGCTGTGCTTTAGAACGAGTGGGAAAAGACTGCACTTAGAATTCATTAACAAGTGGCTTTTTACCCTTTGATCACCATTTTACTATTAAATACATGTGGTTTCTGCACAAAGTTCTAATTAATCACTACTACTAAGGAAAAATTAAAAACATTTATAATTTTTAAAATCTTGTTTATCTGGGTTGGTGTTTTGTTTTCTTGATTATAATTGCTTTGCCAATCAGATATGTGGCCAAAACCAACGGAGGAGAGAGTATAAGTAAAGAAGCAGCAAACAAATCTTCACAGCACAAACAACTGCCTGCACCACAAGACAACAAAAAAAAAAATGAGAGCATTACGAGAACTGACTGCAATCAATGTCGAGATTTAATCTGGTGTTTCGATGATCAAAACCAATTTGTAAAAAAATTACCCATAATTAAAGGGCCAAATTCCCAAAAGAATGTTTTCATTTTATCCCCTTGGAAACAAGCAGTGTTCAGATCTATCCTCCACAGTAATAATCTCCTGTCAAATGAATAGCAGAATGACATTTCAGTAGGCTTCACAGCATGAAAACAGGTAAAGACACACGAACAGGGATGAAATAGCATAGGATATTTAGCTTATCTATTACAGTTAAACAGCACTGTTATTTCAGTACACATTCTCTATAAATTCAGCACTCTTAACTTTCTGTGAGTGGGTATTTAAATTTTCAAGAAAAGGCACTGTCAGCTAAGTTGTTATACACACAATAGAATGAAGAAAAACATATTTCTATCAGATTTATTTTCTCGACTGAAAGACTATATCAATAACAATATACTAGGAGCTAGCTTAAATCCAACCGAAGGATCCTACTTGATTTAAGACTAGGTCAGTCTCTCCACATCTATTATAAGCAGACTGTAAATCACTGTTTTTCACACAAGTTTTTCTCTTGCCAGAAATTTCTCTCTACCAAGCTTCCTTTAAGGAAGCAGAGAAATGAACCTATTACAAACATGTTATAACAGTTGCGCTATCGTAAATACCTAAGAGAAACTAGTACAGGCACACACCCGCTGCAGGAAGAAGAAGAGGACAAGCAGTCACTAAGTACTAAGCTTCTCCCCTCCTGGGTTGCCAGTTCCAGTGAGACCCAAGATCAAGAGCTGCTACCAAGCCTGATAGCTACTTCACAGCCCATTTGTAGCCCCAGTCAGTTTTCACTAGGCAAGCAGCCACGGCACAGAAGCACTACTAACAGATTTACTTGGCAAGATCTGGATCAGAGTTTGGCCAGAAACAAGAGGCTTAAATCCTTAGAGCTTCTTCCCACACTGCTGTGAGCTTTGTCCCTGGCTCCTGCCAGCAGCCCCAGAGCACCCAGAGAAACCTGGGAGAGCTGCAGCTGAAAGGAGTTGCCTTGTTCCCCCAGACAGGCCAGAGTTAGGACAGCACCCAGCCACTCTCAACCCTGCATTCCAGCTACAAGCACACTGCTTTGCAGCCATGAATATGGGCACAGGAAAAAATCTTTTCCTTCCTACATCCTGGCAGCACACCAAAAATCAATACCAGTTGCCTAAGTAAAATCTCAGCCTGACAGGGCCTCCCTGCTGGCTACACAGCAATACTAATGGTCTTGTAGTGGTCTTTAGACAACACAGGGATGTCAATATAATTTTGTTCCACTTTTCTTGCTTGCCAGGTCCCATCTGCAACCAATTCATAACCTTGGTTACTCATACCTTTGCACAAATGGACCGACTCTCCACCTACACATTTAGCTGTCCCTTTCCTCACTCCAGTGCTTCTCTGATCACTGTGACAGCCTTTGCAGTATGTCCCTCCAAATCTGCTTTGCCTTTAATATTTCACTAAAATGCCAATGAAAACTGCTTTCACCTCCCAGGAGCACAAAATCTTCTTTTCTTCTTCAAGCGCAGTAGACAAAGCCTGTTCCCATCAGACTAAACAAATAAGCAATGGAGTCAGAAAATCAGGGATGTATTGAAGACTTCTCAATCTTAACCTCAGAGTGTTTCAGAGATATTAGTTAACTCCTTAGGGAAAGTATTCGACCTTATTATTCTACTTTATAGGAAAAAGGTATATATGCATTTAGCCAAAGACTTAGAAAAATACAGCGTGCACCTTTTGGTGAGCAACGACGTAAACCATTCTGAAGCCTTATATGTAAAATATTTACACTTCCAAAGCAGGCCGCTGTTTCTAGAGAAACACAAACATATACAAACAGAAACACTGCCAAGCATAAACAGATTATGTATATAGATGGACGCTAAACGCACCTGCAAGGAAGGATGAGCACCTTTCGGTTGGCACAGCGGTCCTGTGCTCCAGGGGTGCCAGAGGTTTGGGAGCCAGTGTGCTGGGCACAAAACTCATCAGCGAGCTCCCTGTAGGCCATAGGCCTGCCAAGAAACAGCCAACTCCTGTAAAATCCCCTTTGTTAAAGTGGGTGAGCATGCATGAGGAATCAAGAAGCTGAGCGTCGATCCTAGGCCTCAGACTCGCCTGTGCCACACTGGCAGTGCCTGGGTTCAGCTGCAGGCCGAGGGAGGGCCCACCACATGTCACCAGCCTCTCTCCCCACAGCCACCGCTAGCCAACTGAGCATAACTGGAAGTGGTATCAAAGGTTGTGGTAAACAAAAGCATCACATTTGCATCACACCTTGGACAATCATTGTCTTCGGACAAAGAAAACCCCACAACAGATTACAGGTCCTGAACATAGAGTCCAGTGGGTCTGTCACTGCCATCACTGCCAGCACATCCCCACAGTTCACTCTCCCTCCCTTTGTTTGAGACATAAACACAAGCTTTCGAACAAAATACTTTCTCTGGTGCAATAACAATAAATCACAATAGAGTTAGTGCATACCTTCAAAATATTCAGGAACATACACGACTGTGTACGTTACACCTCAGCTCCAGACGAAAGAAGGCTTTTAATTTTGCTAACAAAAACTATGCTGAACAAACTTCAGTCCACCTTACACACTTTCACAAAACATAAGGCACTCTGGCTTCCTGCTGCTTTTGACACCTTTAGAAGCTATCACATGCAACTTGGAAATCCACCAGGTGAAGCAACCAGCCCCACAGCAGGGCCCTGGGCTGAGTGGTCGGTGTAACAGTCACCTGGGACACCAGCAGAGTTTATGTGGAGGAAAGCAGTCAGACCCTTCAACTTCTGCCCAGAATAATGGCTACCACGGAGGGGAGAGGAGTGGTAGGTTAGATGAGGAATAAGTTTCAGCAAGAATCCAGCTTTGTTTTTTAAAAGCACAACACAGTAAGCAAAGCAAAGAACATGCTATTGGATAATGCTTTCTTAGCCAAGATTATGCTCTAAACAACATCATCCCTTTCACTCAATCAAAACAGCTGTATTCCAACACAGAGAAACATGAACGCACGCTGCATGAACCAGCCCTCAAATGAGCCATTTCCTCTGTCTGGGCTGACAATCAGAACTGCTCCTCAGTAATTCCCTTTGTAGTGCCAGTATTTGAAACTCGATCACAAAGCTGTTCATCATCCACCAAGCTGGTTAAAAGCAAGGACTTCATTCTGTTGCTCACACATGCATAAATAGTGCCAAGCGAGATGCTCAAAGGCAGTCGAGACAGGCAAGGGACTCAAAGAAGATGAGGGACACAGAAAACCCTCACCCTCTGTGGCAGGAGCCAAGAAGGAATTTTATTGCAACTGAAATGATACAGGGAAACTCAATTCAGACTCAGTTGTTCAGTGAGTAATTACACAACTAAACTACAAGGAAACGATAGGCTTTTATTTATAGACATTTTATTTTCTACATAGCTACTTTGTGTCAAAAAAATGGAAAAAATGGAAAAAAGTTAAAAAAGTGGGAAAAAATCAGTTTGTTATCTGTGGATAAAAAATCAGTTCGTTATCTAATAGAATTCAAGATCATAAGCTAAATTGATCCAACTTTATTTCAGCTCAGTGAAACTATGGGAGTAGTCCTATGAGTAGGATGCAGATCTAATAGCAGCAAGCACATATACCCAGAGTTGCAGCTAAGCAAGGCAAGTTTTTACATAAACTGACAACAAGTAAAACCTGTAATAATCCTCAGAATGCAAGGGTTACACACAAAGCATGACCTAAAATGCATGCTCTGGAAACTTTTTTAAAACATTTAAAAAAATTTTTTTTTAATTACTTTATGTAAAATTGTTTAAACTTAATTGTCAAGTTATCAGAGTGAACAACTTTGCTGGACATAACTTCAGTCACAGGACTACCTAGCAAATTACCACTGGGAGTCTGGAGTAATCAAGGCTAGACCATCTCATTCACAAGATGAACCAATTGTCTCTCTAGAAAACTTATCTAACTGCTTTTTAATCAGGATTTCCAAGGAACTCACCTACATAAAATTCAAGAAGAGTGAATCTATTTCTTCAATCTTTTCCTATGCAATGAAGAACAGTTTTTCATTTCCCAAGTCAGTACAACCCCCTAACACAGGGGAGCAGATTTTGCCACACATTCTACTTAAAAATGCAGAACATCCCAGCCAACTTTCCACTACAATATTTCCCTATGCCCTTTCTGCTCACACCTTGGTGACCCATAACCTTTACATCATTCTCAATTCAAAAGTTCAAGAACACAGTTTTTGGTAGGCAACCATAAGTACATGTAAGATTGATAAGAACTCATGACACAAAAGTTTGGGAGCAACGGGTTCAGTTCCTCACCCCCATTCCTTCAACCTTGTCTTTTCCCTTTTCCACTTTATGTCTCCATCCAGATCTCCAGCTATTCCATGTGCACAGATTCTTGAGGCTCACAGGCTCAATGAATTCTTACGTGTGTCCCAAAATGACACCTTGACATTCAATTACTAGCCCACAGTGAATCGACGCTTATGTGTATTTCAGATTTCATTCAAAAGAAGTGTAGCTGCACATGATGGAAACCTGATGCAAGCCCGGATACATTTAATGTCCTTAAGATTTGGCTCATGTATTCTGCATCTATTACTAACTATTGTTTTGGACCATATGAGTTACACGAATAAATAAATACATTCTGATTATTGACATTGGTTTCAAGGAGATTACCCTGATTTCACCATGCAGTAAAAATCAGTCTGGCATAAAGTGATCAGATTGAAAAGACTTGTATCACCTCAGTAAAAGCCATTTTTATCTGTACTCCTTAAATTTGAATCACCCTGAATATTCATTCAAGAATTAATATATTGCTTGTAGATAGTGAGGAGTTGGCCATGGTACCCAGAAGTCTGCAGCTGCTGCTCATACACAGTATAAAAGTGTGGTTCAAATTATTTCCATAAACATGGCTGCTTAAACAGCTTTATCATCTTTTTTGTTTCCTACAAGGCATTTTTGACAATATGTATGTTAACAATTTCAGAATACTATTGCTACATAAAGATATGGAGCTTAAAAAAGCATTTTAAGAAATCAAGGAAAGTGAAAATTAGCATGTAAACGTCTTATGTGAAATAGAAGCACAGAGAAAGATTAACACCTTGCAGGGAAGAAGTGGGAGGCAAATGCACTATAAAATATGAAAAGACATTCAAGAAGATAGCAAAAGGAGCTAGAAATATCAGGAAACATGAACAGAAGCCAGGAAAAAAAATGGGGCAGATGATAGTCTTTGAGGATTCTTATTGCATGGATGGAAATGATAGATACACACCACTCAAATGGAATTGAAGATTAAAATATATGTTTGTTTTGTTCGGATTCATCATCTTATTCTGCTACTTTACATTATTCATGGGGAGCACATCTTTCAATTTAAAGTCCCTGCTAATAATATTCATTTTGGGCCTCCTATCAAAACTGACCATAACGCTATTTATATACACAACTGCTTTTAAGCATGTCAGCATATAATTAAATCATTTTGACTTTTGTTTCCAGTACAAAGGTTATTTATCTTCAAATAAGACACTTCAGAGTGATTAGTAGACATCCCATCATATTAGCGCAGGACAATATGATTCAAAAAACTGTTTATTCCATTTAAACTTGATATCATAAAATGCACTGAACTGTGAATTGTCACCAAGATGAATGCAAAATATTTCACATTTGGACAATTTTGAGCCAACATTAGTTCTCTTCCTCAGAGGAAATACCTAGGCCAAATCACTGGCAGGTAAAAGTTCTAAAAAATAATAATAAAAAACCTTAATTCACTACTTTGCTTACAAAAGTAAAATATTTGCAAAGATTGAGAACTGTTACTTCACAGGATAACAAAACAAGTATGATTCACACTGAAAACAGGGACATTTCTTAGTGAAAATAGCATTAAATTCTCACTGGGACAAATTTGCTCAAAACTTGTTATCTTGCCAAGGGCAAAAGTGTCACATTGAATTCATGTGGTAAGTGCTAGAATTGCAGCCTCTGTCAGAGTCTGGCAAATTCTCCTCAAAAACCTGTGTGCAAAACACTTAAACCAGTTTTAGTACCTTTCACGAATCTATAGAAAAAAATAAAAAATACACTTTGCAAGTATTCTGTGATAATATGGCTAGCTTCGTTACTGGAAAAGCCCACTTCTGTGGAACACTTATGAATAGAAGGTGAAGAGCATTTTGAAGCTCTCCTAGTATTTAACTTAGCACCAACATGTAAAGAACATGCTCTTCGAACTGTACTGGTTTACAAAATAGGAATGCTGACAAAGTGCTTATACCGTCCATTTGTGTTATAGGCTATTCTTCAGGAATCAGCTGTGTTTTGTTAGAAGCCTAGCTCCTGAAATTAAAAGTAATTGTGAAGCTCAGGCAGAATCACAGAATCAGAAGAAATCAAGTATAGTCAAATATAGTACTGAGCTCAGAACCACCCAAAGCACAAGCCTGCCAGCACAGGAAAAAGTTTTTTCGTGCTGGATCAATGCATGCAGCAGGTATAAGGTTTAATACAGTAGAGCAGCACTGGCTGCCTCTCTCAGAGGCAACAATATGCAATAATCCCAAACTGAAGCTTTTAAAAAAGAAAAATCCAGCTTCTCCACCACAGGAGCTCAGAAATACAGGATGGACAATCGCAGCCCTGAGGGGTTTCACTGACGAGAATGCAGATTTCAAGTTTGCAGTTTAAAATGACCTGAATATTGCATGAAAAAGAAACAACAGAGTTCACATTAATTACAGTTCAGGAAGACAGGAAGAGGCATATACCTCTTGTAAAGAGAAATTTAACCTTTTGTAGAGTCCACCTACCACTAGTACAAACTCCTTAGCCAGGTACATGGTGTAAGCAAGGCCAAAACCCCCTAACAGCCCAGTATTGAGCAGACAGAGGAGTCACACATGCAGCTGCAAGCTCTGTGCTCCTAAGCATATTACTGAGGTGTCCTTGATTAACATCTCAACATCTGTTACACAGCTTTCAACTGCTCCTGGTATAAGGCATGAGACAGAAATCTAGCAAACGGGAATTTCCCTGGTTTAGTCATTTATTTGTTTTGTTTGTTTTTAAACAACTCCTGCAATGGTGAAAGTCAGACTAATGCAAAGACACACATACGCCATCTTTACAGTAAAATTGGTTTTCAAAATTTAGTAGCCTTGATCTATAATAACAAACATTAATATTATGATACTATTTCTTAGTATACTGTATTCTTAAGTTGTTTTAATTTTAGATTTATTTTTATCACCTTAGGAAGCCTTTACTATTTATATTATGCCTTTATAATTCTTCACAAAGGAATTTTTATTTTACAGCATAATCATGTGTAGAAGGCTTTATTGTCTAGTGTGTTAATTTAGTTTTAAGCTATGGCAGATCCAACTACAATATCCTGAGTATGAAACTTTCAGTCTTTCAACTGAAAGAGTTAGCAACTTCAATTCTCTGGTTTCAATCAAAACAGGAAGGAAGAACAACAACATTTTATTACAACTTGATCCCTGTCTTTTTTTTTTATTATTATTATTACTATTATTTCAAAATTATTCTATTGAAGAGACAGCACACTCAGACAACTATGACTTCTAAGTCTTAAAAACAATCCAAATTAAAAAGCAAATGCAGTTTTTTCTCTTAACTTTGCTCCATATACAAGCACAAAGACTCATGCAATAAAAGCAGGATAAGATGTACTGAAGAAGTAAGCAAAACAAAAAAAGTTGCCAACACCTATGAGAAAAATGGAAAACGAAACAAAGTTTTAGCTTCAAAAATGTCACAGATATATCTTCTCACTTGAATTCTGACAGAAGTAAATGAAGTGGAACTGTAGCTATCTGGCCCACAACCAAGATGACAATGTCAGCAGGACCAAATGCTACATTTACCCCAGAAGCAGTTTGGATGTGGTTCTGGTGGGATCATGCTTAGAGCTTACCCTCAAGAAGACTGTGCATGCGAGAAGAAAGAGTGCCTCACATAAAGACCCCCCACAACAGCAAAGTAGAGATGTTAGAGATGTCTCAAAGAACAAAAAAAAAAAAAAAAAAAAAAAAGACACGAGAATGTGAACTTGACCTGATAATCTGTTTAGTTTATGTAGACACCATAATCCTGGGTGAGGGATCACATGGAGAACCGCAGTCCCTGCCAGAACCTTATCTTGACTGCTTCTGAGGGAAATTATCCCCTTATTTTAACATTGTAAGGAAGACTCATATTTTCTATTAGCAAGCACTGTCTTGCTCTTTTCCTGGCTGTTGGCCACCACTCAAGCTAAAGTTAGCCACTGCAGAAGTAGAAATAACATCTTGCAAAGAATCATTAAAAGGTTATTTCCTAAGTTTTCCTATTAAAATATACTTTACTATTTCAGGAGTGACTATGTGGTGCCTGACAACCAGAAAAAAAAAAAAAAAATGCAGTGAAATGGGAAGGAAAAAAACAAACGGTTCACTTTCTAGGGTATTTGGAAATACAGACTTCTGTTTTATTTGAACAAACAACATTACGTTCATCAGCCTTGCTCTGAGTACATGGGTATCTATCTGTGACTAAGAACCACAGAAAGGTTTGGGTTGGAAGACACTTTCAAGTCAAAGCCCCTGCCAAGGGCAGGGACATCTCTAGATCAGGCTGCCCAAAGCCCCATCCAACCTGGCCTATTACAGGGAATAACACAAACAAATGATTCAACTTCTTGTCTTTTATTTCAGTCTTCTGAAAATAAATAAATAAATAGTTTTTCCATTTCTTCTTTCCTCCATACTTAATCCATAACAATGTAAAGCCAGTGACAGGAGGGTGGGCTAGAACTACACAAAGCTGCTCTTCTGCAGGATCTTGGCAATGACAAGACTTAACATTAACTGCAGGAAATCTCCAAGGCAAGAATTAATGCCTCCCCAGTAACATTTGTACTACGTAAGGGGAAGCCATAATTTCAGATTTCTTCAATCACTTTTGTCACTTTTAGAAAAAATAAGGTCCTTTCTGCACTTCAAGGATATATATTTTCCTTTGCTTAATTAACAGGTTATGGTTGATGATGATTTTTTTTTTCTGCTGGTCTTTTTACCCCTCTGGAATTTGGATTTCCCAAATTTATCTAGTTCTATCAGAAAAAAAGATGTGCATTTTTTTCCCCAAATTACAAATACATACCAAAAAGCTCACATTTCAAGAAAAGTCTTAAGTCATTAGTCTTAGACTTCACTTTATATTTAACTCTGATGCCCCAAAACAAAACAAAAAAGCTATTTTAAGAGTTTTGAGTCTCCTTGTTCCATGCCATCTAGATCTTCAACATGGCTTGAAAATGCTTTCTTCCCTTTCTGTAAAGGCAATTATACTTTCATTTCCCCAAGAAACGAGGCTCCATTATACACAAATGCAAAATCACAAAAAAATGTTTTGCATTTGCATATGCTTAGGCAGCAGCATCCTACCAAACCCATGTCTCCCAAACCACACACCATTTCATCAGGCACAGTCTGTCCTGACTGTTTACATGTTTGTTCTAGAAGTCCGTAAGTATAACCTGGAATAGCTATGTAGTTACAGCAATACACAAACCATGTTTACCACCTTTAATACACCAAAGAGAACTTACAAAAACAATCTTAAGGGGGGAAAAGAAACACACACCTATATCAAAATTTTAGTTCCCTTTGAAATCTCTACATGAGCACTGACTTGAATTCTGTAAGTAAATTAAGGTATTTTCCAATTTCACAGATTATAAAGTTCTTGTCAATTGATAATAAACACTAGTTAAAACAAAGCATTTCAGGAGTCCAGGATTATCCTGGTCAGAACACAACTGAGGTACAGTCACCTGAATTGCTGTTCTTTCATTTGAGTTCTATATTCATCAGTTCCTGTAGATTCCCAGTTTGTATCATTCTCACAATAGATCACAACTCCAAAATACTCTGCAGCAAATCATGCAGTAGAGCAAAAACACAGACTGTTTCAGGAGATGTGGGCTGGGCTAGCCTGTCCTTGTAGACTACAAGAAAAAAATGAAAGCATAGAAATAAGCAAAACACCTTGTTGCCCTTAACAAGTGATTTTTTTTTTTTTTGAGATATTTTGACAGATGATTCTCAAAAATATTTATAGCCCAGCTTGAAGGAACCAATGTAGATATCATCTCATCAAAGAACAGTCTTTTACTAGTAAGAGTTCACAAACCAGAACAACGGAATGGACAGGAGGAGAGAAGAAGGGCTATTATCCCTACAGGTATTAGGAGTTATAAGATCCCTACGGGGATACATAGAGGCTAAGTGACGTGCTATAAGGCATGAAAAGTATTTGACAGAGATAAGAACCAAGTCTTAATTCCCTCCCTCTGTTCTCCCCCTCCAGTCAGCCACAAGATCATCCTTCTTTTCAAAATAACAATGTTGGGTATCGTTTTACGAGTTCCTAATTCCAGATGCATAGACAGACTTTGAGAAGTTGAAAAATTAATTTTGAATAGACTTGCTGTATCAGCATGTTTGATACCCCACCAAGATCTGAATACACTCAGGTATTTGCAAAACGAGACCCAGATAGTGCTTACAGACAGATACATATCATAGCATTATATTGCAGTGAGAAGCCTTGTGGTAAGTTAGATGTGAAAGGAGACCCTAAATCCACATAGTGTAATAGAAAAAGGAATACATAGATATCAGAACCTCAGAGGAGGAGGAGGATATACACATAGGAGATTCTGTTGCTGTTTTCCTCCTTTAAAAATAAATAAAAACAAAAATCTCCCATTCCCCCCAGTCAGCTTTTACAAAATCACTTACATGTAGATCATTTTAGTCAATTAAGAAATCCCAGGCTGTTTGCCTGACATTCCCAACATCTCTATTCTTCGCAGGTGCGGGTCTAACTCAAACCAGAGCCAATTTCAAGTTCCTTTCTAGTTTAACTCTACCAAGCAGCGCAGCTGTGGCAATGGGCTCATTATGTATATTACCTACTGGTTTCACACTTGAATCCATTTTAAAGTCCTCCATGTGCCTCCCTATTAGCTTAATAATGAAGAGCGTATCAAAGAGTATGTTGCTAGGTTGACTGAAAAATTCAAAGCACTCCCAGTGAGACAGAGCTGCTGAAACCATCAAATAACAGAGGTCACTGAATTCAGTTCTCATTGTGATATTGTTAGTTATTATGTTCATGACCAAAACCTGAACTTCTGAAGCAGAAGAGGCTGAGTTTTCGTGTCTTTGGCGTTGGCAGATTTGCCATTTAATGTGAGAATCAAAAAATTAATCCAGTCAATTAGCTGGCTGAACATCATATGTCTCAGCTGTTCTGTACTTCACCCTAAAATCTGATAAGCTCTTATCGTACATTAATTTAAACAACTTGCCTATGAGTAAGGGAGGGGAGTATCTAGTGATTAGAGCACAGTTCCTGGACTATTGTGGTTGTAGCTACAAAACAAAATTTCATTATAGTATGTGCTTGACATACAAAGAAACTCAATTTCATTAGCACCTTTAACAAGGGACAAAGCAGTCCAGACATCCATCAAAATTTGAAAAAATTGGAGTTCTTATCTGGAACCAAATTAATATTTCTATACCAAAGTACAAACATGGCCATATGGATGCAGCAGTTTGTGACTAGTCTTTGCTGCTGATCTTCAGTACTACTCTTATGCCCATTATCTAGATAATTCCGGCACCAAGGCTTGATTTCCTGGTGTAGATCTGCCCTCACATTCTAGTTTCATTCATCTTGCAGCAGAGATACTGGCTTATAAGAAACAAAAGTAGCTCATACACTCGAGAACATGAGGGAGCAGTGGGACGGCACTGAGCAAAGGAGATTGGGCAGTCTAAATTATTTCAACAAACCCTATTTATCTAAATGATCAAAGAACTG
This sequence comes from Cygnus atratus, assembly GCF_013377495.2. Lineage (NCBI taxonomy): Eukaryota > Metazoa > Chordata > Aves > Anseriformes > Anatidae > Cygnus > Cygnus atratus. The sequence goes on from NC_066369.1 coordinate 5,070,585, forward strand.
CTTATTATTTCATTGTTTATTGACTCTGGAAAATAAAAACAAACAAAAACAGCACAAATTCAGAATAGTATAATTGTATAAACAGAATGGAAAGTACACAGTAGGAATTTTGTTTTGTGAAAGGCCCCAGATGCCAAGATGAGCATGCCAAACTGAAAGAGGAACTGCTGAAAGATGTCATTTTAGAGAAGTAAGTGGTCAAAGAGATGCAATAAAGCTGTGGGAGTTTAGATAGGTTGTCAATGAAAGGTTTGGAAGCTGGGGTCAAACAGCCAGAAGGCTACTCCAGCATAATGGTTCCCCTGAGCTATTCTAACACAGACACACAACTGACGCTAAAAAGGACCCACATGAGGTTGTGCAAAAATAAACAACAAAACCAGGCTGCCTTTCCAGGCACCTCATGTTTTGTCATGCTGGTGGTGTCTGTAAGAACTTATTGCTTAAGAGTCATGAGTTAATTCATCTTCCAGCAGATGAATACCTAATCAAATGGTCTTCCAGCTTTCATTCTCCCACTCGCTAGTCTTGGCTCAGCATCAGCCAAGTCTGTCCCCTTGGCATACGAAAAGAAACTTAAGTGAAGCTCCTCACCACGGTCATCGCTGCAAGAGAGGGGTATGGCTCAAGATGAATAGTCATTTTGTTTTTAAAAGAAACAGATGAGAGTCAATACAACAGCATTTGCCTAAAGAGTATCCTAATATAACAGAAATGCACAGATAATTCAGTACCTCATTTGAGAGAGCTTATATTGTCAAGTGTTTTTTTTTTTTTTTTTTTCCCTTCAGGAAAATGAAATATCTTACTACCAACATCCTGAAAGTACAAACTGAAGCGTTATCTTTGGAACCATGCATGTGTTATTTTTGTCACTCATGAACTTTGCACCAAACAATTTAGTCAATAGCTTCTACATACCTTGTAAGTCACCATACAGTGTGCAGGCACAGAAAGAACTGTTTTAGGAGTCTCACAGCTTGGATTTACATAAAAAAGAAAAAAAAGAAAAAAAAAGTCTGCAGCACCTCACCAGAACCGGATTAAGTTATTTGTGTAACATATAGAAACAGTTAGCATCTATTTATCATGGACACTCAGTCTCCAAAGCTTTGGGAAGAGAATCGAAAACAAGTAGAGGGAATTACAGATTGAAGTAAGCAAGCCACTGACATGGAACACTAGAAGAAATGCACAGCATTAGTTTAATATGGTTTCAGGAAACATATCGCCCAAGGAAAATAGTGTACCTCAGAAATTGCCACAGGACTCTCATCTCTCACTTATGCAATTAGCATAGATTGGTGAGAGTAAGAAAAAAAGACACTGATAAACAAACTTCATCTCTTAATAAGAATTGTGGCATCTATCTCCCAGCTGTAATATCATTGCACTTAGGAATTCTTGAAGAACGGGAATGCCTCAGCTTCTTTTGGGAAAAATAAAGTTGGCAATGAGCTGAAAGATTTTAATGTATAACATACAGCAGTGGGGAAACTTCTGAGATGAAATTTATTTTCACTACAGCTGATGACCTCTTCCTTCTCAGTACTTGCTATACACACAGAGCTCTGTTCTTATCAGGTCTTCCTCTAGTAGAAGATTCAAGAAGGAACTGATAAGATTTCTGTGCAAATACATAAAAACTATTTCCAAGATGAAACAGTCAGCTCAGAGAAGTGACTGCCAATGACACCTTCTTTTCACAGAATCACAGAAACATCTAGGTTGGAAGAGACCTCCAAGATCACCGAGTCCAACCTCTGACCTAACACTAACAAGACCTCCACTAAACCATATCACTAAGCTCTACATCTAAACGTCTCTTAAAGACCTCCAGGGATGGTGACTCAATCACTTCCTGGGCAGCCCATTCCAATGCCTAACAACCCTTTCAGTAAAAAAGTTCTTCCTAATATCCAACCTAAACCTCCCCTGGCACAACTTTAGCCCATTCCCCCTCATCCTGTCACCAGGCACGTGGGAGAACAGACCAGCCCCTACCTCGCTACAGCCTCCTTTAAGGTACCTGTAGAGAGCGATGAGGTCTCCCCTGAGCCTCCTCTTCTCCAGGCTGAACAATCCCAGCTCCCTCAGCCGCTCCTCATAAGACTTGTTCTCCAGACCCCTCACCAGCTTCGTTGCCCTTCTCTGGACTCGCTCGAGCACCTCCATGTCCTTCTTGTAGCGAGGGGCCCAAAACTGAACACAGTACTCGAGGTGCGGCCTCACCAGAGCTGAGTACAGGGGCACGATCACCTCCCTAGACCTGCTGGCCACACTGCTTCTTATACAAGCCAGGATGCTGTTGGCCTTCTTGGCCACCTGAGCACACTGCTGGCTCACATTCAGCCGACTATCAACCAGTACTCCCAGGTCCTTCTCGGCCAGGCAGCTTTCCAACCACTCATCTCCCAGCCTGTAGCGCTGCTTGGGGTTGTTGCGCCCCAGGTGCAGGACCCGGCACTTGGCCTTGTTGAACTTCATACAGCTGGCCTCAGCCCATCACTCCAGCCTATCCAGATCCTCCTGCAGAGCCTTCCTACCCTCGAGCACATCGACACACGCACCTAACTTGGTGTCATCTGCAAACTTACTGAGGGTGCACTCGATCCCCTCATCCAGGTCATCGATAAAGATATTAAAGAGGACTGGCCCCAGTACTGAGCCCTGGGGGACTCCACTAGTGACCCGCCTCCAACTGGACTTCACTCCATTCACTCTTTGGGCCCGGCTACCGAGCCAGTTTCTAACCCAACGAAGCGTACGCCAGTCCAAGCCGTGAGCAGCCAGTTTTTTGAGGAGGATGTTGTGGGAAACGGTGTCAAAAGCCTTACTGAAGTCAAGGTAGATCACATCCACAGCCTTCCCCTCATCCACTAAGCGTGTCACTTGGTCATAGAAGGAGATCAGGTTCGTCAAGCAGGACCTGCCTTTCATAAACCCATGCTGACTGGGCCTGATCGCCTAGTTGCCCTGCAAGTGCCACGTGATGACACTCAAGATAATCTGCTCCATGAGCTTCCCTGACACTGAGGTCAAGCTAACAGGCCTATAGTTCCCCGGGTCTACCCTCTGGCCCTTCTTGTAGATGGGCGTCACGTCTGCTAGCCGCCAGTCGACTGGGACCTCCCCTGATAGCCAGGACTGCCAATAAATGATGGAAAGCGGCTTGGCCAGCTCCTCCACGAGTTCTCTCAGTACCCTCGGGTGGATCCCATCCGGCCCCATCGACTTGCGTACATCCAAGTGCTGTAGCAGGTCACCAGCCCTTTCCTCGTGGATAGCGAGGGCCATATCCTGCTCCCCATCCCCTTCCACCAGCTCAGGGTACTGGGTATCCAGAGAACAACTGGTTTTGCTGCTAAAGACTGGGGCAAAGAAGGCATTAAGCACCTCAGCCTTTTCCTCATCTTTTGTAACTAAGTTTCCCCCCGCATCCAGTAAAGGATGGAGATTCTCCTTAGTCCTCCTTTTGGTGTTGATGTATTTGTAAAAACACTTTTTGTTATCTTTAATGGCAGTAGCCAGATTGAGCTCCAGATGAGCTTTGGCCTTTCTAATTTTATCCCTGCACAGCCTCGCAACATCCTTATAGTCCTCTTGAGTGGCCTGCCCTCTTTTCCAAAGATTATCAACCCTCTTTTTTCTCCTAAGCTTGAGCCACAACTCTCTGTTCAGCCAGGCCGGTCTAGTTCCGCGCCGGCTCGTCTGTGGGCACGTGGGGACAGACCGCTCCTGAGCCATTAAGATTTCCTTCTTGAAGAGTGCCCAGCCTTCCTGGACTCCTCTGCCCTTCAGAACCTCCTCCCAAGGGACTCTGCCAACCAGTGTCCTGAACAGCTCAAAGTCAGCCCTCCGGAAGTCCAAGACAGGAATTTTACTGGTCCCCTTCCTGACTTCGCCGAGAATAGAGAACTGAACCATTTCGTGGTCACTCTGCCCAAGACAGCTCCCGACCACCACATCTCCCACCAGTCCATCACTGTGAACAGAAGGTCTAGCAGGGCACCTCCCCTGGTAAGCTCTCTAATGAGCTGCGTCAGGAAGCTATCTTCCACGCTCTCCAGAAACCTCCTAGACTGCTTTCTCTGGGCTGTGTTGTGCTTCCAGGATATGTCTGGGAAGTTGAAGTCCCCCACGAGAACAAGCGCTGACGATTTCACAACTTCTGCCAGCTGCCTGTAGAACTCTTCATCCGTCTCCTCATCCTGGTTCGGTGGTCTATAACAGACCCCCACCAGGATGCTTGCCTTGTTGGCCTTCCCTCTGATCCTAACCCATAGAGCCTCAACCTTATCATTCCCAGCCTCAAGTTTCTCAACATCAAAACACTCTCTAATACAGAGAGCTACACCACCACCCCTTCTGTGCTGCCTGTCCCTTCTGAAGAGCCTATAGCCAGGCATTGCAGCACTCTAGTCATGAGAATGGTCCCACCACGTTTCCATGATGGCAACCAAGTCATAGCCTGCCTGCTGCACAATGGCTTCCAGCTCCTCTTGTTTGTTATCCATGCTGCGTGCATTAGTGTAGATGTACTTCAGTTGGGCCATTGCCTTCTCCCACGGCCTTGCCATTGTTCCCCCTGGCACAGCTCCAACAAGCCTTATTTCAGCCCTGTCCCCCTTCTTACCTAGTTTAAAGCCCTCTCAACGAGCCCTGCCAGCTCCTGGGCTAGGATCCGTTTTCCCCTTAGAGATAGGGACCCGTCTGCAGCCATCAGGCCAGGTGCCAAGTAGAGCGCCCCATGGTCAAAAAAAACAAAATTTCTATGTTGGCACCAGCCTCTGAGCCACGTGTTAATCAGGTGGGCTTTCCGCGTCCTCTCTGTACCCCTCCCTGCCACTGTAGGGATAAACGAAAACACCACCTGTACTTCCACTCCATCCACTAACCGTCCCAGTCCCCTAAAGTCCCATTTGATAGCCTTCAGGCTTCTCTCTTTAATATCATCACTGCCAGCCTGGACTATCAAAAGAGGATAGTAGTCAGAGGGGTGAACCAGGTTGGGAAGCTTTCTGGCAACATCCCTGACCCTGGCCCCAGGGAGGCAGCAGACTTCTCTACGGGTAGGGCCAGGCCGACAAATAGGGCCCTCTGTTCCCCTGAGAAGGGAGTTGCCTACAACGATCACCCTTCTGTCTTTCTTGGTGGAGGCAGTCTTGAGGCATGGAGTCGACTTCCTCGCCCTAGGCATCCTCCTGGGTAGACTTTCTACCTCATCCTCACCCACCGGTATCTCAAGCTCCAGGGCCTCAAATCTGTTGTGTAAGGGCACCTGGGAAGTAGGGGCTGGTGGGGGGGGTGCGTTGCCTGCGAGGTCGAGCAGGGACCTGTCTCCATTCCTCCTCAACTCCTAGGTCCCCTCCCTCTGCCCGACAGTGACAGGGCAGGGGGTCCACCCCCATTTGGGGTGTCTTACCCCAGTACCTCTCCTTCAGGCCCTGCAGGGAGTTGCTCCACCAGTCTATCTCCCGCTCACACTCCCTGATAGCCCTCAACCTCTCCACCTCCTCCTTGAGTTCTGCCACCAGGCGGACCAGGTCATCCACCTGCTCGCACCTCACACGCACAGTCCCTCTGCCTCCCTCAGATGGCAGCAACAGGCTCAGACACTCCCTGCACCCAGAGACCTGACCTGCCGCATTTTTGAGCGGGCAGTCAGTCTGGGTGGTTACAGACTTTCTAGAGAGAGCACTCTGCCTGGCGTAGACCATTGCAGCCTAGCTAGCAGTCGACAGCCGTTAGAGGAGTTGTTCGTAGCGGGAGAGAAACTCTGCCCTCCCTGCTCGCCCTGCCTGCAGGAACTGCCGCGCCCCGCCCTTCTGCCGCGCCACGCCCTCTTTGCCCGCCCTGGTCGCCGCGCTCCCTAGGGGCTGCTTTTGAACAGCCGGGGAGGGTGCGCTGCTGGCTCCGCCTACGCCTCATCAGCCTCCCTCGCGAGGGCTGCCGGGTCCTGGCGGCTCCCTCGAGCGGCCTCGATGTCGGAAAAAAAAAAGCCCTGCCTGTCCCGATCCCCCGCTCCGCTGCAGAACGCGTCTGCCCCGGAGCCGATCGCCTCGGCAAGTGCTTTTATTTAGTATTTTAAAATACTTGGCTGTGGAAAGAAGATTTACTGAAGTGCACTCAAAAGATTCAGAGCTTGGAAGAGGACAAAGTAATAATTAAAACTGTTCTATGCCTTGTTCCATCCACCTGCTCTATTCTTGCATTTTAGTTCATGTTGCTGGTGGTTCCAGCCACCCAAACTGTTGATTGTCTCCAGAATCCATGCACAACCCAAGCCATCAACAAAAAGGGATGAACAGATGTCATATTTGCCCATACAATAACCTGGGGGAAAATATTAACAGTAGCATAAATATTGTGCCAAAGAGTGAATTTCAGTGACAGGCAGTATTTCCCAGGTAGAGGCAAAGGGGCAAGGAGAAGAGAGACTTATCATAGTCTATGACCTTGAATTTTGGATCTTAAAACAACAGAAGGATCCCATTTCTACATCATATAATATCAGCTGGAAAAATATAAATGTGAAAACTTTTGTGGATAACAGAAAAATCAAGACCAATATACATAACACAAAATTCTAACGGATATGAAAATATCATTAAGTACATACGTACACAAGTTCCAATCATGTTACCCAATGAGTGGTTAGCAGATTCATGTTTTCTTTCTTATATAATAAAAATATAAATTGCATCATCTCCTTAAAAACAGCAATGTTTAATGCTCAATTCCCATAGTCATGATGAGGCCTGTAAATATTTTTATATACTTTAATAGCATTTGATTATAATTTTGTGCTAATTGCTTTAATCAGCCCAACTTGAAGTGTTATAGTATTTTTCCATAATTAAGCAATACCACATGACAAGCAGTGCTTTTTAGAGCTATTATAGTACTTTCTAATGCTATAATAAACAAAGATCATGCATCTTAATTATAACCAATAAAAATTCCACACACATTTAATTATATGCTACAGTGAAATTCCCATAACTTTAAAAAAAATAAGCTCTGTCATGATTATTAAGATGTTGCTAATATGAGCTCACGCTAATGGGCTGTGCCCACTATTAATGTCATTGCAAATAGTTTACATCAGGAATCTGTATCTCCAATTTAAATGTTAATGGACTGAGTCTTTTTCATTCATAGTGTAAGAAAAGAATAAAGCCACTCAAGTCACAGAGGTTATGTAAAACTGCTAGCTAGACTATTACTGGCTCAATCTCCAAGCCTGCAGTACGGAGCATATAAAATTCTCATATATTTTACCCCTATGTCCTGTTAATGCAAAGGAAAACAAACAAAAAGTGATACCACAGGTACATTCTGCATTGGAACTGGATGTAACAAAGTTAAAGATCTTTCATGAATTAGGTTGATAAAAGATCACTGGTGTCTTCTGTAAATCATGGGCTAACATTAGGCAAAAAAAAAAAAAAAAAAAAAATGTTCCAGGTTAGCAAGCAAAATATGGCCAGATCCTAACAAGGTAATGCTATACTACTACCCATCTCTACTGCAGTTCCCAAAGCAATAGCTCTTTCTCTGAGGTGCCTACATTGAGGAAGAGCAGTGACATACAAGCAGCATTCAGTCTGGAGGTCATTAGTGGATACCTCCACTGACAAAATGCTGAAAAGTCCAAACAGATAAGACTTTTTTTTTTTTTTTTGGCTTTTAAAAGATGAGTTGCAATGTTATTGCATAAATAATGCCATTACTAAAGTCTGTTATCCCCTCCCAGTCTTTATGACACGATACCTAACCAAATAACCTTTGTAAACAGAACAACTTCAGGGCATTTAAGACTACTCTACAAATTTTCAGACAAATCAGAGAGTATTCTTTCACATTCGGTAATATACCTAGATAAGGTCATGGCATCAAATCAGATGACAAAAATAAACATATAGGAATATATGTATTTAAGAAAACTGTAAAAATTATTTGAGGCATATTACTGATTGCAATATCTAAATATTCTTCCAGTGCACAAAACCTGAAAGATTCCTAAAGCCGCAATACAGAACAGCTTATAACAAACCCATGATGTGACTAACATGTGACTCACATGAAAATACAAAGACATCCCCACCCCAGGACTGTCATAGACTGTTTTATGACCACTGTTGTTACAAAGACATACCTCGGATATGAGGCCTCAGCTTCCAAGAAGTTCCTGCAGTCTTAATCAGGATTTAGACCGTGTCTATGGAACATATGTGTAGTTCTTACCACACTGCCCTTTCATAATTTCATTCCTCCTCTAATTGTCTCTTTATTTCTTACTACCTGCTTTGGTACAAGTCTTCTGTATTAAGTGGCAAATAACATGCATCCATTAGGCTTACTGGTGTGCTGTCCTGCACAAATCCTTATACTGGGAATCCTTACTTGCCACAAAGAGATTACAGAATATTGTCTTCACTTTCTTTTTTTTCCCCATTGCCTTTTTTACTTGCTTAAATTCTGCCCTATATTTCTTTCCAACAAATTAGTTTTTAACACAGATTTTTGCAATATCACTTTATTAGAACTGCAAGAGCTTAGAAAAATCCGTATGAAATTCACTATTCTTTTATTTGAGACTGAAGACTATTCTTTTATTTAAGACTCCTCAAGACTAAAGAAAGCATTATTAAAGTCCCAGGAGAAATACGTAAGTCCCATAAAGCAAAGTGAAGAGCAAAGTTCTGGACTTGAATTTCAATGTTGCATAAGGAGACACAGTTAATCTCTCTCCTGTTTGGGTTACATGTTTAAACAGCCCAATTGGAAGCTGCAATAATTTAGTGACTTCTCTGCTGATCAATGTTAGTGCCCCAAGGAGTTTGCAGTGTTTTAAAGATGATCTCAGACTACTACTTTCTGGGCCACTTCTTACAGTGGACCCTGTTCTCATGGTTGACACTTTTCAAACTCTCAGCAAAAACCCAGTATATTCCCTTGTGTGACCATCCTACTGTTTTATGCATCAAAGTGGGACAGTTCTAAGCAGAAAAGATGTAATAAATTCTACTATGCTTGGTTATGCCTGTGAAATTGTAATATTTACGACTTTTCCCTGACTGCAGAAGCTTTAATTTATGATCCCCATATACCCCCTCTTTCTTAGAAGCTACTTCAAGTTTTCCAGGTCATTTTGAAAGGCAAGGCTGGCCTTTGCGGTTTTCCGCTCTTTACATTTCATAACAGTAAACATTGAGTTTCCTGCACAAAGGTACCAGAAAAGGAACATTAAGGTGCAGAATAGCCAAGTGCTTGATATCTTTATTTTAACTGGCAAGATTAAAAAAAAAAAAAAAATCTGAAGGTTCTGCAAGTCCCTGAAACAACAACTAGCACAGCATAGTTGCCTGAAGATTAATGGATTCCTCCCTAATCCCCGTTATAACAGATGGACCACCATGGACTATCAGTGATCCATGAACCACAGCTGGCCCATCTCATTGTAGACAATCAGGGATTAATACTGTCAAATTGCCAGTCTCTTAAGAGACTGGGACTTACTACAAAAGAATGAGCTTTCACCATGATATTATTTGTGTTACTACCCTGATCTCAAGGTTTTCTGGAAAAAGAGCTTTTTCCACTTTACCACATTCAACCACTGTTTTATTACTGTTTATACTCCAAGTGTACATGTACCAAAGTAGATTTGGTGATACAGCTTTACCACTCTGAGAAAAAAAGTAGATTAACAATAGGTGTTAAATGCATTCACTGGACACTGCACTGGTCCAAACATCACATGGTGAAGAATCCAAGGAACGTTAACAGAAATCAGAAAATATTAGTAAATAAATTTAAGTTTAATCTCGCTCTTCCCACTCTTCCAACAATGGTTGAGCACATCACCCTCCATTTAAGACATTCAACCCAGAAACCCTCTGAACTTAAGATGAGCTCATATCAGACACCTCTAGGTTGGCATACAGTTTTTGGAGGGCCTCTTAAGCGGTTCAGAAGTTCCTGTTCTTAGCCAAGAGCCTGTTGGGGATGGGGGGGGGGCAGAGGGAAGGGAGGAGTAAAACACAGCTTCCACCTCCTCACTGCCTCCTTAATAACAACATTGCCCCCAGTGTGATCAATCATCCTAATGCTCCTGCTCCAAGGTAATCTCTCTCTACTATTCCCAGTACCCAGCCCCAGAAACCAGAGGACATCCAAAATCTACTTGCAAGTAAATCGAGATTTGAAAAATAATCCATCGGGATAAGAGCACCAAAAGAAAAAACAGGACTGTGTCACATAATTGAATATATGGCATTCCTGGAACACATTACTGGTTTAAGAACAGATTAAAATTTGATAACAGTCCAAGACAGGTCTTACTTGACTTCCTTCTTATTTTAAAGACTTACTGTGCATTACACTTGTTATTTAAGTTTCTTACCAGTGTCAGTGAGGGAGTTGTCAATCAGATGCTGAGTTAACGTTCTCAATTACAGAAGAAAAAGGAAATACCTTTATGCATTCTGTGGAAGGGATATTATTCAGACTTACTCCAGAATGACAGTTACAGACCTAGCTTTGGAAACAAGCTTATGAGGAACCTAGCTTGCCCAGGTTCAAACACCACTTTTTGACTGCTAAGTACTGTTTAAATCACACATCCCTCAGTTCTACCCTGGAAATTCTTTGGCACAGCTTTCCCCAGCTACCTTTGTTTCATCTAGGAGTGAGCTTCAGGAGACATAGCTCCTCTCCCATTCTTTTCTAAACAGTCTAAAGATTTGCAACAGCATGTTCTGACCCAGGGAGTGTTCTTTCTTACTGGTGTAAGAAAGTATATAAGCATATTTCCTAAAAATCCTAGATTTTATTATTTATCTAAGCTAATATCAATAGTTTTCAATTCACATCAGTAAGAAATACTTTTTATGTTCTCCAGAATTTGCACCATCTTTTTATAGTACCATAAATTACTTTTATAGCACCATAAATAAAAATAGGAATCAAATCCACTACGTAATTCATTACATTTCCAGATTTTCATTAGACTAGAACATTGGTCCAAACTTTCCAGCTGCATTTTAACAGGAGTGCTACATGACAACTTGCTGCAAATTTTCGACTCTTTAGACATCTGCATGGAATGTACTTCCAAGTCCAATGCAATTCCAATGCTTTCTGAAAGTTATGGTTTGCTTATAAGCATCATTAGATACTAACCACAAACACTTCACAGTAAGTAGAATTATTACAGTAAAGTCTATTCAAATAATTTATTCCTACTGAAGCCAAGAGAATTCAACACACACCCTGTTGACACAATGAACACCAAAATGTTATGAACAAGTATCTTAAACTTTAGCAAGCAGTACATTTACAGATCATTTGGTAGCCATCAAAGACGACTTTTTTTTGCAGCATTCCTCTTTTCCTGATCTCAAAACTTCAGCCTCTGGTGAAAAAGACACCAGCCTTACTCTACTCTACCTTTTCATCATTCAGCGGATTATGGCTTACACGCTTCCAGGCTTCCACAAGGCCTGTTTTTGTGCCACTTACTCATACAAGCAGTAACACTTTTCAGTATGAATGCCAGAGCCAGGAACCCGTAAAAGGAGACAGCTAAAAAGGGAAAGATGAATAGAAGCTACTATGGTCGTATTTTAATGTGACCTAGAAACCGGGAATTGAAACAGTTGCTGACAGCGAGAACTCAAGATCTTGCAGTCAGAGGTTTCATAATTGGCTCTGTGCACCAGGCCAAGAGTGACTGGTTATTTTGTAGGATAGAGGTGGTTACAAGAAATTGTTGAAGAGAGGAAAAGTTGGAAACACAAGGGAAGAACCATTTTAGTAATCTCTAAACCAAGATTATTTTTTAAGATATATTTCATAGTCAGAAAATATTTCAACAATCCATTAGGATCTGGCTATGAGAGCTTATTTTATACTAAGGAAGAAGAAGAACAGGGTATTTGAACATACTTTATCATTCTTAACTGTACATAAAACATGGCTGGGCTCATTCATTCAGTACTTACATATACTGATATACAAATAGATAATCCCTGCTCTTCACTTTTTAGGAGATTTACCGGGATTAGAATAGCGCCTCTGTCTTCTGATGACTTTTCAACAGTTAGGGTATCACAGATTCAGACAGGGAAAGCAAGATTCAAGGCCTTGAAACTTGAAGTTGTAGAAGAGATGTAATATAAATAAAATTGGTAATTCAATTTTTAATTTTATTTTTCCCTTTATCTTGAAAATATGAAGGTTTAGAAGTATTTTAAAGGTTATGTATTGGAAGTTTTTAATAGGTAGCACCAAGGCTTTATTTTCCAGTCATCCAAAAAGAATTTAGAACACAGAAGTGTCCAAAGCTTGATAAATTTAATGACTGCAATAACAATGAAACTATTCAGTTAATTTGCCACGTCTGAAAACACTGATATCCCATATTCTGTGAAAGGGAGGGAAAGAAAAAAAATAAAACAACAACACTGTCCCACTAATTTACCTTAAACAGGTCTCACAGCAACACAGGGAGGAGGTAAGCATAGATAAGCACCTTTTGATGCCTTTTCCCTGCCCAATATCAGCTAGTAGGACTTCACTAGCAGCCACTCCAGAAACACAGCAGCTTCATCTTCTGAGTTTGATTTCAAAGACCAGTTCTGCTTCAAATGCAATTTAAGATGGCCAGTTGAAAAAGTGTTTGAATATGCCAAAGTTCAGAGAAAGAACAGTAAACTTATTGCTAATAGCTCAGGACAGTATGTTGGATAAGGGAGTGATTTTATAACACAGAAGTTTTGGATTGGATATATCTTTTGTCAGAAGTAAAGATTACCAAATGTAGTTTCAACACACTGAGGAGGGCAAACACAGGCAATGTTTAGCTATCAGGACTAAATTCTTGATAGATATGTAGAGACAGAAACCTCTGGAAATCTGAAAAATTAATACATTGAATGAGTGGTATTCAGCTGTCAGACAATGCACAAATATTCAGTGAAGAGATTTTGATCTGCAGAATTCGCTAAGTTATTAACCACCTAAGCAGTCATTTATAATCGGTCTATCAAAACAATTCATGATGGCAATAAACAGATTTAAAGTCCACCCTTGTTTTAGGTAGAAATTTCATTGCAAGTGTCTGAGACAGTCTCTAAAACATATATACCATTTATCTGTAATGTATTGTAGATCCACTGTCTTCTACTAATAGAATCTCCACAATTCTGGTGACAATTGAGTGGATTGTTCTTTTGGTTATTAAGAGAGTTTTCATTTCATAAGTTGATCATTTCCTGGATAAGTCATCTTTTGAGTTCAAGAGGTTATTTTCAGTCTACTAGCATCTTTCATTACTTTACTCTGGAATTATTTTAAAAAATCAAAATACAAAACAAGAAACAAAAAAGCCAGCAGCACAAGATGTTTTCTCCTCACTTGGTTTTGCCTCCCAATCAATCACCCACTAGTCGAAGAACTAGGGCCAGTTGTTTTCTATCACTATGGAAGAGTTCAATTTCGTAGTACTAAAACTCACCACTTCACAGCAACAGTTTTGATGACACACCAGGGTAAAGCCTGTATAATATAAAGCAGAGGATACCAGGAATGAATACTCTTCTGAGGTCAAGGGAATTGAATTGCATAGAAAAATAAGACCTCAAAAGCAGCATAATAAAGGTATTCAAGATGATGGAAGTGCTCAATAAAATAGAGCTTTAGATATTTTTACACCACTGAAATCAAAAATTTAAAGGATCACTTACAACTCAAAAAAGCAGGAATAGTAAAACATGAGAAGAACTATTAAGCTAGGTAGTTAAAATATAATGCAGTATTTGTTTCAATTATTTTCACAGGAAATAAGCATAAACAGTGCAAATATCTAGAGAAAGAAAAGACTCCAGTAGATGACTTCCTGAATGGCTCAGACAGCCAATATTACAGTTCCTCAAGGTAGAACTGTGTGTGTTAAAAAAAAAAAAAAAAAAAAAAAGTACTAAAGCTTCACTGAAGTCACTAGAGCTACAGAGATCCATCAGGGAGGATATGGCCCTCCTCTAGCAACAGGGTTGTGCCACCTCCATCAGACAGCACATTGCTTTAGAATGCTTAAATCTGTTATTTTTTCTGGTATCACAATTGCTGCTTATCACTTTAATAAATAGAGTTTTGTGTTGTAGAAAGGGCTGAGAAAGATCTGATGGTAAGGTACAATGAGACAGAAAGAGCCAAATGTAGAGAGTTCCAATTTCAAGAGAGTACCCTTTCAAGGCATTTTCCCTCAGGGCCACTGTAACAGAATGCTGTATTTAAATCAGCAGGTCATACACCAGAAGATGGTTTAACTGCTAATTAACACTAGATGATATACTGAAAATTCCATGCTAATTAATTCTCTGTAGATTTAAGTGCCCTTTCTTCTATGTCATTTTCAATGAACATATTAACATGAGGAATAGAATGGCATTAATTACTAATTCATATGACAAACATGTGAAGCTATATTAAATAGTTGATGGAGGTTAACTAAAAAGGAACACGTGGGTCAAAGTTGTCAACTACAGGCCACGGTATCATAAAGATACCACACATTAAAAACAAGAGGGTATATATTACCCATTCAATCATCCTGTCAGTTTGATGTTGTTCTCTTTATATTAGATTTCCTTGCAAGATGGTCATTATTCAGAAAACAGGATTCAGCTGTTCAGAATACAATAGTGAAAACCCCTAAAAATGAGAGCAAGTAAATTGAAAGGAAAATGGCAGTGATTGCAGTTTTGATAAATTAACCGCTAACTATCCATACATCAAAACAGTCTGAAAATAGCAAAGAAACTGGGTAGGCACAAGTTTCAGAGGAAGCTAAAGAATCAATATACTAAATGCCGATGCTGTACCATTTCTCCTTTAGAATGAGAGAAGCATTTTAACTCACATATGTACATCATCACCTAGAGCTACTGGTTTAGTATGTCCTAATTTTGAGGTCTGAAACTAACTCAGTTGAAGTGAAATCCAGTCACTGGAAACAAAGATCATGAAAATAAATGCCAGACAGTGCCTATGATCCTAAAGGACCTCAAGCTCCAAGTAACAACCATAGGTCAGCCCAATTTGGCATTTCAAAAAGCATACAGTAGAAGCGGTTATAATGCTAAAGTTACATTTTGTATTTCACATAAGAATACACCTACTTGCATGGCCATTTCTGTAGTTTACAAAGTTGTGATTGTCCCATCCAGTACTTTTCAATAAAGGTACTGTTAAATTATCATGAGAGAAATGTTACCTGTCAAGGCCTATCCAACAATTGTTTTATTACAGTTTATGCTCCTTGTTTGTATAATCACGTGTATTCTCACACACACACATTTAGATTATTTTATATAAGAGATCACTGAAGTCTCCTGAAAAGCCAAGTTTCAACTTCGATTTTGATGTCAGAGCTATTAGAGTCTTATTACTGTAGACTGTATTAGACTGCCAGAAGGGACAAGGAGTTTTACCAAAAAGGTGATCATAGCTTTCACAAATGACACCCAAAATGGGATGTAAGATAGTTCACAGATAACAGTGCTAGAGCAACAGGAAGTTTTTGGTCATGTCAGCTGTCTCTAAAACCTTTCCCATTTAGCAAGGAAACCCTTTAGTTTTTCTACGCCTCCAGTTAACATTACTTCTACTAAGGTGGTCATTACCTCAGCCATGAGAAGACATAGCTATTCTTTGCTTCAGTCAACAGTATTTGCACCACCACTGACAGTTTCCTACTGCAAGCCAAGTGAATCCACCAGTTTAACTTAGGTGTATTTTTTTTTTTTTAATATTCAGTTGATCTCTCAAAGTTCTGTTACCTATTTATTTATTATGCCCATGTATTATGTTTAGCCTCCTAATTAAAATTCTAAATATTTAATAATCATTTAAATTGACAGAATAGCTTTCAAAGCATTTATGAAAAGGAGCTTCTAGAAGAATGTCCTTCCTTTGATTCAGTACTGTCAGCTGTGTATATAAATAGTCTTTTTCTATTTAAAAAAAAAAAAAAAAAAAGATCATCTCTTCAGCAAACAATGTCTTTGAATTAAGAAAGACCAGAAAGAAGACTAGCATGCAAACCATTTAAAAGTCAAAATCATACCTCCATGATACATATTTTTCTATTGGAATTGAGAATTTCTGCTTAATATAGTAATAAAATCATTTGGGACACATCTACATTAGGAATTATGTTCATCTGTAGCTAAGAGCTATAGGAAATAACAGTGTTAAGGGATTCTTGTTTATTTTTAATAGCATAGTAAATCAGACAATTTGGAGCAGGAATGCTAGTAAACAAGCCTTTTCCCTTGGACAGCTAAGGTTAAACTCTTATTTTCTCACTGTCTCTTCGGAAAAGAGTTGTTTCCTCATTTAGTCACCCTACAGAATTCACACTAGTAAATGGAACTTGCCCATACATGCAGATGGTTCATTATCCAAAATGATGTCCTATCTTTCATGAGAGATAGGGGTACAGACACACCCCTTAGAATACACACATTCTGCCTGGCACAGAGCAGTCTGAAAATCTTACAGTCCATTAAAAATACAGATTTAGTAATTTAACTCAGCAATGCTACATAGATACTATATAGAAGCTTGAAAAACAATACATACAGAATTTTTAACCTTGCCAGAGAAAATGGCAGAACACGTGCTAAAAAGAGCTTGAAGCAGGTCCAGAAGAAGCAGAAGTGAGAAGACTTGAAGATGTCTTCTTCAAGCATGTCATCTTCAAGCAGTGATCAAAGTAAACATCCAAAACTGAAAAAAAAAAAAAAAAAAAGTTTTCCCAGAGACATCAGTACATACCCACCAAATCCAGTACTAGTTAGCCCTTACAGCCAAATAAAGAACACCACAGTCTAGTAAGATATTGAACGCGTGGAGGATGAGAGAGGAAACAGGTGGGAGGGAAAGCAGGAGACAATTCGGACTCAGCTAAACCCAATTTAAACTAACCATTCACCTCCAATTCAGTTCTAACTGTTGTACCTGGACTCACTTAAGAAGTATTACCTTAATTAAATTTCACATTTTCTGTCCAAGGTATCTGTAGCAAAAGGGAAAAACACATTGAAGGTAGTATCTAGCTGTCCATAAGCCCCTGCAGTCAGAAGAATAACATTTATAGACATTATATATATATATATATTATATATATTATATTATATATTATATATTATAGTTATATTATATATAACATTTATGGGCTTATCTTCGCAGAGTAGACCTCTAAAGTACTGACAGACTTTGAACAAAGCTTTTAAGTTTGTAATGATAACTCCTGCACCAGTGCGTGAGTTCCCAGATAGATTTAGTCAGCAAGTTTTTTAACATAGTTTTGTAATGACAGACAGGTGGGACTTGCTATTAGCAGAACATTACTATAATTCACAGGCAGCTACATGCCTCACCTGTTTGTCTCAAATGCATTGTGTCTCCTGCAGGTGAGTTACAGATTATGTTTGTTAAAGACTGACAATGTTCTTAGAATGGATAAGTGAAATATATTGTTCCCAGGTGTACCTTCTACATGCCTCCCCTTCCTTCACACCTTTCTCCTTTGGGGGCCCCATGCAAGAGACCCAAGCTCTACTCAAAGACTTTCACGTAAACCCTATGTTCGTAGATGCAAAAGGGATTTCAGCTCAGCTTCCTCACTCCCAGTGCAGCCTCCATCACCTCTGCTGCTACTGTCAGAGACACAGGTATTGCTTATCCACTCAGTGCATATAAGACAGAGAGAACAGTCATCATAAATGGATGAGGCTTGCAGACTGACTTCCTCATTACTAGTGTGCATTTTACTAATGAGGAGACAACAATAGGACATCCTAGACCCCCTTCCCACAGGTGCTAAGCAGAGAAGCCCAGTCACCATTACAATCCTTAGGCTTTTCTAACAGTCAGGTTGTGCTATTTTTCAGGCTTGAGTAACTGTAGTAGGATCTATGGTTTCTTGAACATAGTTTTGTTTTTGAAAAGTACCTACCGAGATACTTAAGGGAAATTTGTGTTTTGTTTTCTGATGTAGTTTGTGTTTTGTGTGTTTGTTTTTCAAAAGCAATAGAAAGAATTTATTTCAGTGAGGCACGTTTAAACCCAAATGAGCCCATTTATAATCCAAAATTAAGGAAGTCAAGAGGTATTAATTCTGTTACAGATTTTTCATATATCTTGTATGAATGCATGTTTGCCACTTCAAAACAAAAACGATGGGGTTTCAGTTTTGTTAGGAAATGTTTCATTATGGGATGGAGGGAGAAATTCAACACCCATACTGAATACAAGGATGCAAGCTATGGATAGATTCAGAAAAACGTAATACTTTGTAACTGATTGCACAGGGCAACCACCTGAGCCCATTTTGGCCCCAACTGCTGTGCCTGAGAGGAGGACTACAGGCCATTTTACATGATCTTTGTCAAATAGACAGCTTCTGAAATAAAAAATGCAGGACTTCTCAGTATCTTCTCATCATTTTGCATGCAATTAGGCAGTCATGAGCTACATGTGCTTTTGAAGGCTCCCAGCCTTTACAGCTAACATAAACTGAGTTTGCTTAGATTGGTGTAAAATGCAAGATACAGCCTCACACTTCTTAAACTTGAACTCCTCACAGGATCAGAGATCTCACAAATGCACACAAATCAACATCTACAAGCATCTTTCGTACCAGTTAAGGAGTGGGGGGTTAGCCTTGAATAGGTAACACTACTCCAGTAGGGTTTTGCATGCAAATTCATCTGTATGAGATCTAATCTTGATCTTCTCTTCACCCTAATCTTTTTTTTTTCCCTCCTTCAAGTAATGCAGTCTTTGAGAACACATCTATATGGAAATTAGTTCTGAAGATTGTCGTAATAAATACCTGCCAAGTATATAATACTAGTAGAATTTACATTTCTTAAATATGAAGAATAGGATTAAGATATGGAAAATTAAAAACTATTTCATATCTTACACTTTTACACTGCTAAGCAGAGTACCAGTATGCTTTCTTTATTTAATAAAAAATTATCATCCAAACTTCAAATAAGCAAGTTGGTTCAGCCACAGCACACCACGATTAATACGTCCACCACCTTTCTAACAGTACTGTTCACTACAAAACAAGCACCCAGGGAAGCTAGGCCTCCCATGAAACATTTGTGCATGTCTTTGTATTTAAACATGCATTTTACATAGTCTGTTTCTCAAGTACTTACCATTATCTTCTTAGACCAAATTAAACAAGCGCTCAAGTTTCTGTCAGTGCTTTAGCCTGTCAACACTACATGAGGTTATAATAGTTGTTCAGATCATGGAAATTCATTGAGAAGTTCTATACTTGAGACATTTAATGGTAAAATGAATTAATGAATTTCTGGACTTGACAACTAACAAAGACTATATTTAAATATACGTGAATGAATATTGTCTAAAACATGCAAGCACATATTAACTACTTAGTTAGATCTTGAAAGCTGAAGTTACTCAGTCTAGTCTGACCAAGGTAATGTTATTATATAAAATGAAGTCCAAACAGCTCAATTAGAGTTACAATCAGTGGCTTCATTTTGCCAAAATCAAAGCCAACAGCTAAGACAGTGTATATTCAAATCAAGGAACATGAACTTCCTTACAAAATCAGATAACTTTACATTTCTGTCTGAACTTTAAGGTATAGGAAAAACATTTAAACACCCCCATAAGCAGCGCCTCAGGGTACAGTTGGGTTTGAGGGCAGGTAGCACCGATGTGGCCAGGGCTTCTACGCCCATCCTTCTACCACACTCACTGTGCAACGCATGGGCTTGCTCTGCTTCCCTGAGAACTGGGGTGCCCAGACCCCCTTCCAGCCCATGCTTGTAGCCCCACTGCTTCCCAGGCTAAACCAAGGTGGGGGGCAAACTAAACACTCCAGCTTTCCTTTCCAGGAAGAAAAAGACACAGACACAGATTTCTAGGTTGGAAGAGACCTCAAGATCATCGAGTCCAACCTCCGACCTAACACTAAGTACTCCACTAAACCATATCGCTAAGCTCTACATCTAAACGTCTTTTAAAGACCTCCAGGGATGGTGACTCCACCACCTCCCTGGGCAGCCCGTTCCAATGCTTAATAACCCTTTCGGTAAAGAAGTACTTCCTAACATCCAACCTAAAACTCCCCTGTCGCAACTTTCGCCCATTCCCCCTCGTCCTGTCACCAGGCACGTGGGAGAACAGACCAACCCCCACCTCACTACAGCCTCCTTTAAGGTACCTGTAGAGAGCGATAAGGTCGCCCCTGAGCCTCCTCTTCTCCAGGCTGAACAAGCCCAGCTCCCTCAGCCGCTCCTACTAAGACTTGTTCTCCAGACCCCTCACCAGCTTGGTCGCCCTTCTCTGGACTCGCTCGAGCACCTCCATGTCCTTCCTGTAGCGAGGGGCCCAAAACTGAACACAGTACTCGAGGTGCGGCCTCACCAGAGCCGAGTACAGGGGGACAATCACTTCCCTAGACCTGCTGGCCACACTGCTTCTTATACAGGCCAGGATGCTGTTGGCCTTCTTGGCCACCTGAGCACACTGCTGGCTCATATTCAGCCGACTATCAACCAATACTCCCAGGTCCTTCTCGGCCAGGCAGCTTTCCAACCACTCATCTCCCAGCCTGTAGCTCTGCTTGGGGTTGTTGCGCCCCAGGTGCAGGACCCGGCACTTGGCCTTGTTGAACTTCATACAGTTGACCTCAGCCCATCACTCCAGCCTATCCAAATCCTCCTGCAGAGCCTTCCTGCCCTCGAGCAGATCGACACACGCACTTAGCTTGGTGTCATCTGCAAACTTACTGAGGGTGCACTGGACGCCCTCATCCAGGTCATCAATAAAGATATTAAAGAGGACCGGCCCTAGTACTGAGCCCTGGGGGACACCACTTGTGACCAGCCTCCAACCAGATTTGACTCCATTCACCACAACTCTCTGGGCCCGGCTATCCAGCCAGTTTCTAACCCAACGAAGCGTACGCCAGTCCAAGCCGCGAGCAGCCAGTTTCTTGAGGAGAATGTTGTGGGGAACGGTGTCAAAAGCCTTACTGAGGTCAAGGTAAACCACATCCACAGCCCTTCCCTCATCCACCAAGCGCGTCACTTTGTCATAGAAGGAGATCAGGTTCGTCAAGCAGGACCTGCCTTTCATAAACCCATGCTGACTGGGCCTGATCGCCTGCTTGCCCTGCAAGTGCCACGCGCAGGCACTTGCAAAAGGCTTTTCCAAAATGCACTGCTCCTCTAAATTACCTCCTGCAATTAGTAATAGCTAGATTTTCCCTCTCTCATCTCCTTCCTGCTCTTGCTCTGGTCCCTGCTGTTGTGAGCAGCTGATCTCCAACCCACAGGTGGGGCCCATGCTGCTATAGGCACCATGTGGGGCAGGGTTTGCTCTGCTGCCTTTCTAATGTCATTCTGGGAGCTTGAGGAGACAGACAGGGCCTTGTGACTCCTCAACTCTTAAAAAATCAAAAAATTGTAGAAAAATCAAAGCTATCTGTGTAACACGGGGTGAAGCTTTTGTACTCTTTAACTGAGCAGACCTCTCAGTGTGAGCAGCAGGAGTTTTGCTCACCTGAGGGCTAAAGAATTTGGCTTGGAATATATAAAACTTAAGGTGCCTTATGAAAAAAGGTATTTATGAATTTACTAATTTATAGTGCCAAATTAGAAAGCTCTTATACACTAGCAATTATTTCAGGCTATTTGACTTCTTTTCCTTTCATTTTTGCCCTGGAGTGTGAAGACATTTTCCAGTGAAGGTTAGCATGGAAATAAGCGTTATAATCTCACTGGTCTCTATTTTTGCATAAAAACCGAGAGCATAGCTGTCAATAAACTGTTAATTCACGCCAAATTTCCAGGCAGCCCACCGCAGCCATCCCCCTGTGGTGGTTTCTCTGGGCACAGCTGCACCCTGGCAGAAGCTGGCTCCCCTGTGCAGTGTTTGATCTTGTCTGTTGAGTTTCCCTCCGTCTCTACTATAGCTTCTTAGACTTTGATTCCTGCAGGAATCAAATTTAATCTGTTTCAGTATATTTTATGCTCCACTGATTTATTCAAAGCTGAATAAAAGCATTGCGGTACTTACGTTTCCTATTTTATTTTTGGAACTGTATTATTAGTAGCCCCATTCAGTAACTAGAATAACTCGAGTCAAGCAGATTAAAAACCCAAGGTACACCTGTGGTATTCAGCTTGCACTTTAATCTTATCCACTACATTAAAAAAGGTCTGGGTAAAAATGAGACAGATTAACCTATCACTCGTCTTATAGAAGTGTCTTTATGGTAAAAGAAGATCCAGTTCTACAGCAAGTCTGGTAAATTTTGCCGTTCTTTTGCTGGAAAATATCACCTCTGTACCAAAGTATTCCATTTCACTGTACAAAACGAAAAAGCCCTTTTGAGCTCTACATGCAAAAATGTATCTTTAATACATACCCAAAAGAAAGGAAAAACACTGTATATCTTACATTTCATTGATACCACAAGGGAAATGGAAATGCTTTTTTCTCATTGTTTAATTTCTGTTCTCTAACATATAGAATTATTATTCAATACTCCTTTTTCAGTGAGATTCCTCCACTTCTATTTCTAGTCCCACTCTGCTGTTCCCTAAGTTTTCTGGTTTTAATATAAAAGAAAACTGAATAAAGGATGAAGATGAAAGTAATAAATAATATATATAAGAACAGCCTTAATATAACATGCATATTTGTATATATACATATATGAGATCATCAGCTAGTAAATATTTTATTTTGCTTTGTATAGGATAGAATATATCTAGATGAGCTCAGACAGATTGAACAATAAAATGAACCTGACAAAATGGGTTTTAAGTCAGGAAACAGAACAGTAAAGCAATTTCCTGAGTTATTTAAATGCTTTCATTGGAGAAATGTCATTACATACTTGAATTACACTAGAATATAATTATATAAACACCACAAATAACAATGTTTTACCAAGAAAAACAGAAGTTAAGAGAGGGGAATTATTTCCTGCCATTTTTCTTCATTTTAAGAAATGTTCTGCTTTTTATAAGAAATAAATCAAAAGAAAGGTTTCAAATTTACTTTACTAGTCCATGTCCTTAACACTTATGCACATACTTATCTTTAAGTATATGATATGTAAATAGCTCCATATATTTAGTCCCCCACAGGTTTAAGATGGGCTTATGCAGCCCGTACACAAAAGCCCTCCCCTTGATCTACTTTGGTGACCTTAATCAGAATTTCAGCTCCAAAATTTAGCATCACCGAGGATGTTTATGAACAGACTGTTCATGAGCAATTAATTTTAAATCTTTTCATAGGTAAAGTCAGAGGACTTGTATTCTTCTTAGCTTTGGTATTACATACATTAATAAATCTTCACAAATATCTCCTCAGTGTGTCTAACTGAAGTGAAAGTTTGCAGAACAGTATTGTCCAAAACCAGAAAGGATATTGAATGATCTGAGAAATTTGTGTTTACTTTAGAAAGTTAAAGTTCACCAAATTTCAACAGCCTCAGACAGTCAGATGAGAAAAGAATTGTACAATGTGCACAGTTGAATGTTCAATATCACTTAGAAATTCTCAATTAAATTTGTTATAGTAGAGCACAAACTTACATATTATTTAGCATCAATCTAAACCCACTGATTTTAGGGATCGCCACAAAAAGATGGAGTGGGATTAGAGCATTTTCCAGCCCCAAATTTGCATCAAAATTTAAAAGCCAGCTGTGATTTTATCTAGTTGCTTTCTCATCAACCCAAACAACCCCAATTCATACCGTACACACATTATAAGCCAATGCCACTTTCCTTCAAATAGCAACAGCTCTATTGCTCTAGCAGGACTTTAAGCCATACTCTATTATATTGCAAATTTAAAAGGAGGCCTGTACGAACATAATTTCAGTTTAAATACATGTACTTCTTCATGAATTGTTCTATAAAACAGTATGTTATGACCAAACAACTTACCTCCTCAAAGCAATTTCTGTTTTAAACTTAGCTTTCAGGGAAGATTAATTCCAAGTAAAAGATGAGGAACCTTCTCCCCAAAAGCATACAGCACCAAACTGAAGAATATCCATGCCTCCTCTCCCCACTTCCATAGTCCTTACTAGTAACATTTATATCCAGAAAGTGAGTTGGAGATAAGAAAGACTAAATCTCAGTGTATTCCTTTTTACACCAGCCCCTGCTACAAATTCCCACATAAATCAGTCATTTAGGCTTCTTTTCTCCACCCCCCCCCCAACCCTGAGACAGCAAACATGTTTTCCCAGTGTTCATCTGGATCTACAACTAGTCAGCAGGTCTAAGAATTCACATTCTCAACTTCCTCTGTGCCTCAGTTTCCCCATTTGCAAAAAAGAGATAATAGTAATGCCCATCTATTTTAAATGGATATTATCTTTCAACTATGTTTGAATAATTCTTCTGTTTTATCAAATGACTGTTTTAAATAGACCGCTCATTAAAGCTAGTTCAAAAGAATACAGCTAGCAAAATGCATTGGATAATTTATTTGTATTATTATAAGTATTAACTTTTAACCTGTAATATTCAGACTAACAGACAGCAGCTATACAAAATAAATTATTTTAAATATTTATGAAGTTTTTATCCAAAATTTTTCAGTCTAACATTTTTAAATTATCAACTGTGCTTTACGGAAGTGGTCTTGTTTCATTCATTAGCTCAAATTTACTTATCAGCAAAAAAATAGTGCTTTTTCAAAATGAGCCATAAGTTGAAAATTCTACATATTAGGAATTATTTATTGTTTACTAAATATATTTTCTTACACTTACAAGATCTGTCGGTGCCACAGTACCATGCCCAGTAGTTCTGTGTCTTATGTTCCAACCTCTGTCTGAAGCTGATGTTTATCTTGCATCTGAGACTCTTGTTTATAAAATTCTAGAAGCTGACAGTGACAGTCCACACATTAAATATCATACCAGCTTTATGGATTTGTTTTTGGAAAGTAACATAGAAAAAAAGTGTAGGTTTGTGCTTCAATTTTTTTTAAAAAAAGTCATTTATTCACAAAAGTTATCCCGAGTATTTAAAATGCAGTTAATCTAGCAAAAGTCTTCGAAAGCTTTATTCCTCCTTATACAGAGATGAAACACTGACATTCAAAGAAATGAAAAGAAAGTCAAGTTAGACTACCATAATCCCTCAGGATAGAGAGAATTTCTGTTGAAGATAAATAAATCAAATACAAGGGGAAGTGAGGTGAAGTATAATACCATTTGGGGAAAAAAACTAAGGCAATAATATTATTTTCCAAGCATTGGCATATACTCTTAGCCATCAACAGAAAGATCTTTTCCTTCATAGTACATTTATTTATATCCCAGTACGAAAGTTATGCATGCATAGCACAGAACAGAAAAAAATAATGTGTTTCTATTATGAAGAGAA
The DNA here is from genome assembly GCF_013377495.2 of Cygnus atratus. Taxonomy (NCBI): domain Eukaryota; kingdom Metazoa; phylum Chordata; class Aves; order Anseriformes; family Anatidae; genus Cygnus; species Cygnus atratus. The sequence goes on from NC_066369.1 coordinate 5,096,075, forward strand.
TCTATATTTACTATTGTAAAGGATTCAGATTGTGCCTATTTTAAAATACAGCCTGTCCTTAAATAAACAAGTCCACTCGATCATTAAATGTTAAATCAGTTAAAGACAGAATTTTTGGAAATTCAAAATGTGGAGTTTTGAGTTAATTTGTGTAGCACCAACAACACTTGTTGCTGGAGCACATCCCATCTGCAATCTGACTCATGTAAGAGACAACATGCTCGTGTAGGGTCCCTGTGCACTCTGTAAAAAAGATGTTCGCTTGACCAGCTTGCAGGAGGTCAACTCAAACTATACAGAAGGACTCAGAAGAAAGAATTTACACACCTGATGCACTTTTTAAATTGTTATTAATTCCCTATCCTGTTTGTCTCTCAAGAAGTATCCAGTCAGAAAGTGTTTTTGTATGCTGGGTCCTCGCAATCAAATATTCCAGGCATAGAAGACAAAATTTAAAGAAATCATAGAAGTACAAAGAAACTAAAGTAAATTTTGTGTTTGAGCATGCTGGAGTATGGATATTTGGATTCAAAAGAAAAATCTTTCTTCTTCCTAAACATTCTTTTAAAGTAATATAACATGTTTCCATAGTAATAGGATTGGAAGGTACACAATTCATTGACAGTGGAGACTCTCTTCAGTAAATGGCAGAGGAACACTATGGGAGATTATTATTTAAATCAGTTAATAACAGTGTTTTTAATTTCTAATTCTCACATGGCCCTGGTTTAATACAGTCCGTCCATAAGTTCTCCAGAGGTTTTTATGCTAGCTACATGGAGGCAACTGCAAGTGGAACTATGTGACAGCCAAGGAGGGGATGGGGAAAGCCAAATAAAGACAGGAAAAATGTGGAGAAAAATCATGTTGTACTCAATTTGTTCAACTTTCAAAGGCCACAACAACTCACATCCTTGAGCACTGCAGAGCTGGTTATAGATGACCATACTCATCTTTCCAGTTTTTGTTCAAACTGAAGTCAAGGTTGTAAACATCCAGGTTTCCTGAGTATTTTCTGGCAGGAGAAAAGGAGAAGAAAGCTAAAGTCACTCCAGCAGTATTTCTGCATACGGCTCCATAAATATATTTCAACCACTTAGAGAAAGCTCCTCCTAATCTTCTGCTGTTCTTGTATATGCACACCCCACCAACCTTCCAGGTATAAACTAGGTTCATTTATTTGTTCAGTCTAGCAACATTTAGGGCTATAATGTTATTACTTTTCTGTCGAGGGAACAAGCTTAGAGAAACCAGTGCCTTGTATTTCAGACAAAACAAATCATAGAATGATTCAGGTTGGAAAAGACCTCTAAGATCATCTAGTCCAACCTTTACCCTAGTACAAAAGTCCACCACTAAACCATGCCACTAAATTCTAAATGACTGCATATTTTACTTGTCAGCAAAATGAGAGGGATTTTTTTCTTTAAAAAAAATAAATGAAATCCAACTATTTTCTTATCTTCCTGCTTTCTATAGTTCACAGAATGAGAGATGACGAACCCAATTAAATGAGACAAAGTGAAAAAGAGAAGGATGGAAAGCAAGACATTTTTTTTATTTTTTTTTTTGTATACATTCTGATTTTTGTCAGTATATTCTGATGACCAGGTATATAATCAAACTACCAAAAAATGGCCGACATATAGCGTATTAATGTGCTGGCAGATTTACAGAAATTCCATTTCAGGTAGAGAATCTAAGAAGAACGTTTTTGCAAGTGCCTAAGCTATATCTTTGTAAAGTTTCACTCAGCTACATTCAGGAATTTCAGAAAGATCGCATAGAGTGCCATGCATAAATGCCTATGCACTTCAGAGATATGGTATGTAATACATGTACCAAAAAGGGTCATCCCTAGCTGACAACACATATTGCTCATGGTGTTAATAAAAAATAAGACAGAGTAATACACCCACTTCTCTTCCAACCATGGTTGAAAACATTATCCATACCTTTTTCTAAAGCTCTTGGTTTCAAGGATGTACTTCTCTAGTTGTGGGCACCCAGGCAAAGAAGTTGCGATCATGTATTGCTTTTAGCATGAAGACTAGGGAAAACGGTAAAATAAATGCTTCTCTAAGCATCTTTTGGGCACTTCTTACTCTAAAAATCAAGTAGAACATTTTCAGACAACAGATACAGCTCACACTGCTGTCAGGCGCAATAATTTACAGCACGTGCAGTTAAGAATTACGGGGTTGTCATTAGTTGTGGATATAACATGTAGACAATGTAGTTATTGGAGACAACATCTTGTAGAGATCGTTAGGAGGCAGGTTACATCTATATTGCTAACAAAAAGATGGTGAGGGACCCTACAAAGAGAAGTTCCTATGACAATAAGCAAACAATGGAATGGATAGAAAAGCACATAGGAGTTTTTAATACCAACTTAGCAAACTCTTCAAAACTTGCATTCATTCTAAACATGTTGGTAATTTCATTAATATGTTTGAAGCAAGCGAAAGAACCGGTCTCCCCAGCTGTGCGCCCTAATCCAGAGAAGTGCTGGCTTGTTCATGATGACCTTCTCAAGCAGATGTGAATACTAGTAAAAATATAAACATGACGTCACAGGCTGGCCTGAGACTATACCCTTTGAACAGACATAACCTACTAAAGTATTTCCCTGTTAGCTTGATTTTTCCTTTAGTCCAGCTCGTTTCCTTCACAAACATCTTTGCCTTGAGCTGGAAGAGCTAGTGCAGGGCACTGTTGGAGTCTGATGCTTCTGCTCATGCAATAACAAGGGTGCAACAGCTCTAAATCCTCCCTGAAATTAATTCAATTCCTAGGCTAAAATTACTAGTTGATACCAAAATTTCGTGTTTTAAGAGTAGTTTCTGTCACATCTGCCAGTTCAGAGTAACTCAATGTGATAATTTCAAATACCTGCTTTTGTAAAGATGGTATGCTGCAGCTGTCTTTCCTCCTCTTAGCTGCAAAGCTCCTTCTGACCTTCTCTATCTCTACTTGTCCCTGTCTCCAGAATTGCTCCTTTACTGTTCAGCTGCCTCTTGTTGTGTTTATCCATCCCCGAGGAAAGAGTTAAAGGAGAAAAGAGGAAAACATCTACAATTAAATTGCTCTTTAACTTGTCCCTGCCCCTTGGCAGCTGCAGGTTGTAATTCAGCTGTTTACTACTCTCCCTCATCTCTTTAGAAAGAATAAATAATGTAGGGTCTTGCATTCATATTTGCAGTAGAAAAGGAATGCTGTGAGTTACAAATTGTTGCTGAGAAGATAACCACATTCAAGGGGCTAAAGATTAGAAAGACAAATCTCTCAAAGGGGTCTCTAAGAAACACTTTAAAGAAAAAAGAAAAAGAACTATTAAATCTGTAATGGCTTGAAGAAACTCTTAATTCCAATATGGTAGGTTTAGAAGAGACTTGTGTGTCTGTCTGTAGGCATAAGTAGAAAACAAACTTATCTTTCAAACCGTAAGAGATTCGGGGCATACCTATAAGGAATTTTTCTCCAGTAAACATCTTGCATAATTTAACTATCAGCTTGTGACCTACTTATGTAGGACTGTTTTTGTTATCCTGACTTTTATTAGCTCAAGGTTGTGTGAGTCAGTAGCAAGCACTTGCCCATTAGTGTACTTTGCATGTCTTATTCTCTGGACAATCAAACGAAAGCAAAGCAACTCAGCAAACAAAGTTGAAAGCACAACCGTCTTCAGGTCTCGTGACTCAGAATTCCAGTGGTGAGCTCTGGAGTCACAGACTTTCAGACTGGCTCAGGTGGGAAGGCATCCCTAGAGATTATCTAGTTCAACCCCATTCTCAGAGCAGGGTCAGCTAAAGCAGGTTGCTCAGAGCCATGTCCAGTTAGGTTTTGAATATCTCCGAGGATGGAGACTTCACAACCTCTCTGGGCAACCTGTTCCTTTGTTTCATCATCCTGACAGCAAAGAAAGTTTTTTCCCTATGTTTAAAAGGGATTTCCTGTTTTTTCAGTTTCTGCCTTTTGCCTCTTGTCCTGTTGTCACTGGTCATTACTGAAAAGAGCCTGGCTCCATCTTTTTTACATCCTCCCTTCAGTATTTATAAACACTGATAAGATACCCCCGGAGCCTTCTCTTCTCCAGGGTACACGATGTCAGCTGTCTCAGTCTCTCCTCATGACAGACACTCCAGTCTCTTGATGGCACTTCTCTGGACTCATTCCAGTAAGTCCATATACCTCTTGTCCTGTAGAGCCCCGAATGGGACACAACAACCAGACATGTTTCACCAGTGGTGAATTGGAGGGGAGAGGATCACTTCCCTCAACCTGCTGGCAATGCTTTTGTTCACCAGGGCTCCAAAGTCCTTCGCTGCAGAGCTGCTGTCCCGCTGGTTGGACCTCAGCATGTACTGCCACATAGGATTACTCCTCCCCAGGTGCAGCACTTTGCATTTCCCTTTGTTGAACATCTTGAGATTTCTGTCAGCCCATTTCTCTCAAGGTCTCTCTGAATGACAGCACAACCACCTGGTGTATCCAGCACTCCTCCCAGTCTTGCTTCATCTGCAAAGCTGCTGAGGACACAATCTGTCCCATCGTTCGTTCAGGACATTAAAGAAGATGTTAATCAGTATTGGACCCCCAAGGCCAGTCTTACCAGTAAAGGCTGAGGCCAAGAAGGCAAAGTAGGCTCTGTCTCTGAAGGGCAGAGGACAGGAATATGGCCTTTAGTAGGGGAAGAATTTGACTTAAAAAGTGAAAGCTTTGTTTGGCATGTTCAAATAACTCCTCATGTCTGGGAAGTTCTCTCTACTGATGTGTTTAAACAGCATTGATATAAAATCCCTTCCTATGTTCAGAGAAAGCAAGATGCCTATTACAGACAAAGGATAGTTCAGAATGATTTCTCCAGCTCTAGTGCAAACAGCCAGAATCAGTGAGGGGGTCCCTCAACAACTCATTGATTGCAGGTTTTTCTAATCAATTTACGCACATGATATAATCTTTGTATTGCAAAAATGTAAAAAATTAGAGGAATATTTTCCTGTATCATAACTGAAAAAAGTAATTAAAGAGCAACTAGAACCATTTGCACCCCACATAAATTGATGCTTGATTAGATGTGGACAAAAAGTGAAAAGGAAAAAAAAATCTCCTATCAATGAGCTTGGACAGTGAGGACTAAATCGAGCAAATAATGACAAATACTCAAGATTAAAAAAAAAAATTGATCTCTAAATCCCATACGATGTTATTACAAACAAAATTGAAACAATGAAGCCCAAAATAAATGCAGCTTGGTTTCCTGTGGATTTGTATCATGATTTAAGCTCTGATTTGAGCTTTTTCTCTGGTATGGGAATTTATAACCTCTCTCACAAAACATGAGCTCTCTACTGTTTTTCCCTCAGTCAAAATGCTTATGGGGTCTTATTTTTACAATACTACCAAGAACTCAATTATCTTTGATACTTCTGCCCTTCTGTCAAATTTGGTTGACATTGGCCAGTGGGTTCAAAAGTTATTAGATGAGACATTTAGACAGACACAGAGACAAAATAAATGCAGAAATATTATTGCCATAAATAAACCAGACTAAAAATATTTTTACAATAATCTTTTACTTTTTTATGTTCAATTTCATGCATAGGGAAATCTGTGACACCTAGATCCTTATAATATGGAAATCCTAAGGAACGAGTCAGACTGCTGTTAAGGACTTTTTCAGAGGAAAAAATAACAAGATTTCATAGCAGCTAAAATTGTTGTGGCAATAGTACTCTGACCCCTGTAAATCTTTACAAAATAACACCAAATGCTAGTCATGCCAACGAAAATCAGCTTCTCACTAAAATAAACAGGACATGAAGGTATCAGACTGAGCTCACAAGATCAAATAAGAAATACAGGGATCAGTCCAGTAGTATCTAAAGCGATCTCCACTTTCAAGACACTGGTAATCTGTCTGATTCACTTTATTTATTTTTTCTACCTATTTAGGTCAGATAGAATGTCTAATTTTGGATTGAATTTAGAAGTGCAGATAAACTGCCATATTTTTATTTATCCTTCTACAGTTTCTACATCTACATGACCTAGAAGCACTGTACCCAGATTTTACATTTTGCAAAAGAAAGTACACGAAGTAAAATTATTGTAATGAATTTTATGTGGGTTTTTTGTTTGTGTTTGAGTTTGTTGGGGTTTTTGGTTTGTTTTTCTTAATGCATGTGTTAGTCTTAGAAAAATGGATTACCATGATTTTTTTAAAGATGCAAAGATTACTTCTGTAACACAGGCAATGTCTTTCCATATATTCATTTATGAGAAGAATCACAAATGAAAAGATTAACCTGACCACTGAGGACACATTTAACATAAGCCTACCTCAGGCTCATCATTACCCGTGTGGCATTGCTGACCTTGAAAAGCTTTCATGTTAACCAGAAAAGGTGGTACAGACCTGGGATACAGAACTCAACAAATGCACTGCCACCTAGACTATATTCATCTCTTTGTGACACAATAATCATCACATTTCTGTTTTAAAACAACATTTTTTGCTTTGTTCTTAATAGTTTTTTCATTAGCCTTAACTGGAACAAACAAACAGAACATTTATATGAATTCCAGGAGTTCTGTGATGAGAACAGCTGAGATAAAAATATCACAGTACGTGACCTTTCTTGACAGAGAAAGTCAAAGACAGAAGGGTGCTTTCCAGCGCCCATTTTTGAAGAGAAGTTAGTCTAGCAGAAACAGACTGCAAAAGGAGGCCCAATGAAACAATCATGAAGGGATGGTTTGAGTCCCATCGCCACTGGGCAGGGAGGCAGCTTTTCAGCACAGGGCACCTACGCTGCCATGGAGCTAAATCTATGTGGTGCAGGAGTTGGTCACTTAAGAAATCAGCCCCCCTAAGAGGGAAGCAGCCTTCTGACAGGAGAGCTGAAAACTCTTATAGCTGACTCTTTCAAAAATTTCTGGGTACAGGTCAAAGTCTGAATTTTCATTAAGCTGCTTCAGTAAGAACTAAAGCATTCTTAGCAGCAGGATAGATACGTTTACTAGGTTTCCCTAGTATCAAAGACAGAAGCTTGATGTTTTTTATTATTTTGTGTGTTAAAAGTGGTTTCAGTGCCATGACAGTGGGTAGCATTAAAAATCAGTCAATCAATAAATAAAATTCTTCCTGCAACACCCATAAAAAATAATAAAATAAAATAAAATAAAATAAAATAAAATAAAATAAAATAAAATAAAATAAAATGTACTTAACTCAGGATCAGGCTTCACTTGCATTGAAACACTGGATCATAAGGTATCCTCCATGGCTTGTGCTTCTGAAAGCCTGCCTTCAAGAGAACATAATCATTAGCAAGATAAATAGGAAAGGCAAAATAAAATAAATATAGATTGCACAGAATGACATTTTTAGTCCGATAAATAAGCAAACTCAGCATATTCAAACATAACTTGTCAGTAGCTAACATTTCTCTGTGATCTTCACAGTTCATATTTCTTGTACAACAACAATCATAAGACATCTAAATTTTTTTATTTAAAGGACATTATTCATGTGCATTCATTTATAATAAGTTGCTTGAATTTATTTCACTCCCGTTAAAATGGGAGGTATATTTTCAAATCAGAAGTAAGATTTGTACTTTTTCCCTTGAAAATCTCCATTTAGCTGTGTCCATAACAGTTTGGGATGGCTGAGATGAGACGCTGCAGTTAATTCTACAATTCAAATGGTGAAAAGCAGAAATATTTGATAATTCTTTCTCTAACCTCACTGTGGCAAGACAAACAAAACATATTCTCCTGGGAGATGGGGGAGGGCAGAAATGTTATCAGAAATGATAACATTGAAGTTTTTTTATATTTTTGTCAGTCTATCTGTGAAATACAAAAGACAGAAAAGGCAAAAATGGCAGCACATGTAGTAATCTCCCAGGGTACCTTTATCAGGGAGCTGCTTGAGCTAGGCTCTTCTCAGCAGCCTGTAGTTACCCTCAGTTCATGCTGGTCAGGTCTTTTACCAGGAGAGTTTTTCTTTCAGTATTTATGTAGTGCAGCAGGCAACTGTTTACCTCAGAGGCATAAAAGTAAATCCGGATGTGTTTGATCCATAGTGCCACAGTGGCTCTGTTGCCTATGGAAACAAAGGCTTCTTTTCAGGGAGTTCACACAAGAGGCCCTGTGTTGCTAGAGAGAGCCATCAGTTTCAGCCACTGTATTATTTGTAGGTATTTTGCTGATATGTATATATATACATATACACATATGTACACACACACACACATAGATATCAAAATCTTACCACTGTAATATTCCAGTAGGATCAGATGAGACAGTTCCAGAGTCTCATGTTAATTATAAGCTACTTTATTTAAACAACTGAATCCCCTTTTAAACAAATTAATATTTGAAATCTAATAAATGTTCAAGCTATAACCATCTGTTTTGTTCCTCCACCTTTCACAGTGTAGGTTGTTACATGCTCTGTGGACAGTAGCTTGGCAAATCTGTTTCATGCTTACTCACAGTTTCAGCTTTTGAAGATGACCCTGAGCATGGAGTTTTGAGATGCTGCAAAGAATGGGTAACATACCAGAAGCACCCTTCTTAAAGGTTTCCTTTGAAAATCTCTTATTTGTGAATATGTTGTAACTTCCTAAGTGCCATTCATGTGTAGACCTCTGCACATTTTACAGATAATTGATCAGGTATGGTACATTTCAACAAATCTCAGTGCACAGCATTTGTTATAGTGCTTCTCCCAGTGAGAGACTGAGATGATACAGAAGGAATATGGTCAGATCCAGGACTCAATTATAAAATACATGATATTTTACTCTAAGTACAGTATAATGTAGGGTAGATCTTCACCTGCAGACTTCTGCAGCTCCAGTGTTGGAAAGAATATGGTTCAATATCTCCTCCCTCTTTAATGTCATCATTGAAGAATGTATTCATAAAACATATACTTTATGTGACTTTGCTTAAAGACCTCTTGTACAAATCTTCAAATTTCAAATTGAGACGGTAAGTAGCAGTTAAGAGCTCCTTATTAAATCTGCTTTTACTTACAAATCATCAATTTGTATAACATGTTTATAACTTTTGCATTTTGGCATATGCATGCTTACATTACTAGATATATAAATGAATCAACAGTTCTTAACACTTTCACCTAAAATGAGTATCCTCAATTTTACATTTCTATAGAAGCATTACTTTATAAACAGTGCTAATGTTTTATACTAAACTAAAAGAAAACCATTTTAATTCATTTAAACCGTATTATTCTCCATTAAGAATCTAGGGTCAAAGAAGCCTTGAAAATGTCATCTGTATAAATATTCATATACACATGAATGGAAAACTTCAGAAGCAGATCTGACAGTGGAGACAAAGAATAGCTTCTCCACTTTGCAGTGGATGACTAAGATCATTTGAATGATTTATTGATAAGCCGATGTACAGAAGAAGTACAAAGAGGACAGGCTGGACTTGTTACTAAAAAAATGATTACAAGAATGCCTTGCTTATGAATTCAAAAAATATGAGTACTATGGGAAGGCTTGTTTTGCTAAAAGTCCCACATAATAAGAAAAAGATACTGATGATACAGCTAGTTAGTGATCTGAAATTTCCATGAGCTTTTCCACTGTTTTTGTTGGGTGATTTTTACTTGCTTCTTTTGCATTTGCTTTCTTTAGAAAAGGAAGGATGCTGAAATTCAAACGATGTTCATGACCAAGCTTTCCATTGAGCCTGAATTACAACACTATTTGGAACAATACAGTTGCTGGTAAATTCAAGATAAACTTTAATGTCATAACTGGGTTGTAGGCAAATTAGATGTCAATTCTGCCACCTTTCCTATATAAAGTAGTACTTACCTGAGTAATCCTATTGAAAATAGGGGGATGACTTCTGCACTAAGTACTACTTAATGCACGGGTGGCAGACTGTGGACAGAGAAAGCAAGACTTATTAAACCTATTGCTTCTTGGGGAAGGCCAAAGGGAACTTCTGGGTAGCAGCTAAACTAATCTCCAGAAATACCAGCAATTTTAAATTGTAAAGGTATAAGCACTCCAGAAGTTACATGAATGGTCAAAAACTATCAATGATCAATGACAGCTGCTCAGGATGTCATAGAACCAGCTTCAACAAATACATCCAAAACTTATACCCCAGCTCTTCCGAAACATTTTCAGGCTTTCTTCTTTCTACGTCTGTAGCTATGTCCGTCTTTAGACCTGCAATGCAGCTGGGGTGCTGGTCAGTGTGCAATGCACAAAGACATACTGCTGTGAAGAAGAGTAAGCATAGTGTGGTGCTTAGCTTTTCTTAGCTTGGTATAATTTGATATATCCTTTTTGCTTCATGACCCAACAAGGCCTGGGGTCAGCACCAGAATCTTCTTGACGTACAGAGTTGCATATACTAGACAAGAATGCTTCTTTAATCCTTTCCCCTTCTACATAAACAATAAAGCAAACCAAGTATTCATGCTGATTAACAGCAGGCAAGATTTAGGCCTTCTAGTAGATATACTCTGCAAAGGAAGGAAGTAAATATCACCCTATTTTCTCGTAAAATATAGCTCCTCAATTGCTAGTCTACTTAAATTAGTTTAGTATTTTTCTCACTATGTGGACAATAGAGAAAAAGAATGTTGCTTTCTAAAGGGGCAAACTATATGTTATAATTTACTGCAACAATCACATCTATTCTTAATGTTTTTATTCAAATTCTGTTCAGGATACCTGACAAAGCAGTAATTATATAACAAATACATCATCCTAAAACATAAGAAATAGGAGACAACAATTATAAATAAAGGGTAAAAGTCAGATAACTGTGTTCATACAGACAGAATAACTAAAATTCTGGATTGCAATCTTAAAAGATTTAGAATAAAAGAAGATTTTTAAAAGGAAGTGCAGCTTTAACTTCAAAAGCTAATTATTTTTTTTTTTATGTCATGTTCTTTTTTTAATTTCAGCCTCTAACAAGAGGGGGTTGAACAAGAGAAAAAATTCAGATGCAAAAGCAGACACATTTGACAAGTTTGGTAATACATGAAAAGAACTTAAAGTATTATATTCGGCTTAAAAGATAGAAAAATAAAAGTGTTCTTAATTAGGGAAGCCATATGCTCTATGAAATAAATCCTTGTAGTAGGATAGCTTGTAATTACAACCTTATTTTTAAACAGACCCTGTTAATTCTGTTATATTCTGTATTTCTTATTTATTTACTAAAATATTAAGATCATAGAGTTGTTATGAAAAAACGCACTTCACTGTTGAAAGAATATCACAGAAATAATTTTGCTATCCCTCCTCCTACAAACAGGATATAATAAACATGGCTTTACATGTTAAAGATTTTTTTTTTCTCTACATTGAAAACTTAGAAAATAAGAAAATAAAAATAATAATAAAAAAAGAACTCACTCGCTGAGTTTGTCTTGCTAAGTGTCCTGCCTGTATGGATACAATAGTTAAGGGTATTCAGATGAAAATAAAGCAGGAGTATTACCTACACATTCTAAAACCAGAAGACATGTAATCCAAGCACCTGTTTCACCTTAGTCCAAGGACTCCTCTGATTTTTTTTCTTTTCAGCTGGTAGTGGACCTTATTTTTTTTTAGTAAATGAATGGTATGAGGTTATGATTTTTTCTTTCAGAACTAATTTCTTTTCTGTAAAATTTGCCCATGCTTCTCCTTTCTAAATGGGAGTATCTTTAATGCAACTTTCACCTAGAGACTCCAAAAGATCACAGCCATCCATATTACCACTATTAGGAAAGATAGCAATGAGGTATTTTCACATAAAGAGCTATTTGTTTCATAGATATAGGTGTGTTTTTATAACTATATAATTTGAAAGTATAAATTACATATTTTTCAGGTGCCAGATTTCCAATACAACCAAGATCAGTCAGCCTATATAAAAACATGAATCATCTCATACACATGTCAGAAGTGTAGTTCACTTGAAAACAAAACTTCTTGCTGAGAACAAACTGAAGGCAACATTTTGGCTGGGCTGTACTTTCAGTCCTGAGGGGCTCAAGTCCCCTTTCTAACTGTGCTAAGCACCTCATGGGTTATGATTTTAAGTTTCCACGGTCACTGGTGCTGGCACTTTCCTGTATTCACTGCCACTAATCCTACAGGCATACATACTGTGCAGCTCACTTACCTTCAACCATTAACATCAAGCAACTGAAACAGTTTTATGCCAGTGCTTCTGTTCTGATTGCTGAGCCAAAAGGACAGGAAATCATTATAGTCAAAACATTTCTAAGAAAGGTCACTTTAATACAAAATTACATCAATCACCTTGAAGAAAAAAAATATACATTTCAATTGATGTCATTCATTCATGGACTAATATCAACTTGAGCTTGAAAAAGTTAGGCTGGTTCTGGAGAAAAATCATTAAAAATTAACCATGTCCTTCAAGAGAGATTTAAGTCCTGCACGAGAAGGTAACGTTGTATGAGTTGTATTTCATATGGTAATCCAAATGGCTGCTTGAAAACTTTTTTTCTGAAGACATTATTGTGAAAGTAGTTTTAATGTAAGAGAATCAGCTAGGGAAGATGACTGTGAGTGAAGTATTCCTTATTCTTTACCCTGGTCTGGATATATTCACCATAGAATCCAAGGCTTTAATTCACATGTGACATTATACGAGTCCAACAAGTGAGAATTGTTATACCTCTAATTCATAATACATTCACATATTCATGACTGTTAGACACACTAGAGGAGGTACCTAACTTTGTACAAAATTTCATGGATGGGTTTTGACATGGCCACATTTTAAGAAGGTCTTTTAGAATTGTAGACAGTTACATGTCTAAAACGTTTTACTGGTAAAGGCTAACTGAATTTGTATGTGTAACTGAGGTCCCAGCTTTCTGCCACTAATACTCATATATGACAGCTAAAGTCAATAATTAAACTTCCAGTGACTTCAGTGGCCCATGCCCATATATCTTAATTCAGCCTATAAACCCACTTTTATGTATGTCAGAGTACATAAATATGTGCTTAGATTTAAATATGCATTTAAATGGCACTGAAGGACTTAACCATGTGTTAAATGATTTGCTGAAAAAGGATGGGTGAATAATCTGGAGACAGTGATACTGTGGGATTGGATTCTACATGCACACAAAGTTTCTGGTTAAATGCTACAATATTTAATATTTTATGCATGTGTAATTTACAGACGTACAAAAACATGGACAAACAATATAATTGTACATAATTTTCAAAAAGAGTGTAGATCTCCAATCTCAGCAGCTTCTCCCAATTTATCGCAACAAGGTCTATATTCTGCAACATTAAAAATTATCCAGTATCTGCAGGGTATTAGCTGGTGGGATTAGTCAACTGCACAAGTTTAATTCAAATGAAGGCTTATTTGAGGTTAAAGGCTATCCTTACAAATTTGTATGTACACTGCCATTAGAAAAAAAATATAATCTTCAGTTGTTTTAATTTTGGTCTATCTGTAACATAACCATATGTGGATTTGTAAATTCAAGATATGTATTGAAGCTGCTTAATTTCAAATCAGCTAGAACACTGTGTTTTGAAATGGCTGGTACAAAACTGAATGTCATTTATTTGTTATTCTGCTTAGGAGAGACTACAAATGAATGATCAGTGAAGGAGCAGAGAGATGCTCCAATGAGAAATGCAATGAAAATGGAGCTGAGAATGTCAAGAAAGAACTGAGAGTGAAAAAGAGAAGCACAGAGGGAGAATTAAGAATTCTCAGACAGTAACATTTAAGGGACAAGGAAGTTTCCATAGGCCACTGACTTGTGCCATCATCACCTTTTGAGGGCTAGGATACTCAGGCAGTCATAATCTGGCATAGCACTAGCTTCAGGAGAAAGTTCACTCAAGAAAAATTTACTTCATCAAAACCATAGTTCAGAAGCTGTAACTAATTTCCTAAGATACCATTTTGCAACCTCTGCAAAACCCCACACTCTATCCTTTTTCATCCTCTTGTCAAGTGTATCCAATCTGATACACATGAATAAACCAGGGATTTCTGTCCCTTTTAAAAACAACCAATTCTTTCTAACTTGCAGCCCTCCCCAGAAGCAGCACCTGAGCCACTAAGTTCACGAACTCAGTGTGATTTCTGCGCTTGGGTTGTTCTGAAAGATATGGAGCTATCCTGAAGTGCTGCAAACACACTATGGCTCCGTGGCCCTAGAGAAGGCATTGTCCTATAGCTCCAATGGTGGAATCTGAATTGCTCTCCATCTGGTTTTCCAAACCACGGTTTCTAAAGGTGACAGTAGTAATTAGTCCTAAATACTTTATATGCCATACAGAAACTTAGGAGAATATGTCCAGCAGGCAAGGTTTTTTTAAAAAGTCTCTGGCAACACTTTGATCAAAGAATGAATTGTCTGGAATACTGTGAACCCTTTACTTATTAAAAATGAAACTGGGGTGTTGTATCAATGAAATATATTTTGTGTTCTGTCAATGAGACATATGCTATTATATTATCAAGGTACAGATTCAGACTATAAAATCAGCTTTCCATTTCTGTTAATGAGAGACTGTTCCAAAAGTAAATTGCATTTTCACCACTGTATTTTTAATAAGAATAGGACATTTTGGTTCTTTTTGTTAAAGAGAAAGCTAATGTAGTATTTATTAAGTCTGTGCACTGAGCAGTTATGGAATGCCAAAATGCTACAAGATCTTTAGTCAAAAGGTAGAATGATAGTAAAAAGAAAAAAAAAATAAGAAAAGGAAGTAATACTTCAGATAACAGAAAAAGAGAAGTGTTGTATAATTGTAATATTGGAAGAGGGGAAAGATAAAGATACAGAAAGACGACTAGCACTTTCAGAAATTAAGATGGGTTAAGACTTTTTTTTTTTTTTTTTTTTTAAAGACATGCCTCTGAGACTTCAGCTATGTTTTCAGGAGATGAAAGAAACAAACTTGTAACTCTCCAAAGAGGCAGGGAATGTAGACACTGAAAAATCACCACAGCATTTAGAAAGAAATGGGATCTTATTTTATGACCATAGAACTATGGACTGTCTCTTTTATTATTTAAGGGGTCTTGATTTTCTGTTCTCTTAAGAAGACTTCAAGGTCAAAATGTCTGTGTGTTTAATGCCACTTTAGATGCCAATGAAGGGAGATTACAAGAAAAATGAGAACCCTGGGGCTTGCCAGGCCTTTCTGGGATAAATGCACCTGGTAAAGGCAAGGTTATATAAATGAAGAGAATCGATCATCTGATATTGCTGTGGTGGATTTATTTACATTTAAAGAAAAAAAAAGAATAATATAAAGAAGTGAAAGTTTGAAGATAGTCTGTACTGAAACAGAATTTAACAGCAAAGAAAATTAATCTGTATAAGTGACTAATTCTTCCCTCATATCAAGGGGTGAGATGGGGCAATTTTTAGAAAAGAGGAAGGCATAGTTTTGATAGAGAACTTCAAGTGAGGGTAAACCTTTTTCAAATTGGCATAGTCTGTTCCCTGGAAACATAAAGACCTGCGGAAGAGAACTTGGTTGGAATCCAAGAACGTAGAGGAAATCCATCTGAAAACCATAGTTTTAAATCTATTAGTACCAGAAAAATTTACCATAGTGTACAATCCAAGGAAGTATTTTGAGCATATTTCCAGTGTTTGCCATCAAGGCAGACACAGATGTGGAGAGATACTTCCCTGCCCATGGACCTGCAGCATTTTATAATGATCAGAAGTCTTGTCCAGAAAGGTACAGTAAGAGCCACTTCTCTTGCCTTACTGTAGAAAAGCCAAATGGATCTCCCAGGTCTCCACAAGGTCCAATTTTCCTCAAGGATAAAGGCTTTTTTTCCCCCATCTCAATCCTATTAAACTGTTGGAGATGAAGCCTCGCGTCTAATTGGTCATTGTCCTACCTTTTTATAACCAGAAGCCCAACATACTGCATAGACAATTTATTCTGTTAGGTATAAATGCTGCATTAAACTCAGCAACTACAGTTCAGTAAAGAGAGTACAGATGTTAAGCCATTTAATTTCCTTTTCTCAATACCCTGATGGAAGTAAAAGATGGTTTCCTGGGAAGTTCAAGGTCCAGCGGGCATACTTTCCATCCATTTAGTATCCGTCATGTTCAGATTTGGAGCAACGTCCCCCTCTGGTACACTGAGCTAACTGAGGCTGACATCAACTACATCAAACAGGGAATTATTCCTCTAGAATTTATAGCAAATTTCACTGTCACTTGAAAAGATTATGCCTTTGCTTAGGAACTATAGCCTGCTATAGTAGGGGTTATACGTTTAGCAACGCAAAGAAAGAGCTGGTGCAAGTGTCAGGAAACAGTTTGTACACAGCTTCAAGGAGTAAGAGGTGTCAGGGAAGGAAGAGGAGCCTTTGAGGGGGGGTGTTAAATGAGGAAATAGACTAAGATCAGTAAGAAAGACAGACATAGTGCAGACAGAGGGGCTGGACAGAAGATTAAGGGATCAGAGTTTGACTGCTGGTTGTGGTGGTTTTACCGTGCTAGGCAGCTGAACACCACAACCGCTCTCTCACTCTCCCTCCTTAGGTGAGGAGGGGAAGAAGTAAAGGAAAGAACAACTCGCGGGTTGAGATAAGGATGATTTAATTAAAGGGAAGGAAAAAAATAATTATTAAGGAAAGATTATTATTAATTAAACAATTTAACTAAACAATTTAACTAAACAATTAACAATTTAACTAAAGGGGAAAAAAGGAAAGGGGAAAGGGAGGGGGAAAGGGAAAACTAAACAAAACAAGTAAAGGCTATGTGGAAGTGCAGAGGAGAGAAATTACTTTCTACTTCCCACAAATGAGTGATGCTTGACCACGTCCCTGAAGCAGGGCCTCAATGCACGTAGCCGGTGTTCGGGAGGAGGACAGACGTTTTCACAACGAGAGCCCACCCCTCCCTTCTTCTTCCTTTTTCCACCTTTTATTGCTGAGTGTGACATCATATGGTATGGAATATCCCTTTGGTTGGTTGAGGTCAGCTGCCCTGGTGATGTTTCTTTTCTCACATCTTTGCCCACCCCCTAGGGGGGTTAAAGAGAGTCCTGATGCTGTGCCAGCACTGCTCAGCAGCAGACACAACACTGGTGTGATACCATTGCTGTTTTAGCTATGAGTGCAGAGCACAGCACTGTATGGGCTGCTGCAGGGAAAGTTAACATCCCAGCCAGACCCAGTACACTGGTTCAGTGGGAACAAATGTCTTTAGTTACAAAACTTTTCTCTGCTAAGAGAAAACCCACCACACTAATGGAAATTTAGACTTTTACAAGCACATTCAAAAAAAAAAAATGAAACAAATCTAATTTCTTATAAGCTACTGTGGTATCCATCTTCCACTACAGGAACACAGTAGCTCTCTTTTCCATAAAACCTCCCTTGAAATCTCTTCACCCTGGTGCATCTTTCATGGAGGAAGTATGGGCAGAGTATTTTCTGCCAGAATACTGTCCACCAAAAGTCCACAAAAAGACTTCAAAAACCACAGGATTTTGGTTTGAACTTTAAACCAAGTTCTCTGATTTAGCCTTAGGGATATCTGATATGATTCATTATATAAAGGCAGACATGGAACATGTTTGTTCTACAAGTTTCTGCAATAAGGAGGAAGGTACCCTTCACTGAAACCTGCTGTCTTACTATCAGTTCTGGGGATACAGCAGAGACAATGGTTCCCCGTCCTGTCTATGGTTTGCTCCTGGCTATATCTTCATTCATATCAACACTCCTGAAACATTGTGAATGTCACAAGAGGCAGAACTGTCAACTGGAATAAGACTCTTAGCAAATTTTCTCCCACCTACTTTCATTTTCAGGTTCATCAGATATGGCATTTACTTCTGTCATTGCCCAGCTGTACATATGAAACAGGAAAAAAACACATTCCCATTAATTACAGAGGCAAAATGAGAATATTTAAACTGAAGGAGGCTGGGTACTTCTACTGTACTCTTCTTTCAACTCCGAACACAGCTGAAACCAGTTTGCAGTGCTTTTGTATTACATTGAAAAGGCAAATTTATTAGCAGAGTATTATTGTAGCTTAACATTATTCCCTCTGAAAAATCGATACTCCCATATATGGCTTCCTATAGCATCCACAGAGGAGACAGACAGTCCTGCAAGGTAAGCTAGACACATGCAGTACCATTTGCAAAGTCAAGACCCTGCTCTATTAATGCATTCCACCAAGGTGAAGCTGCTCTTGTATAAGATCTAGGACAAGGCTTACAAATTGCTGGAATCCTTCCCAAACCTCAGCTGCACAGAAAACATTTAATGCCATAGATGCAAAAACTGGCTATGGTAATATATCCGTTAGCACCAGGCACAGAAATGCCCATGATTTTTTTTTTGATTTCTTTTTCTGATGGTTGAAAGCTCAAATCCATACACACCTTCAACAAATTGACAAGTCCTGCATTTGAGAAAGAGCAAAAAAAATCTGAATTTACATTGATGCATAGTGATAAAATATCTGATTTTAGAGACAAAGCCACTTGCTGTTGATTTCTCTGACACCCTGAGCTTCTATAAAGCTATTTTGCTAAGTGAGATGTTGCTTTCTATTCTTTGTAGTTGCTTCCCTTTGAAAACCTTAAAGGAAAATAAGTCAATTGAATTTCACAGCAATGCAATTAGATATTGGATTATTGGCACTCAAGGGTTGTTACACACCTGATATTTAGAAAACATCTTTCCATGTGACTAAATTCAAGCAGTAAGACTACGACCTAGAAATAATCCAGATCCTATGACATGGAAACCTATGCCTAACCTTTTGGAAGGTTTAGACATGAACAAGATAGAAGTTCTGGATTTTATCATCATCATTTTGGTATAGAGAGACCTTGCACACAGTTCTCTATAAGAGAAGAAAAAAAAATAAAAGAGGAAAAGTCAATGAGTCATGAGGGCATGATTTAGTTTGGAAGGGGCCACGTAAGATTAATACCCTGGGTTGCCCAAAGCTAAAATTTAACTATCATTAACTGTGAGCATCAGATTTGAAAAGGATGAATGGGTGAGAGAGCTCAGGAGGGGGGTTTCTTTCATTTTCTCTGCTTTTGGGAAGAGGGATATGTGAGAAGAATATAAAATCTACTGATTCATACCTGTCTATTAGTCATACCTCTGTTGTGCTGGTTGCTTATTCTGTAGCCATTCTCTGTTGTATAAATAAGGTGCATTGCCTCAGGGCTTAATATAGTATGTCTTTATACCTTTATTTTCTAGTTTTCTTTCTAACTTCTGATCATTTTGCACTTTCTTTCACACATTTTATAATTCGGCTGAAACAAAATTCTTTAGCAAGAATTTTAACACAAAAAGTTTGTACCACTCACTACTACTTTCTAACAAAATATTACTGAATTTTTCAACAGTGGATGACCATGAATTTCCTAAAGAAAAATGTTTCTTTTATGAGTTTTTAGAGAAAAAAAAAATCTTTCACCTAATGTAACCATACAAGAAATGGTGTTATTGTTATCTTCTTTAAAATACGTTATGAGGAAAAAATAAAAAATAAAAAACCTGTTGTTTTTGTGGTTTTGTTTTTGTTTGTTTTTGTTCTTGTTATAAAGCAAGCCTTACACCTGGACCAACATGAAACAGTATGTTTTTAAACAACAAATTTTTAACTATTTTTTCCCTTCTGAAAAACAAAAAAAAAAATAAGGAAAATACATTGGCTTGGCTACAATTTTTGAAGTAAAAATCTATTTTGCATTAGGCTAAAGGATATGCCATGATATAAACCTAACCATTCTTCAGAGAAAATATTGGGGAGGGGTATATAGGACAAAATTCAGAACTGTCTTGCCAGGGATTTCTAATCTCTCTGCATATATTATTTAAGGCCTTGCAAAAGACTGGTCTGCAGTGCTGAATAATTATTTTGCATGTACTAGTTCAAATATTCCATCTTCTGTTTGCTTGTGGATTTGTGGTTTTTTGTGGTTTTTTTGTTTGTTTGTTTTTAATTATTATTTAATAGCACTTACTTTTAAGTAAAAAGGAAAGTTTTATGCATTTATTTAACCTAAAGCACAGAAATCATCATAACATTGGTATTTTAACCTCAATACCTGTTCATCCTTGATGAATGTAGAAATCACAAAATTTACATAATCAAACTTGCAGTCACAAACTCATTAGTGATATGTGATTTGACAAGGAAGAGCTTTAACAGTATTAAGTGATTGTTTCTACATTAACCTTTACATTTCAAGTCAAGGGTACAAAACAATGTAGCCGATGCGTTTTTAAACTTATTAGTTGTGATTGGTGCAGAGATGTAATGGTGGTGTACTTTACCTCATGCTGACACTGAGGTTTCCTAACTAGTATGCTCTGTCTTTTCAGCCTTGACATGAAAGTAGGTAAACAAAAGAGTTAACACAGCAATTTCCTTTTGGAATTTTTTCTGATAAAAACATGGGGGACAGACACTCCTTTTTTCTCTGACTTGAATGAAACCTCAAAATTTCTCTTGTATAAATATTATCAAATAAATATTTATCCAAAGCAAAACAGACTAAATTCAGAGTGGTTATTCAAGGGAAATATGCCCTAGCTGCATTTGCAGATTAGTCCAAGTACAATTCTACCAGCTTTCTTTAAGACTTAGCTCGGTGAACATTCATCCACACAAGAGCTTCCCGATGACCCCGCAGACCAGTTTCATGTGCCATGTTTATGGAATGAAGCATTTAGAAACATATTGATAATAGCATCATTACGTGCTTGGTTCTACCTAATTTAAAGGAAAATTCTACCTAATTAAAGGAAAAATTAAGACAACACTAATCTGAAAGTATGCTCCCCGGGTGGGAGACCTATGTTTAAATCCTCCTCTCTCCTATGAGTACTGCACAGTTGAATTCTCCTGGAGATTTCAAGCAAGAGTGACCATCTAAAATCTGTGGTATTCAATACAGACCTTGACTGTGACTAATTCTAACTTCAGGTGAAGGAGATCTGAAGCCAACAAAGCCTCCAACATTATCCCTTAGGGAGGGGGACATCATATATTTGGCCAGACCATTACTGCATCAGTAGCACTGAAGTCAATGGGAGTTTTACCACTAACTTCGATAGACACCAGATCAATCAAATAGACTCTATGAAAGCCTAAATCTCAAGCTTCAAGAAACCATCCTCTCTCTTCATCTGGTTACTTTTTGCTTTCACTCTTTGCCAGGCAGCAAGCTGCTGTTTCCAGATTCTCTTTATGTAAAAGACATCTCTGTTGAGGTCGATTGTCTTCTTTGATGCGTTTGATTAATTATTAATTAAATTAAATAATAATAAATAAATTAAATAATAATAAATAAATTAAATAAATTATTAATTATTTGATTAATTATCGTTACAGAAATTGCCTGCACATTCATCCCTCATGTCTCGGACAGATTACGTCCATTGTATATAAGCCTAGTCATCCTTTACTGCAGTTCCCATTCTTGAGGGGGAGGGGAATTGTCATTTTCAGTTTAGTTATTAACCCTTATATTAAGCTTAAGTTATATCAGCCTTATTTATAGAGTTTTTTCCAAATCAATTCCTCTCCCTCATGGCAAGAACACCCGATCTTTGGGTCTAGCCTAAAGAACATTCTTTGATATATTAATTGTCTTGGCTAGAGGTATCCAAATCCCTGCCTGTTTTGCATCCTAAGTTTAAAGAGAAAAGGTTTGCCTATTCTTTTAATTCTCTTAACATTAATTCACATCTGTGTCAAACATGAATCATTGACAGATTAAAGTAAATCTGTCACAGTGAGATTACCACGAACACAAAAAGTTGCTCAGCATGTGCCATTTTCCTTTGCTGTGGGCTCATATGAAAGTACAGAAATCATGAAGATCAGTTTGACTTGATATAAGACATAGGACCTCTTATTTATCCAATGCAAATTAACAGGGAAAAAAAGAAGTCAGATTTAATATTTTCTGTAATTCACAGTTTAAATTCCTGAGTATTCTATATTAAAATAATAATAATAATCTTATGTTTTTGCCAAGGTTTATGAGTTTTAGTTTGAGAGGGTTGTATGTACAGGATAGGAAGGCTTAAGGAAGGTTTCTATAACACTTTAAACAGACCTGAAATGCACCAATAGAATACTGGGATATTTCCCAGTACATATTCTAACTTAATGAAAGTGAGCGGCAATGCTTTGCATTTATCTGGCAGAATACATGAATAAAATTTGAATAAAAGAAAAATGAAACTGGTATTAAGACAAGATTATCCAGGCATTAAATAGAAATTCTAAGTTTAAGTCTTGCAGCAGCAAAGTTACAAAATAAATATTGAACCAAGAAAAGAGAACGATGATGAAACACCTTAACATTATTTTTATTTAATAAATACCTAGGTTTCCTTTTCGGTCTTTGCAGACCGTATGGTCTCCTCTTAGTGCCTTTATTAAGAATTCTTGGCTAAAATTATTGAAATTATCAAAATTATTCCCCATAATTACAATGAGTTTGGAATTAATTTGATCAGCTGGGATTTCAGAGTAACCAAACTAGTCAATAAAGTCCTGAAAATGACACTTTACTGCACTGGAGCAGCCACAGGTTATAGACCCGTTACTCATCTATACTCAAACTGTTTGCCTCTTGACAAAATCACTTTCATGGAGAGGAATCATCAATAGAGATAGAGCAAGAAACCTCTTTGACAAGCAGTAATTTCCATTATCAGCTGATCCTATTTCATACTGCCAGTGACGTGTCAGGTCATTTTGACACATACTGTAAACTACCAGTCCAGGGATAATGGCTGTTAATGCTGGACCTATGAGTCAGGATGATAAGGTTTTTGGTGTCACTCATTTACATCTGCATTTCACTCTGTGGTACCTTGTTTCCACAGAGAAAACTTTACCGGATACATTTGACCTTCTTCCATTCCTAATGGACAGAAATCAGAGACATTATAATCCAATCTGGCTGTAATCCATAAACAATGAGGAGAAAAAAATCCATTACAATTACAACCTATACAAGGCAGTTTTCACTGCTCTGAATTTGCAAAGCAAATGATATGAAAAGGAAGAAAAAAACAATTCCTACCATCATCAGAATATGCACTGGTAAGAAGTGTGCTGTTAGACAAAGAATCATCTGTGCATCTGTGACTTTGAACTTTGTCATTTACATGACTAAGTTTTCTTGCAGTTTAATGTTAGCAAAATGCCTGAGCCTTTGAAAGTAAGCATATCAGAACACAGAAGCACACTGAAGGGGAAGATGAAAGTTTTCCATAAAATGTTTTGCCACATGCAAGGAGATACTGGGTAACCCCATACTGTGACTTGGTACATTGCATGAAGGAATTTGAAAATGTCCCCAGGCCATCTGCAGAAAACAAGAGAAAAGTATGATTATAAGAATTCATTCTAGACCTCCCATTTTGGATCAAATTCTCCCTCAGCATAACAACTGATTCTTTAACACCAACATTGACTACATGAGAAGCTTGAGTCAGTTTTCTGGTCACTACATGATGTTGTTCCATTCTGCACAGAGACAGCTAATGAAAAATGACCAGTTATATCCCAGTACTTGTGCTTCACTTTTATCCTTTAAAATTTTTCTAAATTGGTTTCGGTACAAGACAAGATGGGTCCTAGGAAGGAACAACCTTATGTCACAAGAGACTGATGGCTCATTATGGAGGATTCCCTGTGCTGCCAAAAGATAAATCTATGTAGACTAATCTGCTTTTTTTGATTAACTATGGGAAAGAGGAAATTCAATTTAACACCTAATTTTGAAAAACTACTTTCTTTTAAAAAATGTATTTTCCCCTGTTTTATTTGCATTCAGGGATGAAGAACAGTTTTAATTTATTAGAAATATGCAGTTAGAATTAGAAAGGGCAGGTTTGTTGTGTTTTTTTTTCCCTAACGGTTATGAGGCATAATGTATTGTACTACTGACACCACTTAAGACTAAGGCAATTGAAAGAACTACTAAGAGCACAAAAAGATGAACCATAATCATGGGCTGTAAATATTGGCATTTTCCCTATTGCCCTTAGAGACTCCTCTAGCATTGTTATCGTTGAGTTTTGTTGGTTTTGTGTTTTTTGTTGGTGGTGGTGGTGTTTTTTTGGGGGGGAGGGATTTTTTTTCATCTTTATTCTCTCAAAGTTATATATATTTTTACTTATCTAAGTATAGAGGTCGACTCTCAGCATGGCATCTCCCAAAATACTGAAGCTTTGTGGAAAGTGTTAGGCAGAGAGCAAAGGTCCTATTTTATTTTATTTTTTCTAATGTAACTCAGTGACAGATCCCTCACTGACTTCAAATGATCAAGCTCCATTTCCTTACTTGTTAGCCCATCTGAGTCCTAGACTGATCCAAGCAATAAAGGAACCATATGGTTCCCTGAATAATACAAGCACACAAGTTTGGTATTTCCAACAACATGTTTAGACCCCATTTCTTGGACAAATAAGACCCAAATGCTTAAACAAATATTCATAGGCTGTGTTCATCCCACCATTGTGTCCATTTTTTTTCTTATTCTTCCACTAGTTGTTTGCAACATAAGTTTCTGCAGGACTTATTTCTCTAGACAAAAATTTGAACTTATTGCAACCCATGTTTTTAGGGCTTGGAATTCTGAATTTGTGAAAATGAGTTCTGATAAAAAAATATGCTGAGCTACACTCCTAGAATTAGGAAACAAATATATCAAGTGACCTTGATGCTTAATAAAAGAAAGGTGTAAAGATTGGTTTCTAAATGCCAAATACTGCTGATATTCATTACTACTTCGTATTTTATTGCCCATTTCAACTCACATCAGTATAAGATTCAGTACTTAAAGTATTGTACAATCTGAGCAAAGGCTATACATAGGAAGATGAAAGTATTACTGTACTCAGTATTTTTTCTTGTACAAAATTTGATCAAATAAAATATTCCTATTTTGATTTTTTTCCTTAATAACTTAATATATTCTGAATTACTCCATTGCTCCAACACTGAAATATTTATAGACTTTCAGAGAGGAAGAACAACCTGCTACACAGGGCATCAAACTGCTATGTCTGCAAACTTGATTTTTTCTTTATAGCATTTTTCTAGCCCAAGCTTGGAGAAAGGATGGACCTTTGAGGCAATTACCCTAAAAGAATATGTTCCAGTGAGACAGCAAGGAAAAGGTAGGTATTCTCTGGATAACATGATTGTCTTACGCTACAGTGAAAAAATAAGAATTACTGTATATGTGCAAATGTGTAAACACAAAGGAACATTCTTCCAGGTAAATTCAAATCACTACTGCCTGAAAACATAGAAGACATAAAAGGTCAAAGAATGGTGACAAAGTCTGCATACATATTTATTAGACAATTTCTTGCTTACTTTGCCTTATTTAAGACCAAATCAAATATTGAATACTAACTTTAAATAAACATGAAATATCACAAGTGATGACAAATGCAGAAGCATTATCATATGACCCAATAACACCTATCATCATTTTAACTATTCAAATAGCTCAGTTAAAATCTGGATGTAAAAATACAATCTTCACCTCAGGTGACCACAAAAGCCCTGGTTAATTCACAAGAATGAGCCCTTGTTCCTGGTCAACTGTTCCATCTACCTGGGGTCAGCTGGGGTTGTATAGCATAAGAAGGGTACTGGTTGGTGAAGAGTAACCAGGCTATGCTGAGCATGCTTCAGAAATCTCTACTTCCTTGGCTGAAGGAAGAGCACTGCAAGTCTGACTGACAGCAAGCCCCTTCCAACAAGGGCTATTTCTTTCACGGTATTTAAGAAGTGAAAAGTTTTGAAGGAAAGTAGAGGATAACAAATTCATAGAAATTAATAATTTAAAACCTAGGATGCTGTGAATTCCCTTCTTCAACTGCTGAATGTTATAGCTCTCTGTATACTCAGAGCAATTCTTTTTAAATTCAGATTACATATTTCCACTAGGGTCCAGATTCTGAAGTGCTTATTCAGAAATTGGTTTAGGTAAAAGTCCTACTGAAACTGCTGGGAATTTTATTTTGATTGAGACTGCATAAATATTGAGTGCGGCTTTCTGGATTTCACCCCCTAGAGTAATAAACAGTGTAAACTAGAAAGAACTACTGTAGACTCTAGCAAGCAAGCAGGCTCTTAAGTAATTAATATTATTCTTTAGAAAATACTTATCCTTGTGCTTCCTAGGAAAATTACTGTCAGGAATAAAAAACAATATATTTTTAATTTCTAGATACCTTGAAATTGAAATCTTAACTCATAAGACTGTCTCCTTGTTGTATCAGCATCTGTCCATTATATAGGTAAGCAATCCAATTTAGTATATTCCTCTGCTCCTGTAATGCATGTATATTTGTGTATTGACCATAGTACTGGAAATTTCAGATTAAAATGCAATTTCACTAATGATTAATGTACAAAACCCAGTCTGTCTCTCTAGAAATAACGTACAACAAAACAAAAACACACCACGCAAAACTCAGCATTGACTGAGACAGGACCCAAACCCAAGAGTTGTTGATCCCTACTGTGTATTGTTTGCCACAACAATCAGATAGATGTATATTTGTATACAAACCAACACTCCCGTCCCCCCCGCCCCCCCTCTATTTGTGCTTGTGAAATATGACCTCCTGCTACTCAGACATATTCCATACTAACTGTGAAAGCACGAGAAAGGCCAGGTTATACATATCTTATTCAAATGGACAGTAACTGCAAGCACCATGTCTAGGTTTATTAGTATGAAATATTGATCAAGGCTACAAAATATTTTGGCCCTCTGCATATACGACTATCCACACATTAAGATGTGTTATAATATATTCACATAAAACATCGTAGCTCTGGCAAGAGTAGGCAATAAGTGGAAGGGTGATTATCCTCAATATACAAAGGTATGAAACTCAGGAACATACGTCATACATGCTTCAATAAAACATGGTGAGGTCAACAGTTTATAGAATGAGCTCTTGAACATAACTATTTCTTTTTAATGTTCAAAATAGCCATCATAAGTTTTTCCCTTCAATTTTTTCAGTATAAGTTACTACCTTGTCTCTCATTCTCTCTCTATATATAGCAAACTGAAATTAACATAAAAAGAGAAGCTTGTTTCCATTTATTTCCACAACAGAATGTTGACATTCATTTCAAATTATTTGAATTTACTATTTGCTTATCAGCTATGGAAATATTGTTGAAATTTACAAACTGAATATATTTTATACCAGTTCACCACTTTAAATTTAGTCATGGAGTTGCATGCTATCTTCATACTAGCTATATAAAAATACATCATATAAATCCTTCTTTTCATGCAGTCCACTAATCATAGCTTTAGGATTCCCAAAATTAGTTCTTCCCAATGAATAATTTTAACTTCAAGGAAAATCACTTAGTGGGAACCAGGCAATATCACAGATAATGAATTTCCTTTGCTTTCATTAGATTCTCAGGAATCCTTTTTTCCTATTGAAAGATTTGCCCCAAGAGGAGGGCAGAAGAAAAACAGGAACAAGAAACTCAAATTTCCATCTGGAACCTTTTAGTTCACCGATGATAATCTTCTCACCTCTTCCATTACAATATATAGTCTATATACTCTCTATTCTGTTTTGTACCTATCCAGTTCATGAGAGCAGCACTCTGCCCATATCAAAAAGGATTTTATTCTTGCAGAGACCTGGGGCTGCTTTGGGCCTAAACACCTCTGATGAAAACTGTTTTCGAACTGAGCAACTCTGCTTGCCATAAGCAAAAATAAACTGCCACTTTCACATCCTTTTTTATTAAATATTATATCACGGAAGATTTTCCAAAGATATTGCAGGGTTTTGTTGGTTCCTCTCCTCCTCCACATAACTTATCATAAAATTTATCAAAATTAAAGTACATCTCAGCATAAGGCCAGAAATATAAATGTTCTTAAGTCAACTATTAGTGTGTCTTTTCTCAGCTGTGGCTTGACTGCCCACAATCACCAATCAGCCCAAGTAAGAGCGAAAAAAAAAAGATACTCTAAAAAGCTTGGTATGAATATTTGAGAAGTTCATAAACTTGTCATACAGAATTAAATTATTAGAAAGTGTAAGCAGTCAAATACAATCTACAATACAATCTTACAAGGAAAAAAAAAACATAATTCCCAGATCATTATAAGAGACAGCCTCTTTCACTTTTATCTTGAAGATTTTGGAATATAGATGAATATATTTCTTCTCAATAACACAGTTAAATTTGGGATCAAACTTCAACAAAATGCAAAATACTGCAAAATGTTCCAAAATATTATGAAGTTTTCAAAGTCACTGACGTGTTAACATATGACTTTGTGGCATGCTACCACATATATTTTAAAGATTATTTCATAGCCATAAGAAGTTGTTTTCTTACTCTGTGGAAAGGTTTAGTTTTAAAAGTCTCTCTGTAAGTAATATAAAGCCCTAAGTAATAGAAAGCTGTCTTAAAAAGTCAGGGTGCCCAAATATGTTTTTCTTATTTCAGCAATAAAACAAATCTAGTTTCAATAATTTTCATTAAGAGCAAGTAAATACTTTCCAGCAGAAAAGTTCTTCTACAGTTTAAGTTGCTCACCTCTGGCAAATACATATTTTTTATACCTGTTTATTCATTCACTGACATGCTTACCAAATCAACACTGAGCATACCTATGTATGCATATTTGAGACCAAAGCCACTGTAAGTACCTTTTATTTAATAATACTTTGTTGGGGAGAACTAAGAACATTCTTCTCAGGTCTTTATGAAGGATTTATGTAGTAAAATACTGCCCAAATTACTTCTACTACTCTTCAAATACGACTAAAACTTACTCTAAAAATATTATGCAAAAATTCTTCCCAGTGTTCAGATCCTCTCAGCAAAGAAAGGGAAAGAGCCAACACAAATACATTCATGTGTTCACAATCAGCTGCGACCCATTTGTAGTCCAGAAAGTGCTTTTATGCCACCATTTTTTGAACCATCCATTTGTGGTATAGGCCAAAGAGCACCAGAAGGCCTTCTTTTTCCAGCCATCCTTATCTGCTCCTCCCCAGCTCCATTTGCTCTAGGCTACCATCAGGATTTGCTATTAACTTTGTGACATGAAAGAAGTGAGATTATCATTAGCATCTGTAAGTGAAGAAATACTAGCAGACTTGATTACTAGGCTGTTTTGACATAGCATTTACTGAATGTTAAAATATTGTTCACGGAATGAAACAGAGACAGCAATAAACTGCAAGAAGTATTTGTTGCTTGGACATCCTTGTTATTTTTCAACAACACTCCTGTTTGTATTATCTTGAAAATAATGCAAATATTTGAAGGAAATTTAGCAGGAAAAAATACAGAACAAAGATATCTGATTCTAACTAAACCTAAACATCCCTAAAATCATGCCACATAGCCATATTTAAGCTACAGTTCTTCTTGAAGAAACTGCAGTCTTTTGATTTAGTTTAACTCCATTAGGCCTTTTTTGGTTCATTAAGCAGCAAAAGACTAATCACAGGCTGTCTAGATTTGAACTAAAGCTTCCCAAAATATGGAGGTTGTTTCAAAAACAGAACATAAACCCATTTAATCAGAGATGTCTTTTAGGTTACTTAGCATTAGCCTCCCCTACACATTCTTCAATTACTCGCATCAGCATCCTTGTTCATTTGAACTGAACAAAAGCTTAAGGGCATGAATGTTTGTGACAGGACCCCAACTTAGCGCAAACATTCAGTTAGACCCACCTGGACTTTCTGCCTTTATGGATGACCAAAACGCTTTAAAATTCAGAATAGACAGATGTTTTTAGAATATAACTTTTTTAAATAGAGAAAAGCCAAAGCATCTGA
This sequence comes from Cygnus atratus, assembly GCF_013377495.2. Classification (NCBI taxonomy): domain Eukaryota; kingdom Metazoa; phylum Chordata; class Aves; order Anseriformes; family Anatidae; genus Cygnus; species Cygnus atratus. The sequence goes on from NC_066369.1 coordinate 5,126,006, forward strand.
ATTAGACAGAATAAAGAAAGGGCAAAGTGACTGGACAGGACAAAATAGAAGCAGAAGGGGAGGGTGAACAGTTCTGTCCACTGCAGTTTCATGGCTCTGGGGTAGTTTCAGGTGCTCAGAGCTTCCTACTGCTAGAAGCTGCACAGACCGTCAGCACTTCCCCACAGGAGCTGCAGGTGCAGCTCCTCACCGCCACCTCCCCACTGATAACTGTGGGCTGAGAGATTCCACTGGCCAAGGCTGTTCCCTCCTCTGCAGGGCCTCACCTCAGTCACCCGCGTCTCCTGAAATTAAGGCCACATCAAGGGTTCGAAAACATACTCTGCCCATCACAGATGCTCTCATTTGGTTTACACTTGATAAAGACAAACATTGGAAGTGAAGCACGTGGCCAAATGTCTGATTCTGCAGAAATGTTTGCAGAAAAAGAGAGGACAGTACAATGGTGCCCCAGAGGTACTTCCAAAAACTTACTGCAGAATCAAAATGATACTAAAATCTTCCACAGAAATATAGTTTTTTCCTTATATTGTTCCATTTACAGTACATACGCATATGCTTTCCAGAAAGAGACTAATCATTTTATCTTTCAAATAAAGCTAGTCTTTGCCACCTAATTGCAATACTGAATTATAAATTACCTTTAGGTTGTGTGTCTATAATATCTGCTCTGAAATACTTGGTCTTGTTACCAGACTAGACAGGTGGATAATTTTTTTGTGCTGTATATTTTCAAGCATTAATAGTATCATTTGCATGCTAAAGAAATGAAATTTTGATTTTACAGAGGCCACTAAGGATTAATTTAATGATTTGGGTAGAGTTTAGATTGCTTCCCAGGAGAAGTGAAGGTTAAAAGTTACATCTTGTTAAATCTAAAATCTTTAACCTTTTCATTGTAGAGCCAACTGATTTGAAGTCCACCATTCTGTTACTTACATAGCAAAGTTTTAGCTTGCTTTAAATTTATACTTCTGATCTATAAATCCTGAGGTCTTGTACATGATGGATTTTTTTATGTAGTGATTCATGATAACATTTTAATCCTTCATTTGAAGGATTTTCAATATCCTTACTAAATTCACTACTATGTTGTTCCCAATAAGAAGAGAGACAAGACTTCTCTCTCCAATAATATATTTTCCCTTGAAGTTCAAGATACAGCCCAAGTCATAACCAATGTAGCTGTTGAATAGCCCATTCCAGCAGCTCACAGGAAGAAAAAAAAAAAAAAAAAAAAAGGTAACTTCTTATTGGTAAATGTGTTCTTGGAGTTTCAGTATACATTGATTAGTTGACATCTGGTATTCCCCTCACACACTGTCAAACACAGAGCCAGTCCATATGCATGAAGTTTTTGGCAGCAAAAACACACTTTGTAGAGCATCAGATTTCTTTTTCTATCAGATGAATTCTCCTTTCACTATAAATGATATATAACAAGAAATCTGTCAAATATACAACTAAACTGAGTCATCTTTGTAAATATCTCCAGAGGACATCTTTAGATAGATTTATAAGGAATGTACAAGTTCCATGTATAAGCAAAAAATTATCTTCCTGAATATATGCAATGATCTCATAAAACAAGCAAGGAGAATATTTGGTTGTTCAACAAAAACATTAAAAGGACAATAGCTCAAAGAGAAAAGCTGCCTGCTGCAGCTGATTTACACCACAGAAAGAGCTTACTTGTAATGCCTAGTATGGATGCTCATGTACTCCAGGTGCACAGATCGAGTGTTTGCTCAGTCAGTCTTAGCTCTTTCAAGTGATATTTTTCCTGACCCTGAGTCTCTCAGACACAGACAGTTCTTCCAGACTTTGAGGCTTTCAGGACTTCTTATTTAGATGCTGTTTTGATATTAAACTGAAGTCTAAAATTTACTCTTCTATTTTTTAATCTTTGTGCAGATTTCAAGTTAATTCTCTTCTGACAACCTGCATCTCTGAAGTGCTTTAGAGTTACACCTATTGAAATCAGTGGGTGACTACATAAGGGCACCATGCTGAAAAATAATGAGCTATTTGTAAAGGAAAGTACCTCTTCAGCAATAACAACACAATCTGTCCCTTAGAACATATTACCCTAGGTATTTTAAAATATATTAAGGTATCCCCATGAGATTGCCAAAATCAAGCAAACTTAGTACAGTGCAAAGGTAAGGCTTGTTTCTTTTTCAGATGCCTTAGAATATCCAGCTGTATGCATATCTACCTCTTCAAAATATGTATACAAATATATATTTCTGCTCTTACTATCCCCAAAGTGACTCAAAAATATACTGCCATATGAAATTATAAGAGATTAAGAATAATACGAACATGTATAATCTTATATGTATTAAAATAAATCTAGTGTACTGATCTTAAATATTGATCAACAACACAAAACTAATATTTAAAATACAGATTGTTATTGAATACTGTGGAATAGTGAGTCTCTGTAAATTCCCAACTACTGAGTTCCATAAATATCTGCACACAGCAACAGGCAAAGATAAGGGTGGGGAACCATCCTTCTATGGCTGAAACACATGATGAACCATGCCTCTGGCGTAAGCTCAGCAGCAACAATCACGATAACTTTGAATTATCTTTAATTACCAGAAGTGAAGATGATTGAGTTTTAACATTTTGATTCTTACTAAGACTTCAATTTTAGTTCTGGAAATGTATTCTGGAAGTGACTTTTAAGAAAAAAAGGCTTGGATAAAAGTTTTGCTTATCAATGAAATTCTGGAAATAGTCACAGTAATTAAGAGAAATTCATTTAAAATACTCTAAGGCACTTTGGTAAATATATGCTGTTAGCATACTACGTTTCCTCCAGCATTATTTTCCTGTTCTTGATCTTGTTATTAAAATGCATACTCCTAGGTGTTTGGTTTTTTTTTTTAAAATCAAGATAATTCTTCTTTAAAAGGAAAAATACATACAACCATTCTGATTGCCAGAATTTGAGTCAGCGACAATATGCTTTATGTTATGCCTTGACAGAGTCCAAGAGCCAGAAGCTACAAGAAACACAATCACAAGTTGAGTCATGAAAGACAGCTGAAGTAAGTGGTTTAAGAATCTTTTAGTTTCCAAAAAATTAAGCCTGCTTCTAATTTCCTGGCTGAAGTCATCATGATTGGTAGCTGGATGGCAGAACAGGTTGTAAAGCCATGGTGATTTGTAGATAGATAGCAGATCTGGCTTGATCTTAAATACATCAGGAAGGAAATAAGGTTAGGAAAATCAATGGTAACTTATGGCTACTAAAATCAAATTATTTATTTATTTATTTATTTTAGGGAATAGAGACATGAGGCAAGCTTCTAAAACTGTCTTTCCAACACTGCCCTACTGAGAACTTGTGGACATAGAGTTACCTTTAAACAGCTGGAGAACTATGCCTGTTCCTCTCTTTAGCAGAAGCAACTGCAAACCTGGTCATTTAAATTAATCCCAATTATGCAATTCCTTTAAAAAAATCACTTTCAAGAATAAAGAAATATAAACAAACTAGATCTGATCGCCTCCCTACTTATAGTAATGAAAACTAGTCTAGTAGTAGTTTTGTTAAATTATTATTTAGGTGGATTGTATAAAGTAGATTATGACTGACGAAAACCCGGCAGTCAAAATTACTATCTGATTGGTAATACTGGGAAAAAAAGACCCTCCCCCCAATAAAAAAAACATCTTCATGTGCACAAAAGCATTATGCCATTGTGTAGAGACTGCCAGAAATGCTTCTGCAAGCCTATAAATGTTGCAATGCTTGCTCTAATCTAACCATGCTTATGGGTACTTTGATTTTTTTAGTGTTGTTTGTGGTCAGCAACTGGTAGAGCTCCACTCAACTATTCCTAAAAGGCAAACAGTACTCCATGAGCTGGAAGTATGACCAGTTCCAGGAGACAAGGGGTCAGCTTTATTCCAAATCATCCTTATCTGCTTTCAGAAGTGAAGTAAAACCATCCTAACTGCTGGTAACTAATACCTGAGATATCAGGGTGTGGATAAGCCTCCAGCAGCAATCTAGACTCAGGATCAGTGGGGGGAAAAACCTCTCCCCTTCTTCCCTCTAAAGTGTTTTCCACAGAAACTGAAGGTTTTCTATCTTAAACTTTGTCTCTCTGGATGTACAGTAACTCCCTCCTAATTTTAATTCACCCAGCTCCAGATCTACTGAAGAGACAACCCTAAATTTAATCAACTTCTGATCACTTTCAGTATTTAGGGAACATAAAAGGAATCAGGAAATCAAATCAAGTTGAGCATTGCTCAACTTCTCTACAGGCAGAAGTAGGTAGGAGAAACTGTATGCCTCATGACAAGGATGTACACAGTTACATTAGTTACAGAGAGCTCAGCCAGACATGACAACTAGTAATAACGTTAGCAACTGAGAATGGAAAGTGTAAGCTATCATCTTTGTAACACTGCGTCTATACTCACCATTTGCATTTTATTTCATTTACAAAATGATTCTTTGCAGACTTGCTTTTAAATGAGTGTATACTGTGGGTATTTGTTAAAATGTGCTTAAAACAATCGTTTGTGATGAATACAATTCTGCCTCCGTGAGAACACAGAAGAATGCATGTTGTGAATGAATAAAAGTACTAAGCAGTATTTAGAAAATGCAAATTAAATGTTCATTTGAAAAGCAAGTGAGAACAAAGTGTCATAAAGATCAAGACCTGATGCTTTTATGAAATAATCCGTCAATAAAAATGTGGATTTACTGCTCCGATTTCATCAGGACCTCCATACCAGACAACAGCTGTGCATTTAACATCACTTGTTTGTGTAAAGATTTCATCAGGCTTCTGAATACACTTGGCAGACTTATTGTCCAGTGATGCACTCTTTCAATAGAAATTGTTTTCAAATATAGCAGAGATCTTCCCAGAGATCACAGACCATCATGTTTTGCCTCTCTTCATGCAGATTACCTACAACTTGAACATTTTCAGCCAGTCCTTACCTAGCAGCTACAATCAAGGCTAGACAAGTCTCTCTCCCTAAATCTTTCTTCTTCCTTATGAAGTCAAAAAAAAAAAAAATTTGTATCCTCTTTCCCTGCTCAGTTCAACCTCCCTGTTATCACAGTACCATGTCTCATGTTACTCTGTCCACAGCTCTTCACCGAGTGCTTCACCTGGATGAGCTCCCTGGTTTGGTGGCCCACAGTGAGCCACCACTCCAGCAGTGCTCACATTGCTCTTCCCTTTAGCTGTCATCCAAAGATCACTTTCAGCATGTCTATTGTCTTTTGCCCTCTTTGGTCTGTCTTAGAACATGTGCACATGTTTGATGCACACAGCAATAGAGAACAGCTCTTTCCTCACAGGCTTTTTTTCTTTTTTTTAAACAGGGTTTATCTTTGTTGAACAAGCTCTCCAGTATGTCTGTCACAAATTACTCCATAAAACTAAATCTTCTGTACTTTCTATAGGAATAACAAAGACACAAAAGACAATTTGACTAACCTACTATTGTTCTCTGTCACTCCTTTAAGCTTGTTATAAAAAAAATTTCTGATTTGTAGTTCTGGACCAGGGGCTCCTACTTGCCAAATCTTATCATTCTCGCTCCATAGATGCTAGATTAAAGCAATGCTGTGAAGACAGGATGCTCATGAACAGGAGTGTAATTTCCACACTGAACCAAGGGATGGTGCTCCAGCAGAAGAGCAAACAAAAATAAGGATTTACAGTGAAGCATTACCACTTTACCTGGTTATTCACCATCTGCTACTTCTTTATGCTTTATCACACCTAACATATAAATGAAAGTAAAATGCAATAACACACAGAAAGGAGAGAAAATTAGAAGGATCTCAATGGTCACAACCCCTACTCTCACATGCAGTATAGAATTCCATTAAGATTACTCCACCATATTATTTATATCCCCTTTGCATTTAGTTAATCACTGTAGGAATACGGGGTTCACAATAATTTTCAGATTTGTGAAATTCCTTTCTATATCAATTGGGGGAGTGGGGAGGAGAAATTTTATATACAGGCAAATCATGCTAAGTCTGTGTATGTATTTATCTCATAATAAATAGATAGATATCTTCATATATAAGATACGTTAAATGATATATTGGCACTAGGCATTAAAGACAAAACTTCTGTACACCACAAGCAAGTTTGGCCTCCTACTGCATTATACTTCTGCATTGCCTGCGAAGGCATGAGTGATAAGTTCTGTACCCAAATTGTGATTGAAAATTGCAACGGTTCAATGTGTGGCTGAAATATTTGCACATAGTTTAGAGACTCCATAGATGGTGCCAAGACTTAAGGCAGCCTTTTGATAGAAACTCAGGGACAGAAAACCCCCTTTCGAGAGACCACAAGCAGAAACTCCTCTTCCTTTTAGAAATTGTGAAGTTCAAGACAGGAGTACCACCCCCACACATATTTCCAGATCTCAAAAGCATCAAAATAAGTTCATGCGTTAGCCTCCAAGTCTTGCAACAGAAAAACTTTAAAGTAAAATTCTTGTCTTTCATTAACTTGAATCAAAGAAAGTTTCAAAGAGCCACAGCTTATTGAAATTTAGTTTCTGCCACACAATTCTCTAAGTCCATTAATGCCATGGGAGAGAATCCATGGGATATGCAGGGAAAAAAAAAAAAAAGGCAAAACAAGCAGCGCTTAAAATGAAAGTGCAGATAAAAAAAAGAATGTACTAAACGAACCCTAGAAGAATGCACACAGGCAGGGGAAATGGAAAAAACAGGAAACTCGCTGTACGTCTATTTCCATTCCAGTCAGATTTTATTTTTCTTTTCTTTCTCTCTTTTTTTTTAAATAGGGTGAGCATTACCTTATATATTGCTTTTTCATCACAGAGGAAGCTAGCCTGGGGCTGACAGAGCCATTACTTATGCAGAAGGCAGAGGAGAGCAGGCAGCAACCCCCAGCCCTGCCTGCCCCAGCCACCCGCAGCCCCCCGGAGCCCTCGTCCTTGCCTCAGCGTCTCCATGCTGTGCGGGAGCAACTTGGGGAGTTTTCAAATTCTGTTTCTTGTAGAATTCTAATTGCTTGGCAACCGGGAGAGAACATGATCACCATCATCCCTTATGTGATCGTTTAGGTAATCATATTAAAAGCAAGCGAAAGGATTATTTAACAAACCCCTCCTTGCAGTAACCACTCTGTGGCTACACCACACAAAGTCCACGTTAGTTTTCTGTTTCTTGTCCTGCTTGGATTAAAAACTACAGCCACTAAATCAGGTGATGAAAATCTGAATAAAACAACGCTGCCTATTTAAGCCAATTAAGCCAACCTAGTTTTCACCAGCTGAGGATACAGCCTCAATGATTTTATTCCCTGTAAGTATCAGTCAAGTAACTCATTTATATCCACATACTTATCACCCACTTTGTATTCCATGACCTCAGGCTGTTTTATGAGATCCAGTTTCTGATATTATTCTGGTACCATCACTAATGATGAAAAGTATGATCACTGTTTCCCTGTCTGCTTAAAAGCCCATTTGCACAGGTAGTCTTCCTGAGTAGAAAAATCATTTATCTGGTAAAACTATTAATTTCTCTTCATCTTGCTCTACCTGTGAAAGACATGGTGCGAATCATATGTACAGGCAGAGTATTTCAGCCATCACAGCTGGTATTGCACTGCTTTAACCACACCCCTCCTGCGGTAGAGTTGTTTCCCAGCACGCTGTTATAAAATGAAGCAACATCATGTTACTGAAAGAAGTTTCTGTAAAACACAAACCATTTGGTATATCAGTGATCTGAAGAACATGGCAGTTTGTGCATGCTACATCCTGCTGTGGCTTGCTCTTTATCACTTCTTTAAAATTATAATTACTGCCCAACAAAACAGAAATTTGCAGGAGCCTACGGTCTGTATAATCTCTTCATTTGAAGTACTTTATGCAGGACTTCACGGTGCTTTGTATTTGATGTTATCTGAGTCAGGTGTTTGTGTCAGTAGTTTTGCCTTTTACTCAGTTCCCCTTGATGGGGCAGGTAACAGGGGGCTTGTGACTATCTGTTCCTATCACAGGCCATTAGTTAGATCCTGAAACTGAGACAGGACAATCTTTACAAGAAATCTTGGTATTTTACAATAAGTGGACTTCTCCAGTTTAGAGGCACAGAGCAGCATCTAGAAGAACAGAACTGGGAAGCTGTCATTCCTTTACGTTTCATAGACAACCTACTTCCTTGATTTCCTACAGCATCAACTCCTCAGGGTGACTCGTCTTCCTGTCACCAGCCTGTTCCACTATCTCACCTTACCTATCTGAAAAAACACAGCATGACCCGCCTGCTTTCAGCAGCATCCCTAGTGTCCCCAGTACAGAGTCAGTCGTCTTTCAGTACATGATGCACGCTGGCACAAGCCCTGAGATTCGCAAGAAAAGGATGCCACAAAAGGAGATGAGTCTCAAAGGTGTGCCTCAAAGACAGCGAGAACTGAAGAGCCCACATGCAGAGGGTCACACTACAGCTGAGAAAAGAAACCTGAACGCTCTATGACTCACTAAATGGAGGAACTTGACAAAAAAAAAAAAATGGAAGCGGGGCTTAAAAGGGCTACATTCAGGAAGAATTTTGTGTTGGGTCTTATATCTAAGATACCTGTTCCTCATGGCCAACAACATATCAGAGGTAAAGTATTAGATGGGCAAGTTACATTTCTGGTCTCTGAATCTGACACTTTCTTTCCCCCTTCAGTCTTCTCATTCTGTGCTGGGTTATTTTTTTGCCTGTAATTCCTTTGGATTTCCATCTAACATTGCCCAGTCTCTCAGTTTTAGTATATTCAGTTTTTCTGGGCAAAGTTTTAATGATAGAATCTGGTGATTTTGTGAGAAGCTCGGCTTTTGGTTTACAGGAAAAAGGAAAAATCCTCATGACTATAGTAGGAAGCTGAAAACACATCCCCTAAAAAGCTCAAAAGCTCCATTAGAAGGAACAGAAGTTTTCCAAAACATCCTTTAAATTACTGGCTCAATTTTGAGGCCCTTATTCATTTTTGAATGTTTGCCAATGGCTATATTTTGCCTGTATAGTTTTCTGGCTCATTTCTACCTCACCAACTCCATTCCAAAAAGGAAATGAAAAGCAGTGAAACTCAAGTTGTTTGTATTTTCTTTCCTATACTACCCTCTTGTCAATTATCCAAATTTCACTGCTTCAAATATACACTCGTGATAGTTTTGCATACTCTCCAGTACTATGAAAATAATTTAATGTAATATAAATCACAAATAATCTTTCTTTGATCAGAAACAGACAAGATCCAGTCCTCTCCCCATTTTCTTTCAAAAGCAAAAAAAAAAAAAAAGGGGGGGGGGCAGGGCAGGTACGGACCTGACAATCCGAAGTGTTCAAGAAGAAGTGTTCTGATGTTTCTGTGGAGGGAGCGCTGTCACAGGGATACTCATTTCACTAGAGAGTAGAGGGTACCTTCAGCTCAGGACTGCCACAATGGCTGGATTTCCTGTCACCTTTCATTTTATGATCTTTAGAGAATATAGGTTTTTAAGTGTTATAATAACCAGATTTCATGTATTAAAAATATGGATTTTTTGTTTGTTTTTTTATTCCCCTAGACAAAAGGAGACAGGATAAGTTACTGATACCACTTGTTAAAGCCAAGGGACTCCCTCTCTGTATATAAGAAACATTAATAGCCCTTTTCAAAATTATACTTTCACAGTATACAATAAGTAAGTTTATTAATGAGGATGCTTTTTTGTTTTAAGCAGTTACTGTCAACTGCGAAGTTCCTGAAATTACAGATGACAACAATTATGCATTTTTATACCTAACATTTCATATTGTTTATATGTTGTTTTGGCAGTCATAAAGCATGTGTGCAAGTTCCATAATCTTTCTAAGTACTGACCATTAAAGTCATGATTGCGGTACTCAAAAGTCCATTCACATAGGCACTGAGTGCACAATCCTGCAAACTCTCTCCTTCGATATATTTGGGGAGATGGGTGTTTCTTTCTCTCCACCTTTGGGGAAGATGACTAGAGCTTCCAGAAGACACAAGCTCAAGTTAATACAAATGACATCACCTTGTAATGAGCTGGGGGGTCAGCCCTGTAACATCACCCTGCACCCTGCTACTTCACAGCACTAATGGATTCCACATAATAATTGTGGAGTCTTGGGGTTAAAAACTACTTATCAGTTTTCTTTCAGCTCATTCCCTCCTTACGCCTGGATCCGCTTTTGTGTGGAATGGGATCATTTGCGTTGGAGTTAAGTCCACTTTGTTTTATTACCTACGTCTATAGCACCTGGGTCATTCTTGGTGCCATACAAATAAGAGATAATAACACATAATATTCTTTTTCTTTGGTGGAAGGCATGATTCATCCCTCTCATCCCAGATGCAATGATGTGTCCCTGAACAGCTGAAATCATGAAGTTTTTAGTTAGATAAGCTCTATCAGAGAAAACCAATTAATTTAAGATATATTTGTGGGAAGAATGCTTTTAATCACAGCTTTTTAGAAGCATAAACTATGGTATTATAATAGACAGAAACAAAGCAATATTGTGTGGGCTGATGTAAAAAAACAATCTGTTGGAGAATCTGAAGGCCATTTTACATTGTTACATATTATACCCGTATATTCACGTTGTTTTGCACATTTAAAAGTTCCTTTCACAGCATCTGTCTATAGGTATTCTTCCGTCAGTAAGTAGGATGATGTTTTAATAACTCAGATTGTCTACGCTATACATAGAATTTACATATATTTTTCTTTCGTAATTCAATAACAGTTTGGTGTGATCCATGGGTTTTCAGTAACAGTAAAACAAAGAACAAGGGAAAATGAAAGAAAACTGAGCAAAACACATTCATATGGTGAAAATTACAGCAACTGACTCAGTGGAGTCCAGCGATGCTGCTGTACAGACACAATAAGAAAAACAATCAGGACAGGAGTAGTTGTATATGATCTACGATACATAGCTCTTTTGAAGATATATTTTACTGGCCCATCTTCATAAATTCTGTCACAAATAATAGTGTCTTTGCTGAAATTTTCTCCAAATCCTGACTATGGTTAGTTAAAAATTAGCTTCTATTCTATAGCACCTACTGAAGTCTGGTTCTGTAATCAACTGATGCATGAAGATATCAGACCTATGCCATTTTACCTTTTTCTAAACATTTAATTTAGATGTGACCACTTCAGTATTTGTTACAAAAGTAATCAAAGAGATAAAAGGAACCTGAAGAAGTCATTTCATTCATGCTCTGAAACTGATATAAGGTCAAATATAGCTACGCTGTTCTGCGAGGTATTTGTCTAACCTATTATTAAAATCCTACAGTAAAGGGTATTTCACAGCCTCCACAGGTAGCCTTTTATGGTTCTTACATATCCATATAATTAATACATTTATACTTAATCTAAACAAGTTTTTCTTAAAGTTAAGGCAATTATTCCCTTTTTCATAGCCTTTTAATTCTTAGAAATGAATTGACCTCTTCCTCCATCCTGTATCTTGGTTAAACAAATACGATATCTTAACACTTAGTTTTCAAGCATTTTATTAATCTTGCATATATTCAGTGCTGTTATCCTTATTTAGTAACAACCCTAAAATAATAACATTGCCATAATGTGTTTTGAACTTGCAGAAACAAAACATTTTTATAATATCTCATGAAAAAATTTATGGTTCATTCAAAAACCTACAAATAGTTGATGTTTGAGACAATATGTTCCAATGAAAAACAAAGCAACAGAAGAAAATAACTGAATTGCTCTATTGCCAGCATTAAAACCATCCAAGCAATCCTAAGGTACAGATTACTTACTAGAACTAAGTATTATTTGTGACAAATGCTTTAAAAATCTGGCCTTGCATCAGGTAATTTTCTCAGATTCTTATGTTGTCAAAACTCTTCATAATGACAGTCCCATGTCCTAGCTCCGGTAGTCCTAAATCCTATAGTACTTTCTAAAGGAAATTACCTTTTCCACCTTACCGGGTTCTTAAAAGAAACAATATTGCTTAAAAAGCTTTGTAGAAATGCCCTCAGATCCAAATTATTTAGTCATTTCCTACATCAAAATTGAAGGTGTTTGCTGAAGGTATTTGACTAAAACAACAGCAGTGTTCTGGACAGTTTTCTTTTACAAACCTCAACTCCAGCTGATGAAGTTTTGCCCAGACAAAAGCCGGCACTACTCCAAACTTTTGGTCTATTATACCATATCACGTCATGCATACATTTAGATACCCTCTTTTTCTTGTGGGTCCACATCTGTTTATGAAGAGCAAAACAGAAATGAAAATTTTAGAGCAATTCACCTAGCTTCTATACACAGAAAAAATCTGGAACTTTTATTAAAAACTACTTATAAGTACACGGACAATAACAAGGAGTTCAACAGCAGCTAGCATGTATGTCAAGAACAAATATCAAATCAGTTCAGTTTCCTTTCAAGACATGCTAAAAAGGAGTAGGTGTCATATACCTTGTTTTTAGCAAAGCTTTTGATGCAGTTTTGCATTACATTCTCATAGGGAAACTTTAGACATATGGTGAGAGTGAAAGTACCATTAGGTGGATGCAAAATTAACTAGATCAATGAGACCAAGTAGAGAGCTACTGCAGATAATATTAACAAGCAGGATCAGAGTTTGATAAAATCCTGACAAATTTTATGATTTTAAAAATAAGACGCAATTCTAAAGTGACAAATACAAGTTGCTGCACCTCGGTGAGAAAAACGAGCTGCAAGAGTGGAAGCACCTGCCCAGGGAGCCATGTTGCAGGGACAGGTCTCAGAGCTGCTGCACGCTCATAAACCAAAAGGGAGCCATCACCACCACATGCGCTGCTTTGGGCTGTAGTGGGATAAGCAAAGCATGCAAGACACACAGCCTGGGATTCCTCCCACCTAATCTGACATAATTAATAGTTGGTTGCCTGCACTACTCACACAGGTTCTCAACATTTTGAAGACTCTGAAGAGATCATATAATGAGAAGCCCTTTCTTTTATACCTCCACAGCTGGCAGATCCAATGGGGTGATTCTCTCTTCAGAGTCAAGGAAGAGAAACCAAGTGCTGCTGTTGCTTGGAAATGTATCACTTGTATGAGCAACTGAAAACCTTGCAGTAGTTATTCATTTGCCCTGCTTTTTATCATCACTAAAAAGTCTGGAGTAATAAAAAATTGATCAGAGTGCTAATAAAATGAAATTACTGTATGTTATTTGTCTAAGCGGATCATAAAATGTGATCAAGGGGATTAGGCCCCAATATGGAGCAATTTAAGTCAAAAATGGATGCCTTGTTTGGCATTAGAATTAACTGAGCAAGGTAAGAAGGAAAGCCCGTGGCTAGTATAAGTTTATGGGGGAAAAAAGAGGTTAAAATTCAAGTCTTTCTTGGAAAGATTATGTAGCTCCTTTGACCTATTGTGTAAAGTGAACTGATTTAAGTGAAAAAGCACTGAAAAATTTAGTTTAGGTTAGACTCTTAGCTCATTTTTTCTTCCCCTCATTTGCTGTATTTCAGTCATCTTCCTTTTAAATCTGATCTTTTCAAGCGGGTCAGATAGAGTATATCCATTGCACTGAAGTTCTTGTGGGCTGATCCTAAGTGACCCTAAATCAACAAGTCTGAGTCACTGCCTGTACAATCCTTTTAAATCTATATTTCAGTGCCAGCTTCACTGAAGCTGGTACAGAAAGTTAGAAACTGGAACTCCAATCTCTGTGGGTTGCATTTCTTTTCTCACCTACGCTATGGGGCTTCCCCTGAGGAAGAAAGACAGATCCCTTCCTTGGTGTGCTTGGGAGGGAAAGCTTGTGGGTTGGATAAGGTTTGCCCATGGCCACCAAAGGCTGCTGATGAACTGTGCTCTGTGTCTGCTGAAAAATAAGAGCTCTGATTCAGCTTTCCTGTTTATGCTCATCTAGTCACCAAATTTATTGTTGTGTGACTTGAATTTGGCTGTTAGCTAAAGCAAGGAGGAAGAACAGTTCTAGACATGAAGCTCAAATACATGTGGTCCACACAGAAGTGAAGGCAATACAATCTTTTATGTCATATCCGCTGAGCTGGAATGACCAGCGTTTCACTACATGCCAATGAACACAAAAAAAGCCCTTGCCCCAAGCACCATGGGCTGTTGGAATAAGATACCTGAAGTTTGCTACTGTCCAGTCATCCTATCTCAGCTTAAAGCTTACTTGGGTTTAAGAATATATTTCCAAGAACCAGTTGGCTCCTTGCTGAATATTCCCAACACACAAAAAAAAAATTCTTCAATAACATCTTGTTTTTTCCAGATGTGCAGGTGAAATTGTATAACATTAGATGAATATTGTATAGTATGACTGCCATCTTTTTTCACACCAAGTGACGCCTTATTCTTTAAACAAACACTGCTGCTACCATGAATTCAACAATCTTCAACATTGGTAAAGCAGCAGAATTTAGCTCTTAGTTAAGACACTTTCAAAAACATGCCAGACCAAAAATCAATCCTAGCATAGACAGTGGTTGAATACAATCCCAGTCACAGATACTCTGCTCCTCGGGAGTCACAGACTGTCAGGTCAAATAATTATTTAGCCAAATTATATGAGTGACTTGGTCTACAATAAAAGCAATACTCAGCAGCTCCGCAGTTATTTTCAGCTGCTGAAAAATCTGTCTGTCAGTGGCAGTTGTCTTACTCTGCCTCATTTGAATGAAGACCTTGGACAGTAAAAATAATTAAAAACTACACTGCATTATTTCCTCTGGAAAGCTCTGGAGTTTTAATGTTTGTTGATGTTATACATCTACTTGAATAAAATTCGGTGACAGAAAAGATGCAATATTTTGTAAACTGTGTTGACATTTTGCAGTTGGTAGGGAGGATACCTTCAATAAAACAGGATTTGAGCACTGGAATCAATAGAATAAAGAATGTGAGCAGAATGAAAATTCTGCATTGCAGAGAAGTACCTTTCATTTCTATTGAAAGTAGAAGAGGTATCATTATTCTGAGCATGATATTGTTATTCCACAATTTCATCCACCCTAGTTCTCCTCAAGGTGGCCTTTGACTTGCTTTGAGTTTGTGCAGGTAAAAAGATTTCCCTGCAAGGACCAAATGAGTGTCATAAAAGAGCTCACAAATGCAGAGTAGAAACATTTTGCAGATAAGAACAGAATACTGAAAGGAAGTAAAATATCTGTCCGAAAAAAGTTTTAGTATTTAACAAAGACACAGAATCAATTTCTTGAAGCAAAAAGGGATTTTTTTTTTTTTATTATTATTTTGCTATGACAGACAATCTTGCTGTTCCACTAGTGCAGCTGGATACCAGGGCAAAAATATCACCTCAACATTTCCAGAGTCCCTGGGACAAATGGATGAGTTGTCATACTTGTGATATGGTCATATATATGCAGTGACAGTGGAGAAAGTATGACAATCCTGTAGCTCCACATGTACTTCCTGATGCCCATTCCTTGAGCAGCAACAAGAGCAGGAACTTCTGCCCTCTTTGCTGGAGGAGGGCAAGGTGCCACTGGGGCAACAGCTGGTTGAAGCTGGTTGAAAGAGGGCTACTAAATTTTACAAGTTAAGTGTGTCAGCATGTTTTGCTAAACCATAGCTTATGTGCATATTAAACTTCACATGCTTAAAACTTTGATTCAACTTACATAGTACAAATTTAGTCTGCATCTAACTGAACTGGATGAAGATCAACACCAAGTCAAGACTACTTGTAATCATGCAGGCATCAGAAAGTATTTCCACAGACTTCGCTTCTAGACAGAGATTACAGGCATAACTGTGAGGGAAAAAAAAAAAGATGTGAGGTGGTTTAATAAAAAAATGGGGGAAGACTGACAAATGGGGAAATTCAGGGTACAGTTTTTAAACAAGCAGTTTAAACTTAACTTTTAGTTCTCCAGAGACAACCTGCATCTTCTCACCTTTCAACACCACAGTCCTTTGGTTGTTCACATCCAGTTCCCTCCACGTGCATATTAATGCCTGCAGAAATGGGTCTGGCCTATCCTTCATTATGTTGTATTCCTCCACCCACCCTTTGGGCCTCTTCAGAATAATCTCACCTTCTCCACAGACCACTAACGACTACTCTCAAGTGCCACAAAGCCCTTAAGACTGTATTAACTCACTAGGAGGTGTAATACCTCTTCCCACAATGGAAATACTCAAAGCTCATGTAACAAGTTCCTTTCCAGACGCCCCTCCCCATGAAATTTACCGTGGCCATAGTACTTCAGTCAGATATTAAGCATGCACGTGACCTGTTCTGACAGACCAGCCATGACAGTGACCTTGTCGTGATAATGGTCTCAAGCAAATGAACTTAGGAGTTAAATGGTGTTCTTACAGTTTCACATACTACTGTATTTACAGTTACTAACAATGGTTTTAAAACATAAGAGCTATGCACTTTCCGTTTGAGTGGAATCCAGCTAGTACCAAAATTACAGTATTAAGCTTTCGTTGTTGAAACTGCACTGTCTTTAAAACTCTCACATGAAGAACCCCTGAAAGCATTCCACTGAAGCACGAGCCAAGCCCCAGAGCCACACGCTCTCCACTTCTCTTATCTTTCCAGTGGATATCAATGAGGAAATGGCAAGTTTCATACCAGTCATTTATAAAATACACACCACTTAGTAATACTTGACTGAGTCAGGTTCTATCAGTAAGTTTCGTGCAACTCCACAAAGACTTCACTGAAATAGTTGTTCTTGGAATTCTGACAGTTCAGCTGAGAGCTAAATTTGACCAAATTCTCAGCAGGACTCTCAGCAGAATTGGACCCTTTTTGCTAGATGTAGGATCAAAAATGAATGTGTTAGAACATAATTCTGTAGGTTCAGAATCTCTATTTTCCCACTAAAATTAATTAAATATTGTATTATCTGCCCTGTATCCACTATAAATCACAAATCCTTCAGGCTTATCAAAAAGATTGGATAGATTCAAATCCATTCAGTGTCAGATAACATGCTTACCATATCCTTGTTCTCCAAGGATCTGTCAAATGATTCTTTGAGAATATTTTCTGAAGCCAAATTTACCTCAGAGATTACAGTTTTCTGTCAATGCATTATGTAATTTGTTTTCAGAACTGTCCTATTCAAGGGCAGAACCAGAGCATATGTTGTAGCATACCTCCCCCATGTACTGCTTCTACCGCTCCTTCCAGTTGGTGGCTTTCACAGAGATTAATTTAGCAAGTATATAGTAAAAATCTGGATAAAATAAGATTTTACTGGATTTGGGCCAAATGACTAGATATAGCACTGTTTTGTCCATATTCAGTAACTAACATATACTTGACAATCAATCAGATATTTATTTACTCCTGTCTAGAACTTCAGGAGGCCAAACCTTTAAAATAATTTGGATTTGAAATTTCCAACCTGAATCTCCCCTGGTGCAACTTGAGGCCATTCCCTCTTGTCCTGCCACTAGTTACCTGTGAGAAGAGGCCGACCCCCAGCTCCCCACACCTTCCTTTCAGGTAGTTGTAGAGAGCAATAAGGTCTCCCCTCAGCCTCCTCTTCTCCAGACTAAACAACCCCAGTTCTCTTGGCCACTCCTCACAGGACTTGTGTTCCAGAACCTTCACCAGCTTTGTAGCCCTTCTCTGGACACGCTCCAGGGCCTCGATGTCCTTCTTGTAGTGAGGGGCCCAAAACTGAATACAGTACATATTCCCATGCATTTCTTTGCAGTCAGACAGGGCTGCAGCAATCCTATCTGAGATTGGGGAAAAACTGGTGAAATTCCCATTAAGCAGACACACCAATACCAGACTACTCTGCAATGCATTGAAGTATTGATAAAATAACAAAAATGTATGGAATTTCAGTTCTCATTGTAACAAGTCATGACATATTGCAACTTGATACATTGAGAGCTTTCTATTTGTTCTGTTAAATCTGTCTTGTTATGCTACCACTGCATACTGCTATCAAGATCAAATATCAGAAAGTCTTTTGGCAAATTTAATAAAGTCCTGGTGGCACCAGATATCCTCTAGCTGAGAGCCACCCTCTCCCTAAAATCATTTCAATCAGTTTTGAAAAGAGTCAGGTCCTCTCAATTTCCAGTCACTCTGACACCTTTTTCTCTGGGCTGGTATCCTAGTTGCACCGAGTCAGAAAGCTCCTGTGAAAATAATTCCACATCTGCTGCTGTAACCATTGCTCTTTGCTCAGTAAGAATTCTCTCTCTACTCAGAAATAGATTTCAAAGCCACATATCTGGCAAGGCTATATAATTCATTTAGTGTCTGAGCTCTAATGAGTAATGTAATAGAGAAAGTCTGCGTATGAAACAGCAAGATCTAACTAGCTGATACCTAATCCTGCAAAAGCATAGTTCTTCCCTTCTACCACTCATCTGTCATCCCAGACATACCTGGGCATTTCTCTTTTGGGGCTCTCTCTTTCACAGCAGGATCTAGATCATCCACCAGCCAATCCCTCCTTCCTGGGCTCCAAGGATTATCTCCAGCTCTAATAGTCCATAGCAGATGTTTAATTCCATGAGATTGGTCCATCATATTTATCACCCACAATATCCTGTAGCAAGAATTAACTTATTTACTTTCATATTATATACTACTGATTTTAGTTTTTTGAAACTCCCTCTTGATAGTGGCCTGTGGCTTTGCAGCAATCAGTAGCTCAAATAGGCAAGCAGAGTTTACACAGTAGGGTCTCTGTCCACCTAACAGCCCAGCACCAACATCTGGGACAAAGCTTGTGTCTCTATATACTGCAATACATACTGTATGCTTTCCTGTTGGCTATGACCATCTGTGTTGACCAGTCTTTTCTTAACAATAATTACATTATCCACATTTTAAATTACCATCAAGTTCTAGTTTATGTCCTTGCCATCAGTTTGTTTGCTATGTATTTGCACATCCCCACACCATATTTCATGGTGCAATACCTTGGCCATGCAGTCACACAACCAGACCATACATGTCCTGACCTGTCACACGTACTGTGATTGTCACCAAAATGATCATTACTGAAGTTTTTACCTGCCTCCACTACAAGCTTATTTTGCAAGCCTATTAACATGATATCACCAGTTTCTTATTCTAATCTGTGCAACAAGCTAATTATCTCTAACTTTCTATGGCTAGTTTCAGAAACAACATTCCTGTCAGAATACAGAAACTGTTTTTTCGTTAGAAAAACCTTGCTTTGGTATTTCTTCAAAAGTGATCACTCTATGCCCTGTTCATTTCAGCTCCTCACTGTGGAAGCCTTAGGGGAGTACCTGTAAGCATTACACCCATAGGCAAACTTTGGTAACAGTTTAGGGGAATTTTTTTTGTTCAGGACAGGGGGTTGTTTGCTGGTTTTAGAGGTTGTTTTTTGGTGGTGGTGTTTTTTGTTTGTTTTTTTTTTTACATTTTTGGCTAATACAGTTAGGCGCTGTATTTAATACTTAAATATCTCATTTGAAAATTGCAATAGCAAAACACAACTAGCTACCCACTGAGTGAATTTGCCTTGAATTTTACCTTAAGTCCCGGCCATAAATATTAGTTTGGAAGACTGCAGTGAGCATAGGACCTGCTTTCAGTCCCTGCCCTTTAAGACTTTCTAAACTGAAATTTGTTTTGAGCATTCCTTAGTCCCACTATAAGAACTTGTTTATAAACCACTGAACATTTGTAATTACTGGGATTTTATTCAGGTTTTTCTGTGAAGCAATCCTTCCTTTGAGATAACAGAACGCTCAAAGAAATTCATTCTCTGCAGCTCAATAGGTGCAGCAGAGCGATCCTCTCTCTCTGGTTTGCTTTAGCTTTGCATTTTGAACCACACAGTGTGAAGCAGGCTTAATTACCAGCTTGACAAGCCCTCTTCTCGCATTTCTTTTACAAAAGGAGATAGGTTGGAGGACAGTTGTCCTTGCAGTCCCACTAGGAAAAAGAGAGCAGTCTCTTGGTTCACTTTTTGAAAAGTGATGTTTGGTTAAGAGTAACTTTTTAGTTTCGCTCACCCCTGACCCCTAACCCCAGAAATCTGGGCTTTATTTTGCATAAAAAGAAAAATCACCTTCAAATATAGTGTGTTTTATTTAGTTCATTAAAGAAATTAAAGTCAGTCGTGCTGTAAATTTTAGTAAAAATGACACCTTTCTATTAACTCAGCAACTTAAATTATTTCCATCAAGCTCCAAACTTCTACCTTAATATATGTAGAAGAGTTTTCAAAAATCTTAACTAAGTCACAGTCAATATAGTCCTTGGACACCTTCTGCTTCAGATCCTTCACACTCCACTGATGCTCCTGTTGCTTCTGCACATTCCCAGTTTGATTCCCTCATATACACACCCACACTACCACTCCTTACAAATTCTTTACTTCCAGCCCTGCTTGGGGAGGCTGTCTTGGTTAGGTGCTGTTAATGAAGCCCAAATCTGAATGGGTGTAAGGTGCCTTTATTTCCTTCACTCAGATTCCGCTCGGGGCAATTCTGATCAGGGTGAATTCATGAATAATGACTTGTATTATCACAACATTTATGTATCACACGGGAAAAACTGAATACAGCAGAAACATGCTAACTATTTTCGTATCAAACTCTAAGATGAAGATACTTAACGTTTTGCACTAATTTGTTGCTCTGAATTTTTCCTTCTTTTGTTGTGACCAGTAATGCTACCTTGCCTTAATATCACATTATTACTCCTCTTCTATCCTTGTATTCATTATAGATTTTAAGGTAATTTTTAAGACTTAATATGGGACTTTTTTTTTTGTTTTTGAATTAACACTATTACTAGTCTTTCTTTTATTCATACGTAATTCCAAAATTTTTTTACAGAGCCTTCCCTTTTTAGCTTTTCATTGTCTGACTTAGAGGGACTATGGCTCTCTGAGTCTTATTCTGTAGTTTGGGTTAGAAAGGAGTTAATTCATTTCTTGCTTTTTAAATGTAATCATTAAATCAATTTACACTACAAGCATTCCATCATTTGAGACTAATACATTCTCTTTGTTTTTGCCAATTTTCTCTCATCTCTTACTTTGCTTACCTTTGCATATTTAAATCTGCAGAGTCATGTATGGACTGCTGCCATATCCATCAGTCTCAGAATTCCCAAGGCCCCTGATGGTGTTAGTTCTTTATTCCATACAGGTTCTTTTTCAGGGATATACTGAAGATAATTACCAATGCTGCTAGGAGATTCAAGGCAATTCCACTGAAGAGGCATAAACATGATGTCCTAAAAACACCACGGCTATGTAAATATATAAATAGCTATATAAATATTCTGAGACTGACTTGTGCATATTCCACAGCCTAAAGAATTTATAATTTTCACTTTTCCTCTGTCAGCATGAATTTTTCAACAGTGGGGTTATGAAAGGGTATTTAAAACCAGAAAAGAGTAGCCGACCATTTACATTTGAAATGATCTGAAACAGTCAATGCTAAAGAAACATGAAAAGTGGTAGTGTCAGAAAATCATACCGGTGAAAATGGGAGAAAAAGTAGTAGGACTGCATATCTGAAAGAACAGAGTAAAGAAGAGACCACTGCTACTTTGGACTTTATACAGAAATAAAGCATCAAAAAGCACAGAGTTAATAGACAGTCCATTTCTTGATGACTAATGAGATTAGATAAATCAAAGTCAAAAAAAAAAGTGCTTTAACAAAAACAAAACAGAAAACAAAAACACCAAACCTCTAAATTACTAGTTGGGAACTTCTTAAAAGAATTTAATAGCAAGTCTCTGAATAGCACAGTTAAGTACTGTTCATGGCAGAAGTACCTCAGCATGTTTCAGGGATGTAATCCTAAGTGACTATCAACATATGGTGTTGTTCTTTCAATCTTTTTTCTTATCTCTTCTTAAGGGTTTTGTTTGCTGTTTCAAACCCAGTTCATTATTTTGAAATTCAAAGCTTGTTAATAGGAGCCTAATGACTATGCTCAGATAGTAAGATTTTTGTTGTATGTATAGACATACATTGTTGTATGTATAGACACCTAGAATACAGAAGTTTCAGTGACTTGAATGTGACATATCCATACAATTTGATCTGTACAGATTGAATCTAATTAAGAATATGATAAAAATTGGCAAAATAGCCTGAGAAAGTTACAAAAAGTACTAGGTTATCTAGACCCCCCTCTGTAAAACTAGACAGAATGAAGAGAAACAGAGATAGCAGGAGAAGGAAGAGAAACTGATTGACTTCTTAACACCCTCTTTTCATCTCTAATATTTTTAATTCAGCAGTTCCCACAGAAACAATCTCAAAATGGGTGTCCTGTTTCTGGTCAGTTAGTTATCTGACTGTATTTTATTTCAACTGAAGCAAAATACTTGGAGTGAAACTGGTATAAAGCTAGTAAGAATCAGAGTGGGATTTCTAGAGTTATGAATTTAATGACTATTTCTCCCTTCTTGTCAAATTTCAAGATTTATGACTTGGGCTTTAAAAAAGCTCAGAAATAGTGTACTGAAAGCACATGAAAGCATTCTCATTAACAACAAACTTAAGCTACTCAAGACTTTTTATTAAGTTTTCTTAACAGTATTTGTCTTCTGTCTGTAGCTCTAATTTGCTAAAGCACGGTAGAAACAGGTTAATTCAGAATGACTGGAAGCAGTTGAAATCCCTTTCATTGAAGGAAGATTCAGGGAAGAAATGTACAAATTCATATCCTTGTGGTATGGAACTTATGTTTTATTTAATAGGGGTACTTGCTTATAAGTGTGTACATACAAAAAAACCTTGAAAAGTTCCCAAAAGCTTTTGTCATATTTGAGTAGAAAATTGAAGAACATTCTGTGATTGTATATGTATACCACAAAGTCTTTCTGAATGCAATTGCTCATCATGCTTCCAAGGAATGGATCCAGTAAAAGATAAGTAATCAGAAATAGTAGCTACCAACAACTTTCTAGAAGCCCCAACTTGAGATTCTCTGGGAGTTACGTGACAGTGCCAGAAATTCTAATGGTCTGGCAAAAACAACTAATTAGTAGAGGAGCATTGCAGTAGTTCATAGTGCTACAGCTTAATTTGGCCAAAAATATAGTGCATAAAGGGAAGAATTCAAAATGGATCTTCTGAGTAAGAGTAAGCAGCAACTTTTTATCATTACACTGGATTTCAAAAAATATAGGTGTAAAAATATGTATCTTATGATAAGGATTCTTGAGTAGTAATATTATATAGGAGAAATCTATATTTTTATGCCATACCTTGAAAAGAAATATTTTGAATGTTTTTTAAATATATTGTCTTAATTTTTTGTTCCTAAAATCAAACATGCTACCAATGTACTTGTATACTTTCAAAAGTTTTTCTTTGACAAAACCACTCCGATTATTAATAGCATGGTCTACACCTAATGTTCACCAAGATCTTATATTCATTGCTTTAGAGAGAATTTTAAATACAGATTATGTGGTTCCTGCCTTGTAATAGTTTCTGCGTAATGTCCTTGTACTGCAGGGAATTTCATTAGCATGTGCCCTGATCTTGTCCTCCAAAGCCTCATTGCTTTAGACAAGCATGGATTTAATTGAGAGAAAACCAAGCTGTGACTGTGGCTCAGGTGTGAAGGCTGTTTCCCTTGGCAAATTAAATCCAATGTAATGACTGAGCTTTCTTTTTCTTACTCTCCACTTATGAGAGATTTAATACTGCATATTAATTATTATGCTGGGCTTTCTTACTATGATGTTGTTTTTCCCATCATTTTGTGAAAGATTGATGCAGAGATAAAATTGACTGTTTAATGTACTGTGAGGATGATTAACATCCAGAGGATGGATCACAAGGTTATTATATGTCACTGATTTCTACTTGACTTCTATTTTAAACAAAGAAACTCAGCCAAATGATAACCCCTGCTGATACCATGTTATGTTTGGCTGAGCCCCAGAGTCCTCACCCATGAGGTTTCCACAGAAAGGCCTATCTCTGATCCTCCAGATTTGCGGGGAGCTGTTAAAGTACCATGAGCACCTACATTCATTTCAAACAACTAATGCCCATTTGTCAGCAGTACTGACCCAAATACTCTGAGCTAATAACCTCAATCAAAATGCAATTTATGATACCTCCAACCCCATAATAAAATATACGCATACGAAACAGCTGCCTAGCTTTGAAAAACTGGGAAAGGATGTAGCCCACTGGAGTTATTGCCCCAGTGCACTGGATACGAGATGTCTGAAAAACAGGGCCACTTTCTGTATGGAAAGTATTTCAGTAGCATGAAACTGAGCTGCCAGGCCCAGTGTGCCGAAACACACATTACGTTTACTAAATGTGAACGAAGGAGATAAACATCTCTAATATACGATAGGATGAGTATATTTCCATACATGCACACATGTACAGATGCACTAAACATGAATCTAAAAGGTGAAGTCCTTTATTTCTCAATTCCAATCATATGGAGTGAAGCAATATAATCTTTCTGCTGAGAATGTAAGCAGTAGCTATACCTGCATGCAAATCCTGTTTATCACTATTGTCATCAAGTTTATGGGCACATAAATTTCTTTCCATAATACTTTTTCATCACAGATCAATAAGCAGCCAGTAGCAAATCACCCAAAAAGAAATGAATATATATAATTAACTTGCTATGTTACATTCTGGAAATCATTCTAAAGAGTTTGCTATACAGCATGCAAACTCTCAGTTCTAAGGAATTTAGTAAGCAGCACAGGAATTTAAGGAAGATCCACTGTAGTAAATCTACTGAGCCTTTCATCTTTATGGATTGAATCCAAACTCATTATTTGTCTTACATTGTAAGATCTTTGGGTCTTGGACCGTATCATTAAGCATGTTAGAGTCCAGCAGATAGAGCCAGCTATTTAGATTATTAAAAATGAAATGGAATTATAATCTTATAGGATATAACCCAGTATAGAGAATTTACCTAAATTATAAGAAAAACAAAGCTCATTAGCAACTCTATCATCTTGGAGTCATCGCATTTAGACAATAAGGCATTTTTACCACTCTTGGTCAGCAATTCCCAGTCTGCAGGAAATAACAATACTGTTGGCTGGAAATAGAGGCTTCTGTTCTGCCCTGTGACCCCTTACCTTTCAACCATTCAGAAACAGCCAGAGGTGGTATTAAAATCTTACAGCTTATTTCACAGCCTTTGTGAAGAAGGCTAGTCCTATAAAAAGAGGTGGGACAGAAAAGTGCTGAGGCCTAGGAAAGAATGAGACTAGCAACTAGGAAAAGGCCTAGACTGAGTAGCTTCAAGCCAAGCCCTCATAAATCTGTTTCGGTCTTCACCTGAAATGCTCAAAGAATAACCTGTGCTGGGCAAAGATGCACTGCTATAGGTGGAAGCTAAATGTGCCCAACCTGTTCTAATGCAAGGCTTCAAAGGCCTTTGTTTTGTAGGGATGACTTAAGATGAAATTTAAAGATTAAAAGGTTACATATTTCCAGAAACCTGTATTAAAATAGAAGTCTTCCAATGGAAACAGAAAGAAGATGAAAATGAATCGAGTGACTAAAATACCAAATGAAATACTGTCTTCTCTCCTGAACCCAATGCTAAGAGGTAAATATAAACTATATATCCTTAAATGCTTGAATTGATAACAAAACTGATCACACACAGAAAGAGGCTGTTATAAACTGCATTCCTCCACTACCCATCTCTTCCAAACTCTTCCAATGCTCCTCACTTTTTCCCCATGTGTATCCCATTCTTGCTATTTTGGGACTCGGTCCTTTAGAAAAAATAAAAATTGATTATGTGGTTTAGAAGTCATTCAGCATTTGATTTGCCTCAGTTTTCTCCATTCAAAAAACCAAGTGTTTGCAAACATCAGGTGACAGATTCCTGAAAACTCTTATAAATCCTTAAGGCTCTGATCTCAATGAATAAGCTCCCCAATTAATAGATCTGTTGCGCAAAAGAAAAAGACACTAGAAAACAGTTCATTAGTGGACAGCCTAAGTTTCTGATGACTTTAAAAAAAAAAAACACAACTAAGCCTCTATTGACCATGTGGTAGCAGCAGCCATATTTGTCTATTCTTTCTTCATAAGAATCAACTTGGAATACTCAGCTAACACCAATTGGCATAGGCTATTGCTTTC
The DNA here is from genome assembly GCF_013377495.2 of Cygnus atratus. Taxonomy (NCBI): domain Eukaryota; kingdom Metazoa; phylum Chordata; class Aves; order Anseriformes; family Anatidae; genus Cygnus; species Cygnus atratus. Next base: position 5,152,177 of record NC_066369.1, read on the forward strand.
AAAAGGAATGAGACTACTTGCCTTAGCTGACAATCTAGCCTTAAGCATAAGGCAGACTTGCTATAGACACTTTATAGGACAACAGCATTTTTGCACACTACATTACTGGTGCTCCTCCTCTTGGGTTAATTCCCAAACTATGCAAAAAGCTGTTTGTAGTTCTACTAACAAGAACAGTACAGAAGTTGGCTAGAGTGACCTCAGCTGTGCACCTCCGTTAATCAGAATTCTCTGGTTTCATTGAAAATCTGCCTTGACATTACATTTGGCAGCATTTTAAGCTTTGTAAGAATATTATTTATATACATACAAATAAAAATACTTCCATACATGTATACAAAATTGAACAGTATCAATATGTACAATAAGTAAGCAATATTCTTTTGATGTTCTTCATCCTTAAATTACTCCTGTGTTCTCCAACTTCTTAGCACTTTAACAAGGTATGCTGCCTGGGAATAACAGCAATTGTAAAGCAAGAGATCAGACACTTCCTCTCTGAGATTTTCTGAAACGCCCAAAATGACTGAACTGAAGGACAACAGAGAGGAAACTAAAGACAAGGAAAGTAAGAAAGCCTGTTGAATCAATAATAGACTATTTCACTCAGAAGTACCCTGAAGAGACTGCTCTTGGGTCATGAGCCTGGGCAGGTTTTTGAACACCCTCCTCTTTGGAGGGTTTAGTCTCTTGGTTACCTTGTTCAGTGTAAAAGTCATCTAGCTGCCAAGACTGTAAGACGGTATCTCAATCAATATCTGCTTTACATATTTCTGGCAGCCACTCTCCTCTGGTTGACAACAATCTAATTTTTTGTGCTGATTTCAGCCAGAATTTTCTGGCTATTGAGTGTTTCATAAGGAAAAATACCTGTGGAAAGTATTCTGATTAGGCTTTAAAAAATATATTTTTAAGACATTTTCATAGCATCAAGAAATTAGTTAGCTGAGAACAACCTGCTTCTTTTTTCACTGTTATCATTAAGAATAGCTTTTCAAAGTCAAATTTAATTTATATATGAAACCTAGTAAACTGTTTTACAATAAATAAGAATAGCATCTTTTAAAGAATTAGAATTATTATTAATCACCCAAAACAGATATCAGCCCTTGTACAGTTTGAATTTACGAAGGGAAATTCAGACCTGCAGAATGCATGATTTAGGCTGTAAATGAAATGGGTAAATGACTCCTAAGGCATGCATCCAGTGAGAAGGCTTAAATGTGCTTCAAATTACATATGTTTTCCAATAGCTGAATGTTTTCTTTCATTTGTTTTTCAGTGCTCTTTATAGTTTGAGTCTCTATTTTGCAATATTTTCATCAAGTAATTGTGTAGTAGGCAAAGCAGACTAGCTTAATTAATCAGCATGTTCTACGATAATAGCTAATTTGGGATGTGTAGATGTTTACAGCTATACATATTTCCAATCTATTCTCTTTATTCTGTCAATTATTTCTGTGTACAGTTTTCTTGACAGAGCATTTCTGATCTACAGGAAAATAATGTCAACAAATAATAACCACAGAAAAAACATGGTTAAGTGGCTAAAGTGGGGCCACTCTAAGCAATTGCAGTTTTAATATAGCCAGTAGCACTTCAAAAAAATGTTAGTATTTGCAGCTTTGTGTGCTTCCATCCTGTCCTGTCCAAGGAAAGCAAGCTGCTCTGGGGAGTCTGGGACCAGCCATTTATTTTAGCCCACAGTCAGCCACCTTTCCAAAAACACCCTTTCTGAAGAATTACACCATCAGTTTAAAACTTGTGTCACAAAAGTTTCTGAGTACAAGTCATGTTTGGATCCTTGGGAAAGAAGGAACTACAGCAGGAGTCCTAAACAGTGCCAGTAAACAGGAAGCCATGCAAGGTCTATGTTTTGAGGGTTTACTGCGCTTCATTACCACCAAAAATTGAATATGAGTTGCTTCACACTTTTGGGGAGCTGTAGGAACAACCCAAACTCCCAGGCAAGTGGGATTTCTCTTTTTTTTTTTTTTTTTTTTTTATTACAGGCATGACTTTATCACCTTTTTAATCCTGTCTAACTGTTGCTCCCAAATGACTTCTTATTGCTTGAATTTGTGATTTTCTACAACCTCAGGGACGCTGGCTAAAAACAAGTTGTTACACCAAATGTTTTGATGATGTGCTTGTGGCTCCAGAATCATCAACTTAACTGACCTAGTGAAAAGAGTAGTGAAAAGAGTTCCAATTTCACTGTGCTGACCAAAAAAAAAAAAAAAAAAATTAGAATACAAGACTACATTGACTAGATTCACTGCCCAGTCAATCCCTCCCAGGTCCAGAATCACAATTAGCCTGGAGCCTCTCCACCACAGAGGAGAAGCCGACATCTCCACCAGGAAACAACAGCACCGGTACAGAAGCAGGTGGCTCCTGCTTGACCAAGACAAACGCAATTCTGCACCTGCCCCTGGGTAGAGGCACCTCCCTTGGCAGTGCTGCAGCAGAGCCTTGAAGAGGCTGGTAAAGCCACGCTCCCATCAGAGAGCTGCTCCTCCGCAATGCAGCTGCTCTCCAAGGGTGCAAACTGGTGCCAAACTGCCTAAGGCCAGATTCATAGCTAAGATGCAGTTTACATTTGTTTGAATCACTTTGTTTTCCATTACACTCTTGTTACATTTTTCTCCAGACAGAAGCCCACTGATTTTAGTAAAAGATGCCTTGTTAAATACTGTTTAACACTATGATTGCACCCATAGGAGCTATTTTGCCTATTTTAAAGTGGTGCTAGAAAGCTTTTTTAAAGTCTTTCTTCACTTGATAGCTTACAGGTGAAATAGTCAGCCCAGGTTCCTGAAATACCTATAGGGAAATAGTGAACATGCCTTTATAAATATTTTTTTTTTTTTTTTTTTTTTTTTTTTTTTACAAATGAGTTGTTATGCAGGTATAGTCATGTTTCCACTACTGAAGTGTGTAAGTGACAGAAGTTCAAGAGTCTTCAGAACAGCGAAGCTCTTGAGGAACCAGTATGAGCAAGCCCGTTTCACAAGCCCCCCAGAACTCAATAGCATGCTGTGCAGATCTGCACATGTGGACATGACAAGGATTCAGATCTAGAGAAAACATGTTGTACAGCAAGGCACCAGTACAGATACACCCTAATATCATCTGACAACACCTATTGTTATTCCCTATTTCACTGGAGTCCTTGTCTCCTGCACAAAAGCACTTTGTGTGCCTACTAACCTTGAGTATAAGAGGAATATCCCCTGTTGCCACAGGTGTCTGCAGAATTCCACATTCCTCAAACCTGCTCCCCAGGACAGGGATAACTGCAGCTGCACGTACATTTTCTTCCTCCTCTCTCCATTTTCTCCCTACCCCATTCCCCTGAAGCAGTGAAAACAAGTCAGGACACACTGTACAAGGATTTGTCAATGTCCTCTGAAATTGTCAACTAGAAACAATTTGATGCAGGATTTTTATACATGAAACAATGGCCTTTTTTTTTTTTTTTTTAAGTGACTCAAATAATACTACGACAAGGCTGTAAGTCAAACACAACCTGCTCTATAAGTCATAGAAGATGTTTCTCCAAACTAGCTGTAACCACCTAGGAAAAAAGTTAGGAATGGTATGGAAATGCTATGAAATGCAAAAGTAAATCCAAGAAGTTGCCATGGTGGTATCCCTCAAAAAGATATCCTGAATTACTGTGCAAAGAACAATACAGTACTATAGTAACATTTCAGTGGGGCACATCAAAATTATATGTAAAGGCAGTGGCAGAGAAAACGTATGTTTTGCATTTGAAATCAATCACCGTAACAAGCAAGGCAAGCCCTGGGATTAGATCCTCTCATTTCCAAGGCTAATTATGAATGAAATCATGGGTTTGTTTCTTGCCTGTCAGAAACACTTCTGCTTCTGTTTTGATTGGTATTTAGGTTTCCTTCACTTCTTGTTTTCTCTTTTTGAAAAGACACCGCATGGATTTACTGATTATTCTGTGCTAGGTCAATGAAAGCCTGAAGCTGCGCTGCACTCCAGGAATTGCACTGCCTTCTGCAAGTGCCCTGGGTTATGTCAACATTAAACCCACAACAGCATGTGAATCTCTTATCTTTGTGTAACACCCAATCCACACTACCCTTTTTAGTTTTTCTTCATATTTTGCTGCCTGAAAACTAAGATATAGCTCCTTGCTAACCTGCTTCTACAAAAAAACACCACAACAGGAACAGGACATTTACACGTAGTCCCCAGCAGTGATAGGCTATGAAAACTTTCAAATAGTGACCTACTCACAAAGGAAGATTAGCCCAAGACCCAGACAAGACCCAGAAATGCATCAACTTGCAGGCAAGAGCATAAAACTGTATGGAATTTCCTGGAAAAGGTCATTTACATCACTTACAGCAAAACTAAGGTATTCAAACAGCAGAAGTTACTTTATAAAAAAGGTCATTGTTAACCTCTGCCATATTCATTGGTGTAAAAGAGAGTTAATAACACTGACCAGCATTTGCAAAGTACCTGAGGTTCCGAGAAAAAACGCTTTCCAAGTGCTAAGCAGAGCCAGGAATGCTGCTAAGTAACCAAGTCACCCCCTTTTACCACACTTACAGACAGACTGCACTGGCTATATTCAGGCCAACTCTTCAACGACGTAACAGAAACAGAGAAGTAATGCATACCATATAAGCAGTATGTGGTGGTTTACATCTGAATTGTCAATCAGCATAATAAAAGCCTACAGAATGAAATTAAAAGTTTTGAAAGATTATAACTAAAGTCTTGAAAGTATAGGTTGAAAGTGTGTTATGGTTTGTAATGAGTTAAAACTCCATCTTAGCAAAACCACAGGTTATTTATAACAATGAGTAAAGTGTATCATTAATAGCCACAATTGCACACACGGGTTGGACTCTTTCAGCCAGAGGATCACTGAGTGTTTTATAATCTGTATTTATGGAACGAACCTGCTGTCTGCATAAGTGGGTCTTCATTCTGGAAAATGTTGAAAAAATAATTGATTATAGAGCTCATCCTTATTCCCGCATCGATGACTTGTGCTTGACAACTGCTAAGCTATTAGCTTGTCTGCATTCCCCCAGTGCAGGCATTTGTTCTTAGAAACTCTTTGTGATATCCCAGAATTTTTGTGGTTACAATTGAAGTAACAAATGAAGTTAAATATAATAAATTGGGCAAAGGCAGGCAACACACTGAAGAGAAACCTTGTACCCTGCAGTGACCTCCCAACCTGCTGAAGCTGAAAGGGAGTTCTGAGCAGTTTTTAAATCAACTTCACCAGAAATTAAACCAGGGACTGGATTTTTTTTTTTTTTTAATGCTCTCAGGTGCAATCTACTTCTAACTGATTATTGCTTAAACTTCGCTGAAGTTCAACAAAATGGAAAGGTGTAGAACAGCCACTGTCTTAGTAAAAACTGTTCTGCTGACGGGGAGAAAAGTTCCTCTGAACATTTAATCAACTAAACTATTTGTTGTGAGATAGATGCTTCAAACAAAATATGAATGCTACAGAAAGCTCCAAAGATTTGTAATAGTGTGTTAACAGATTAATAACAGTTTTCTTCCTCCGCAAATGTATTTATGCTTCTAACATACACAGCATAATAACAAAGTTTGATAACCAATTGTTAACGAATTCAGCAAGGAACACAAATCTGCACAGCAAGAGCTCACTCCCAGCACTTTCAGATCTAACAGATGCAAGACCAGGCTTTGATAGTAGCCTAAGGGTCTGTTTTCAAGGGCTTGGCACCCTCAGCTGTGGCCAGTTTTTCAGTGTGCCAAGGTTGCATTTAGACACTTCTGTGAGGGCTAGATCAGCGCAAGTATCTCCCACCCAGCTGCCCTGACAGTGCTGCACATGCCACTGAGCTCTCTCTGGAATATGATCACTTTGTTTTACAGCCTAAACTGGAGATGAGAATTTTTTTGAAGAAAGTCTGGCTCACACTGTGGACATTGACTTTTCCTTTTAAAAATCTGGTCCATGGAGCATTCTTTGGATTACTGACAAGAATCTTCTTTCTCATCTAAATCCAGCCAGACCAAGAGGATGACCTGCTGTGCATAGTTACATGGAAGCTGAAAGCTTATTGCTCTGAACTGTATACTGGCCGAGCAGCCTAACTATAAATGAACACGAGTAGTAGGTTTTCCTCTTCAGTTTATTAGTAAAATTTTCATGTCTCCCCTCCTTCTACTATAAGAGGTTACATGGTGCTACAGTGACACCTGACAAGCCTTTACAAACTGAAGACTAACTGGTATCAGGTCCTAACACACTAGTTGTTGCAGAAACAATGTTGAGAGAGGTTCATACAAAAACATTTATTAGTAGGGTCCATAGCTAATAGCATACATTGACTCTAATGGTCAAAAGGTCTTAGAAAAAAAAAAATGAAAGAAAAGGGCAACTAAAAAACTTCTCTACCATAGCCAGATGGGAAGAGAAGACAAGCATCCTACCCTGGGCATCATCATAAGTGTAGCAGGTTGCCCAGCCCCCCACAGTAACCACCCTGTTTTCATCAGGACCTTCTCAAACTCCCAACAGGTTGTTCCTGGTTACAATGCTGCTTGCACTGACTGGAGCACATGTTAACCAGGACAGGTGCTGCACAGGCTAATTTTTTGATTTTTGTTTTTAGTCTTCACACGTGTCATCTGGACCCCATGCTGTAAATCAAATCCTACAGCCAACTGCCAGAAGCACGGGAGTGGGAGGTGAAGGTCAGAGAGACAAGCCTTTTGCTGACTGTGATCACTCACTTCCCATGAAACCAGACAGCCACCAGCAATGGAGTTTGCAAGTACACAGCCAGCAAAAAGGCAGCACAAGAACAAGGGGAAAACTCTGCGACAGCAGCTCGGGGAAAGGTACAAAGTAGGCTGCAGGTGCAAGGCAGGCCGCAGCAGTGCACCAGGGGCCTTGGCAGGACAAAGGCTAAGGCACCTAATGCACAGTGCAGCATCCCTGATGTTTGGTCACTGAGATGGACTGTTCTTTTAGAACAGAAGACTCATTAGAAAAGGCCTTTAAAAAGTATGAATGGAAACAGAAACACAAGTACAACGTCCTGCCCAAAATTTCACCATCATTCAAGTACAGAGCTGGAAAGGGAATCAAAGCAACACTCTATCAGCTGAGCATCCCAGCTGAGACAGAGTATGCCTTCCAGTTCTTTTCAGATCTGTGTCACTTATATAGCAGTGACTCTATACAAATACTTTCCACACTCACAATATACTCTGCCTGCACTCCAAAATGAGCAGGAGCCTGGGGGCTGCAGTCAGTGCAGCACCAGGTCTGAGCTAAAAAGATAGATGTGGCATCAGGCAGCCCAAATGCCTAGCTTCCAATTGGCTCACAGCATGAAGAGACCTCCTGCACCTCCACTTGCACAGGAGCAGACTGAACTGACCTCAGTCTGAGAAAGACTGTGTCAACAGATCTACCATATCCCGAGGAGCAAGTGCAAACATTTGTTCTGATGCTACAGAAATTGCATACAGCAAGGGAGAAAGAATTGCCTATAACATTTATTTTGTGCTTTTCGTACATTCCATGAAAAGTTTCACAGCCTTCCAAGAGACTGAGAGGTAGAGGTATATCTGTCTCAAGGTGGTATAATTCATACACTTCCATCCCTCAGCACCACACCACGCATAGACACTCAGAAGTTTCCAGATAGTAGGAGTCATTACATATAACATTTAACAGCATATTTTCAACTACATGAAGTTATGTTTTCTTCTTGGAAACAATACTGGAAGGCAGCAAAATTCCCAATTAGCCAATAAAACAATGAATACCTTACCAAGAAGATATTTACAGATGCTAGATGTAAGGATCTTTCAAGACCTGATATTTTGTCAGGTCATTTCCTAATATATTCTGTGAAATGGTATATACCAAAGCCCTCACATATAGCAAATGGACTGTGAATAAGAAGCTATTAACAGTTACCAGACTCCACGAGGAAACACGTACTATAAGTACTAGTGTAGTATGGGTGTTCTGCTGTCTAAGCTCATAAAGATTATCTATGCCAATTCAAACACCTTTGTTAGATCTTCACAAAATCCTCAACATAAGTCATTCATGGAAACCCCACAGGGCAAATAAACTCCACACAGCAGGAAACAACTGAGCAATTACATCATCACTAAAACTGGAAGCTGCAAGCTGTGTAAGGGGAACACATTGCATTTTAGACATGAGTGTGACATTTTTACGTGACAGCCTGCCCAGTGTGGATAGCCCACTATACTTCAAACTGCATAGAGAACCATACATTTAATTCTGTAAGGTATAGACACTTAAAATGTCATTCAGAACAAAGATTAGGTGAAATGGACCCTATTTTCAGCTGCTCTTTGCACCAGACACTATGGGAAAGGCAGCAATAAATTGCTATTGTTGTATTATGAGAAAAAAATATATATAACTATATATACTAATGCTTCCTGCATCAAAAACTGTCACATTTTGAATAGCTGTGCATAATACTGGGATCTGTATTAAGTTATAAACTCTCTCATTCTCAGAGAATGCTTCGTTCAATTATTTGCTGTAAGTACACAGAAGCCTCAGATAAGCCCATTGGGTAAATCAACATAGAAAAAGGACACTGACCCCCTTGAGCATACATGTAGTACACATATTTGGAGAAGACTGGGCAAGTCAGGTACTGCTTGCAAAACAATTTAAAAAAAAAAAAGAAACGGGCATCTCTTTCCCATTTTCATGGAAACAATCTTGTTTGATATGCAGGAAAGCCAGCTTGTCAAAATAAAAAAAGGGGTCTATACTCCCCAGCTTACACAGACAGCCCCCATTCAAGGGGGTTCACAGGTGCTCGGCTGTGTTTGTACTGCACTTGGCTACAACTGAGCTCAAGTCAATAACTACTGCTCCTCAGCAATATTGCAGTAAAAAAAAAAAAATCTCTGCCATGTTACAGGATATGTCATGATGTAATTTCTTCACTCCTCCACTCATCTCTCCTGAGAGAGTGGTAAACTCAGATTAAACAGTATTCACTCCCACTCTCCTGTTAAGGATGTTTTAAGCTTTAACTTTTTGACAGGCTGCTCCTGTTCCTCCTTCCCTGCTGCTCTCTGTGTAGGTGTGAAAGGCTCTTTGTGGACAAGCACTCCTCACGCTTATGAGTCTGCTCCCTCACAGGTGGCTGGGCCCACCGCATGCCAGCCTCTTAGGAGGGGTTTCTGAATTCAGCCTGCTAAATGGGACAGACAAAGCTAATCCTTCTGTCCACTGAGACACAGACATGTTCAGAGCTTGAGCCTGTGACTAGATTAAATCCTACATGCAAGGACACTTGGATCAACCCAGAGGCAGGCGCTCACAGTGGAGAGGCAGCTGCTTCTTACCCTCAGGAAGGAGGGCTCAGGCCAGAAGCAGTTCTCTTCCTGGGCATGTCCTCAGAGCCCTTTCCTGGATTTCTGGGCTAGCGGTTTCTTTCTGCCCTCCTTGCCGCATGGCCACACCCATCACACCCCTCTAGAAAATGGGGTCAAGGCAGAGGCGGTTCCACAAACTGTTCCCCAGCAGATGCTGCATGGCCCAGAAACTGGCCCTCTGCCTCACCGAGGGAAGCCACCTGAGCTGGGCAGCTCGTGTGGTTCAGCAATTTCTGTGGTGATGAGGCCTCTGTGTTCCCTGGGCTGAGATGAGGAGGGGATCTCATTCTTCCTCAGCAAAGCTGGCTGAGTGCACAGCCCTGCATGCCACCTCAGTATCTCGGGACACAGAGCAATTCCACAGCCACCTCTCCCCCCTCAGCTAGCCCCAGCACTTCTCCTATATCTGCTAGGTTCATTAAAGTCACTAAAACACTGAGGGCAGAGAAGTGATGTATTTTCAGCTTAAGACAACCAAATCTTCCTTCCCACACTGAGACAGTAGGGAGAGGCAGGCCAGGCCCCTGGAAGGCAGGGGAAGCAGGCACAACATGGCAGCAGCATACATGTCAAGGGCCCTCCCTCAAGGGCATACACCAGAAGCATGCCTCCACAACATCATCAAAACAACAGATCCTAGGCTCCTGAAGGTTTAACAAAAAAAAAAAAAAGGCACAGACTCCTGCATGATTTTGGAAAAATATCCTTGATCTTTGTTTTAAGTCCTCTTCATTAAAACATATATATCACGTTGTTGTGTGGAGGGAGGATGTGAGGAAAATCAAGGCCTGTACTTGAATACTACAAGCACTGCTGGGGGGGTAACAACTAATAAGACAAATAATGCACTTCAGACAGTCAAGCTATTCCCCGCCCCCCCCCCAGAAGACAGGAGTCAACTCACCAGACAGAGGCTCCAGAAGGATTGATCCAGCTCTGGCCCCGTCTGGGGGGCTCAGTCAGGAGTGCCCCAAAACTAGTTATATGGGTTGATATACCTAGGTTTCTCAGTCTTTTCAAAAAGTCTGTCGTGATCTATTTGTGAAGTAAGAAGGCTGGTATACCAAGAGGCCTGTTACACTAAGAGTGATGAAAGCCCAGGTTTCCACTGCTGATAAATCAGCCATGATCAGCAGAGATTTTTTTCATCTTATTGTAATGTTTTCAAATTACTTCAACACAATGACTAGCATGAAAATTTTCTTAAATTACCAAAACTGTTACTATAAAAACACTGAAAGATATCACTCCTTTACTATCGCTTTCCCTAAATAAAATTGGAAGCTACAAACAATAGTGTTATAGAAAAAAAAAAAAGAAAAACAACTAAATTGACAAAAATATGGATATTTGAAAAGAAATTACTAAATCCCACTTTCATTTCTATACTGATAAATACTTATTTCTTCTGGTAATGTAAGTGCTTAACAAATATAGTCAACGCCTTGGGTCTGCAAGAACCATATCTGCAGTACAGAGAAACACATTTTGATCCCTCTTCCCCCCATGCAAAGCTGCAACAATGACTGACTTCTTTGGTGTTATTCTACATTTACCCTAATGCAACTAAGTCTAGACCCTGGCCCTTGAATTGTTCATTGTGGTATCAAGAATCAAATGCGGGCCTTATTACTCTTGAGAATAGTCATGTGTTAGTAAGTGGGTACTTGAAATCATGCAAAGTGCCTCTTCAGTAATGCTATTTGTGAAGCTACATTGTGTTTTTTCCATAATGGATAGCTTCAACCCTGGTTCAGCACTGGGGAAGAGTTCTTAGAGAATGCAACAAAGGCGATTCATGTCGCTGCGCTACCGGAAGAAATAGAATCATTTTGAAGAGGAAACAGCCAGATGGACAAGAAGAGCCAGCAACAATTACACAGTGACCAGCAATTTTATGAGATACCCAAAACAAAAATCTCTACACACACAAAAAAAAAAAAGAAGGAACTTATGTTGACAATGCTTTTAAGAAACTTTTCAGAAGATACCCTTTGTTCTAGGACCACAATGTTTTTCAGGGACATTACATCTTCTAGGCTTCTCATCCCCTTCATTTTTAATTAGCTTTTTTCTTAGCTGTGCTTGGTTCCATTTCCTCCATAATAACTCTCTCTTTATTGCTGTCTCATACTAAAAATGTTAGCAAGCAATCAGTGCTCTTGGAACAGGGACTTGGATTACACAGAAATAGAGAAACAGGTTTGTGGGCAAGGTTTGCCCAGCCTTTGGGCAATAAACTGATCTGAGTGGGGGATTTAGTCAAAAGTAATCAAACATCACATAAGGGTGTACCTAGATATCTCCCTACAGATCAAAGCAGAGCTTGTTCAGACAAATTATGACAAAATTACTTGAACATTTACTTCTTTAAGAGTAAACATAACTCTAAAAGTGGGACAGAGTCACCACAGCCACAAGGTTAGATTTCATTCTTAGTTGCACTGTTGAAAACCCATTCATTTTTTAATGTGACTCCTGGCTTCTATCCCTGTATCTTAGTCCAGAACCTAATCTCTAACTTGCTCTGATAGAAGATATTTTTTTGCACTCTTCTCCTTTCCCTTATTCTCCAAAGGAATTAAACTTCTCAGAAGATTGATCCTGGAAATTTTGGTTTCATTTCTTCAAGTTCCCTGAAATATTCAGTAATTCTGTAGTTTTATACCCTCAGTTACAATTGTCTACTCTTTCCCAAATGGATTCTCAGCCACTAGCTAGCATTCTGCAGTAAGAAGAGTATGGCAATATGGCAGACATAGACTTTAATCAACATCCAGCAGCCATTTTTGCTGTTCTAATTGCACTTGAGCACAGAGTTGGTGTAAGCTAGATTTTGTGCTCTCCATCTCTCCATTTTCAGATTACTCAGTTCTGTTGTCACTTCTGGTAAGAAGCATACCAGAGGGAATGAACCACCAGGATTTTATTTATTTATTTATTTATTTTTAAACACCACTGACAAAGTAGGTGGTGCGCCATTCCCAGAGGCTGCTTGGTTTCATGAACACCTGCAGGCATTTCTTTCTCCAGGAGCTGCTGCTGGGATGCTGTTCTTCCATGATGTTTCCTACCATAGCAATTTGTCAACACAATAGCAGAAAAAAAAAACACACTGCATGCAGAAAGCCCCGTGCAAAGACTTGTTTCATGGTGTCCACACTCTACAGGTTTTTCCTCCCTTATGTGTTAGCAAGGAAAGGTGTAGTTTCTCTTTTATGCTGCTGAATTAATATACAGTTATTTTGTAAAAGGTTTAACAGTAGTAACTTTGCCAAAATTATTTTGCAATTATGCAACTTAAGTTACAATGACAGATGACCATTTCTGTTGCTACAAAATTAACAACATGGGCATCAAAGGGCTGTCTTCCTGAGCCTGTTTATTCTCATCTACTGATCTTCTAGAATTCTTATCAAAAGCATGATGAATTATTAAGATGTATGACAACAAAGATTCCTCCTTGAATGATACTACAAAGACATTGTTCTAATGCTAAAATTCTGCTCGTTACCAAAGAAACTGAAGGAGGTAGGAAGATGGAGGGTCCTGTGTAAGATTCATTTGAGGAAGATGTGTACTTAGGGTTCTTTAAGTAAAGAGAAGCCAGTCAAGGGAGAATGTTGATTCTAAAGCTTTTCAACCCCAACACCATCCCCATCTTCCATTCAGACAGTGACTGTGGAATGTGCTGAAGGAAAAGGTTAATGGTCCAATATCCTGTTAGCAAAACAGAGTCACTGTCATTTGTTTTATCATAATAGCCCTTGGCAGGCTATCCTTCACAGTAATACAACAAACACTGTAAATGCCTTTTTAGCTAAGCAGTTTGGAGAACTGTACAAAAATAAACCACAGGTAGTTTCAACCCAAAAGTTAAAGCAACAGTAATTATTACTTAATTCGTACTCATTTGCAGCTCCTGTTGTGGCACAACAGAGGAAATAGCTAGTGGAGATTCATTGCTTAAGCACAGGTGACAAAAGCTATCAGCTGCTTAGTTGTCAACTAAAGTAATCGACAAATTTTCACTAAAGGGATGTATTTTCTTAGTAGAATAGAGCTGATAATCCCTTGAGATGAAAAGACGGTGATTGACAATGAATACTAATTGACTAATAAAAAGATCTGCAGACTGCGAGTAAATATGTTTGAGATCACTAGCACTAGTGTGTACTGTACTTGAATCAACAAGGTTTCAGCCCACGTTTTCTTAACTTTCACTTTATACTTAAAATTTCAGTCTTCTACAATACAGTGCATATATTATCATTTTTTCAACAATATGTTCAAATCACTTACATTGAGGAGATATACCTTGTTGCTGTGTGTAGGAAAGAGAGGGTTTTCATGGAGAGGTATCAAGGACAGGAGACATCAAATTGCTCAGTTACAAGAGCTAGTAGCTTGGAGTAGAAGTGATTCCCCCCCACACACACACTGCACTCAGATCTTGGACAAGTCACAGCTGCAGTCTCTGTTCCTGTCTCTAGCATTAATTTGATAAGCCTTCAAGACCCCTGTTCCAGATCAAGAGGTTAGTAACATTCAACTCTACCTTTCCTGCTGCTTTAGTTGGGATAGGACTCAGCTATCAATGCATGTTGCATCCATAAATAGGAAAGGAAGTCAAATCTATAGAGTTAGACAGTTCACCTGATAGGTGGTAACTGAATGCACAAACTTAGACCAAATTCCTCCACACCACTTATTCTCCAAATGCTACGCTAATGCAGAAGAGGAGCTACGCTGAATGCAGAAGCAAAGACTTTGCTCTCCAGAGTATGACCAAATCCACTCAGACACAAAATAGCAAGGAGAATAATGTGTTTGTTGGGATAAAAATTGCAGAGGACTGTAACAACTCAAACCTGGCCTAGTCCTGGCTCAAAATTACATGATTATCCTTCTAGCTGATTTCCAGTTTAAGATCAAGTTCACCTCCCCTTTTGACAGAAAGGTGCCACCATACCCACTAATAAGAGTGCAGAGCCACAGCCAAGCCTGGCTGCTTTCTAGTAGAGGCCAGAAGGAAATGCTTGCCTCCTCTTTCAGCCCCTCTCTGCTTTCACCTGCAACCATATGGATGCATCCCTCACTTGCTGGAAGGATGCCCCAGGTCCTTACCTCAGGAAGATCAGAAGCCTCTCTCTAAATCAGTCTAAGCATTCAGTTTATTCATTTTTCTTTTCTTGACTTTTAATTAAACATGCATGATGTTTCCAGTCCTCATTTATTTGTGATTCTCCATTACCGTCCCCTTCATATACTCTTGAAGAATACCCAACAAAAATATTTTACTGCTGATCAAAGTGATGAAATACAGCACATTCCCTTTGTCAGTCATCTTATCAACGTATGACAAAAGCTTGTTCTACTATCAATGCCCTAATGTTGATTTTATGCTATTTATGCCCCTCTCACCTTCAGGTATTGCCATTTCACTCTTTCAAAAGGTGTTACAGAGAACTGTAAGCTATTCCAGGGCCAGACAAAGAAGACTGTACTAGTTAAGTTGCTAAAAACTATATTTTTCTAAAATGACTGAATTTAACTGATTAAGTGTCTGTTTTGTGCTGTAGTTAAATAGCCAGCCTCAGTGACATTCTGAATATCAGAGTTAAAAAAAAAAAAAAAAGACTTCTAAATTTCATTCCTGAAAATGTTTCCTGACCCCTACCTCTAAAAGAAAGAGCTGTAGGAACGTTTGGGCTGCTTGAGAACAGGCCCCACAAGCATGATCTTGCAAGGTGATGAGTCATTAATTCTGACTGAAATTAATGGGATTTCAAGTTCTCAGCAAATTTCCAGTTACAGCCCCAAGCTCAGAACCAAACACTTCGGTGAGATGTTTTCAGTGAACATCCACTGTGCAGAGCAGCCATAGAGAACAGGAAGATTGAGGAGTTTACAGAAAAGGCCTGGAAAACTGGAGAAAAATAATTTGAACATAAATCTTTAAACACCTAAAAAAACAAACTCGCAGCCAATGCATATGTTGAATAAATGAGCCATTTTTCTTACTCAAATAATCACAGCAGCATGCATTTGGGTGCCTGTTTGAAGAGATTAGAGCAGTGATAATATTAGAATCAGTAAACAACTAGTGTATGTATATTAGTATTCTGCGTCTTATTTCTTAACCCTTTGGAATAGCAATTAGTCTTCAGTTTAATTGACCAAATAAAGCTGGTAGAAAATTTAAAATGTCTTTTGCAAATGACAAAACTGAGGCACTTTATTGATCATAAAGGTTTTTAATGCAAACTGAGGACTGCTGAGGTAGCAGAACTGTCTACAATAGGTTACAGTGTACAGCGATAAACTTCCCATCTCCTATCAAGCCTTCAATGTGCTGTTCACTATGCAGTCTTTATCTTCACATGCTGACACACGTAATCTAACATTCTCACTTTGCCACAGTAGGAGCAATTGCTTGACAATTTGATTATGGTTTCCTGTCAGCTCATACACAGAATATTCTTTGAGCTTTCAAGAATTGCAAAATATTTTGATTTTACAATGATAATAATCTTCTGGGGAAAACATCATTTAAAATATTGATTTCTGATTGCAAACCTACTACAGATCTGCATACAGAAACTGCTCTGAACATCTAGAAGCTGATATGCTACATTCTAGGAGAGAGGCAGAAATGACAGTAATGTGCAAATAACAGAGGGGGAGGGATGGTGAATGAAAGCAGTTACTACCTGACAGCTGCTCTGTGCCCTGCGTGAAGTCAGTTGATAGTCCCAGTCCGGACCCTCCCCACAAAATTCCAGCTCAACCATTTGAGCACAGAAGCCAACTCTGGAAAGGATGACTGTACCTTCATCTCTAAAAGTGACTTCAGCAAATCCCAAACAAATTTCATGGGCACAGGGAATGGAAGACTTGCCTGGGTGCTGCCTTTTTGTTTCCAGTCATGAGACAAATTGAGCACTCCACAACAATTGCTGTCAGTCTAGCACATTTGGTTTGTTTTTCAGGACAACATGTTAGATAGCTCTTTATACGTGGGTTACAGACAGAGAGCTATTGCCTAACCCAGAGGTAGAGGTCAAAACTGAACTGACACCACCCCTGCATTCCTTCTATTTTGGCTTGGTATTAAATGGCTCCCTTCAATTTGTTCCATTTTACATTAATTGTCAACCCCCCACAGCGAGCCAAGGCAGTATCTCATAGCATGCTGGAAAGTCTGTTAAACTGTTTGGTTCTGGCCATGTCCTAGGAGCTTAGAGTGCTCACACTGATCTCTTTTGGTATGAGCCAGAGCAGCCAGGTAGACTAGCAAAATGGCAAGAGACGCTGCAACACACTTTGTGAACCAAGTCTGTGCAGTTATGTTTGCTGCCTTCAAGTAAAATTAAAAAAAAATTAATAAAAAAGTTTCAATGAAGGTCAAGTGATATATGAATATTCATTCTGAGTAACAGATTGTGTGACCAGTTTAGAGACCACTGTTTTTCACCATATAGTCTCAACTTCTACCTCCCATTGGAGCAAATTGAATATAAACATCTAAATACTTGTATTTATGTGGCTACTGAGCATTTGTGAAAACATGATCCTAAATGCCAAATTGCTTTGTCACAAAGTCAAAGTAGACCTTTAACTCACTTAAAGTTTTTTGTTGTTGCTGTTTTTGTTTGAATTGCTATTTCCATCAAAGCACCAAAATACATTCTCTTCATTCTTCCTCTTGTCATTGTCCCTGAGGTATAACAGTTACACAAAAGAACAAGGGAATTACTACAAAGGGAGTGATGCACGACAGGACAGTGTTGGATGTCTAGAATCACACTGAAAAGTGAAGACATTAAAATGGAGGAGCTATCACTGAAAATAATCGTATTACTGAAACTGCATGACTAACAATAATTTATATGCACCCAGGAACATATGTGCTCCCCCAGAACACAATCAATCACTTCACCTGGAATTCAGCCACTCAGCACTATAATATTCATACATACAAGCTGTTAGCTACCATTAATCAAAAAGCTTTTAACTAATTACTTAAACTTTTAAACAACAGTTTTGTGAATTTACCACTAAATCACCAAATTACCATTTTATCTCACTTTATCAGTAGGTATTCAGCTAATATCCTGCGTTCTGCCAAATGGTAGATACAGTCTAGATGTGTCGTGAGAGACAAATATGTCACATTAGACAGCCAGTACTACAAAGACCTCTACAAGTCAGAAGAGCTGTGACATGCTGCAAAAAGGAGAAGCCCCAGTAGAGACCAAGCCACATGAACCTCAGCAGACAGAGCTGAGCTCACTCACTACATCTAAAGGGATCGCAGGAATTCTCCAAATACAAAACACCTAAAAGAATGTTACTGTCTTCACTTGCACTGCTGTATATTACAATCTAGTGAAGTCTGTTAATTTTTGAACAGGAGGAAGAGCTTAGGAAGCGATTTGCTTTATATTACGCTGGAGAGTAACACTGAGGAAGTGTATCGTTTCTGTATACCAACAACTGCAGAGAAGAAAATCTTCTTTCGGCCTTGTTAGATGAAACTGTCTAACCTGCTGCACTATAATTTAAAGAGGAAAGATGAGTTGTAACCAGTTGATTCATTGGCTGCACTGTAGCCAGTCTTGCCAAGCATGTGTTAAAATATCATCACTATTTCAAGATAGATTTTTGGAAAACGAGATGGCCTGCATGAGAAAGAGTAAAACTACTACAAAAGAATACTTTGACAAAAGGAATTTCAGATAAAATAAACATAATACTTGCAATTAATTTAAATATAATTATGTATACATTTGTAAATAAAGCTGCATACAAATGGAATGGAAAAAACAGAAAGCAACACTCAGCAAAATGCAGCTCAGATTTTTGAATATGAAAATTCCTATCTTTAAAGTGATCAAAAATGTAAACTGAAATGCTTTTCTAGTTAATTTCTAAATGGCCTAAGGGGCTTCTTTTTTTGTCCTCTAACTCAACTTTTTGATGAGCAATATAGTATTTTTCAGCAATCACCAAACTGTTCTTTTCAGAAGTGACCCAATATCTGAGGCTGCACTGACCAGCTGTGTGCATAAGAGGCTGTGGTGAAATGTTCCTGGAGTATTTTTCTTCCATTATTCTGTTTTCAATACTATGAAGGCACCCTTCCCAGAAACTGCAGAGAAGCCATGACTCAAGTGGCCATCAAAACTGTATCACAAGTCCCTTGAGGTCAGATCTAATGAATGTGCAAAGTACGTAGGGCGTTAGCAAGGAACTGCCTCTGATCTCTGGTTGAATCCCTGAAGCACATGATTAGTTTTAAAAACGAAGAAAATAAATTTTCATAATTGCAGCAGGTGCAAAATATAGGTGGCTCTTTATTTATGCTAATAATTAAAAATAAAAGTCAGACCTACCACATCCCTGATCATTTAAGTCACTTTAATGATACATGAAATATAAAAGACGACTTCACTAAAGGTCTCTAAAGAGAAAAGGGCAACACCACTAAATAAGAAAGGATTATCACGCTGGGGCAAACTTGAAAGGAGATGGCATTCATACAAAATGCAATATACTTTGACAGTAATTTTCTGTATTTCTCCTGCCATTATTGAAGATATGTGTTTGAATAAGAGCTTCACTCTTTGAAAAGCAAGCTGTTCACTCTCTTTGGTCTGCAGTTAAGTCATAGTTCTGTTAATGACTTCACCATTCATTATCCAAAATGATTATGATGTCATCAATTCATCAGTTAGAGCCCTACTGGGTCAAGTATCTGAAGGAATTGCCTTGAGAAAAAGCATTTCTATCAGAACTTTGGGGGAGGTTTATTTTATTTAAATGTTGAGGGGGGGAAAAAAAAGTGAAAAAAATGTAAAAGCACTTCCTCAAAAGTACATGCTTGTACACGAGTGCTACAGAGATATTTTAAATGCCCATTTTTCTTTCTCTCTGCCTTAATGTTCTTGAACACCCTGTTTTAAGTCAGGACAAATTCTTTCCTACCTCTTTATTCAGAGTGGTCAAATATGATTACAAATGTCTTCATAGGGTTTTAATTCTGAAATTTTAATGAAATATTTGACCTGCAGCATTCCCCGTAAATCAATTTGTTCCTTCTAAAAAGCTCTGTCCCCATACAGTGGAAGTTATCTAGCTTATTTCTCATGCCATACCAACAGTACATGCCAGTATTTTTCTGCCTAGAACAGCTGTCCTCATTGCCAGTGTTGTGGCATCGAAAAACTCTTTAAACTGCCTGCAAGCGCGCAAGTCACATTTCAGTGCCTTCTCAGTCAGTTCACTGCACAGAGAAGCCAATGCTCGGCTTCTAGACGTGGTTGTACCGAATGCTTCCCATGTGAAGTGTTAACTGACATTGTGGAGAAAAAAAATCACAGATCTAATTTAATTTGTCATCACTGAAATTCTTGAACTGATTTCAAATACGCAGTCTTAAAAGGGAAAAAGAGTTGACCCCATTAACTGCACTGTCTTTGGATTCCATATATCCCCAGCAGAGCAGATTAGATTTTACCTTAAACTCCTACCCAAAATAAGAGACTAAGCACATACAAACAATTGAAAGGAATGAGTTCAGTCACGTAGTCTTTAAATGTGAATGGCAGATGCACAGCCATTTCAGAAGCCTTATTCTACCCCCAAAATTAATATGCTAAAGGCAGGTAATTAAGAAGCACATTTCCAGAGACTGCTTCTGAAGGATCATGGGTGATTATAAATACCTGCTAGCTCCTGTATTTTTACTTTCAGGGACCTCAGATGACTCCAGGAGAACTTTAAGGATAAAACATTAATCTAATCACACTCATTTGTGAACCCTTCCCAGAAAAAGTCACTGTTTGTCATTGATGCCAGTGTAGGAAGATAGACTTCTATGTCCACTCAAGCTCTAACCTGAAACTATTGCATATATACAGTGGATGTCAGCGTAGCTTGGAAAAATTATCTTATTTTCATCTCTGATTTACAGATTTGTGATACACTTGGAAGAGAAGTTCATGGGGATCAGTATGCTCCTGCCTTGTATAAGCCTCAGAGGAAAGCAAAGGCAGAAATGTCCCTCTTTCCCTTGGTCAACACAGTCCAAAACCAGACATGTCCCTCTTCCGGAGTCTGCACAATCCCCACCACCTCCTGGCCCTCTCAGTATAACTGGCCTGCTGCCATCGGTACCAGCTCCATAGCCCTCTGCTAGCTGCAGCTTCTGGCCTTAGCGAGACCAGTGCTCTGCATTCAATTCCATTCACCCTGCTTTTAGACTAAATCCTCTTGGCGCAGTCCTCTGAACTGAGTTTCTCTTGATTGTTTTCCCCTTGCTGTTCACATTCACAAGCCCTGCAGAAGATGTATAACAGCCCTTTCAGGGAGTACTTTTAGCAACTGCACTGGCTCATGGTGTGCATATGTAAAAACCAGAAGCAGTAACACGTCTTTGTTTTAATGTTGTTGTTATTCTTTTCATAGCTTTTATAAATGACTTCCATCTATTGGCAACCATTTAAGTCCCAAAAAAAGCAGCTCTCAAACCATAGCACTGTTGACTTTGCTTTACCAGTGTGCTCTCATACTTCTGTTCTTACGAAGTAAAATTAGTACAAGTGGCAGCATGTTTTTACAAGGCATAGCAATGAAGCTGTCATATCAGAAAAGCTGGTTTGTCTCACAAAAAAAAAAAAAAACAGAGAATACAAGTCACAGAAGGCTTTTGCCAAGAAGCCATCTGCTTTAACAATCAGACCATTTCCTGCTCACTATCTTATGCTATCACAGGGGTAAGGACTGCAAAGAATTTCTCCCCCTTGCCAAGCAGTCTCCTTGCACAAGAGCCTGAGCTGCAGACAGCTTAGGTATGACTCTTACAACATTCATGTTTTGCAGACTGTATTAAAAACTAGAAAGTGTCAGAGCACTGGTGAGGAGGAATTTTTCCCTTGGCACTAAAGAGAAGGTTGTGGTGTTTTCACCCTGATGGACAGCTAAACTCCACCACAACCACCCCCCTCCACAAAGGAGGGCGGGGGGGAGTTATCAACAGATGGGGGAGGATGTCTGATCATCTACTGAATACATCTTGCCTGCAGAAACCCTTAGTGTAAAGCCAGTAATACCAGCAGTCTTGTACATTTATCAGAATAGCTAATATTGCTCACTGGAGTTGGTCTCCGTTTATCTGCAATGAAACAGCCAAGCCAGAGCTGCATTTAAAATAAGGATGTGCTGTGGTCGTACCACTACTTCCCTGTGGAAGGGTTCCTGATGCAGAAAGAGCTAAACAACACGTCAGTCCCACCCTGCCACGCTGCCACTTCCACTAGTGGCAACATCAGCCCTGCTGCCATTAGATCACCCTTTCCCACACAGGAAGCACAGAAGAGACATGCACACTCTTTCCATTGGATGCAAAGCTCAGGAGTAACCCATACTCTCAGGACTTATTCTCAATCACTTTGGCCCATAACAAACAGAGGCCCAGGTCTCTCATGGTTAAAATGAAATACACAGAGTGGGAAAAAATTAAAGCTGTTGAGCCATTAGATGACTCATAATTATGTGCATAAATGTTCAGATTTCAATCGTGAAAGGTGTGAGTGTTACTAATTAATATTAGATGTTGCCAGTAAAGATTAAGATTAGTTATCAGAACACAGGCTGACCTCTTGCAACTCCAGATCATTGCAAATGAGATCCTTTTTTCATTACAGTTAATTGTTCATAAACCGCATCCTATTTCTGATGAATATAGCAGGCAGAACAGGTATTTCTTACAGCAATTTCCCTACAGGTTTGAGAAGCCTGGAGTGGGAAAGAAAGAATTTAAACAACTAGCTGCTGACAAGTTGGTTTATACCATAATTACTACCATAAATTACTTTTACCTGAATATTCTGCTCTGTACTCGAGCTGTGAAACTGTTGTTTTTAACACTGTTTGGACTGAACATCTGAACTACTTAGCATATAATTTACATACCACGTGTTATAACTCTTGCTCTAGTTTTCTACAGGACATCTGCAGATTTAGGGAAAATACTTCATACCTTTTCCCCAAGTGACAATTTTGGGCTGCTGATCATACAGCCCACAGAAGCAGATCATATAGAACAGTCTCTGGAGCCAAGAGAAAGGTATCCTCCACTACACTCTGCTGCTAATGTAAAAGTAGCCGCTGTATTATTCTCCTGCTTGCTGTTTGTTTCTATTTTCTGCAGAAGGCAGTAGGCATATAGTATAATGTTTAATTCAGCACAGCAGCTAGTGGATAGATGGTCATTTCCTTCCTTCCTCATCTTCTTAGGGATATGATCTGCTCTGGATCCCATCAGACATGGGAGTGAGGGTTGTGCAGACCCCCACAACAGCACACACCCACCCTTCAGAGCCTCTGTGGCAGTGACTGGGGCAGCAACAGACGCTCCCTTGTATCTGGCTCATGGTACCAGCACGCAGTGAAGGAGTGCTGTTCAGAAAAACAGCAAGGGCAGCAAACCAGGAGAAGCCAGTACAATCCATGGATGCCTCTACCCATCAGTGCACCAGTACCTGGGAACTACTGCGACCTCATGCTGCGTATACAGCAACAAAGGAGGTGATCCCAGCCCAAGAAACACTGCTGGTGCCCACACAGACACAGCAAAACCCCAGAGAAAGCCGAGGGCTCTACTTCCGCAGCTGTCCTTATGTCTCAACGTTATTTCCAGAGCAACCCTCTCCAGACTGACCTACCTACTTCCCATTTTTCCATGCCTCTGTCACCAAGTTTTGTTCAGTTCAAGTTATGGTGATATGCAGAGTACTTACACAGATGTAAGCTATGAAAATCAGTTAATTTGCATTGCCCATTTCAAACCTGACAGCCAGGCTTGAATGACCTGTCTGCTCAAGCCTTCTCACACAACTGTTGTTTTGCTGCAGCATTCAGTTCATTCTGAAGCAGGGGAAATAGGATTCATTCCATGAAAAAATGTGTTGTTTTTTTTTCTTTTTTTAACATACCAGAACATTTTAAAGTGCAATAGGAGAAAACTGCATTAAACACTTCAATATATTTACTAAATAATTAATCTAACAAAAGCCAAGTAAAAACATACCACTTTTTTTTTTTTTTTATTAATTACCTGAAAATAAAAGTCTCCTGGTAGCTTTCTGTAAGACTCACTATCATTTAGAAATCCTCATTCTTAAGTAAGATAAATTGCTTTGTAATTAACATAACTTGTAATTCATCATGTATGCAAACTAACATGTATATTAATGACACTGTTTCTACAAATACTCCTTGTAAGAGCCCACCCATTGTATGCTATACAAGGAACTATGCTGGGCTTTATGCTATGCAAAATAGTCCCCGTGGCTGAAGTAGGTCCTGAGGTTCAGAAAATTTATGATTATGCTTGGCTCATAGGGAATACAGTAGCTCCTCCTCACACGATAGCTTTGAAATGCTGTTTCTGGCTATCCTCCCTAACTGCTTGTCTCAGAAATACAATACTAAAGCAAAACTTCCTATACCCTTGGATATAGAAAAAAGGAAATGGCTTTTACAGGCAGCTGTTCAGCATGCTTCACTGTACAGAATCAGCTACAGCCTCCTCAGAGGCTCCTCAGACTCCTGTACTGGGGAAAAGACTTGGCTCTTCAGCTACAGCACCCCCCAAAGAATTTACCTTGGGGAGGCAGGCAAGGTCTTTCCAGGGTAGTGAGACAATACTCACCAGTATACATGACCAGGCCAAGAGTTTTCTTCCTACTACGCAGTTACCTGTAAAAGGAAGTACTAAACCAAATGGGAAAGCCTTCCGTCTACATGCTCTTGAGCAATTCCTCTTATTCCTACCACAGCCTTATAAACCTAGATTCTCCCTGTAGCTCTAACCTGGTCCTGTTTACTATACCTTCTCAGATAGCTTCCTACCCAATATTGCCGTTAAAAGAAGCAATATTAAAATAAACATGCAAACAAACTTCTATTCTTTTGTAATGAAAATCCATGTTCCAGAATACACTCCACCAGTCTTTGAAGATACTACTTTCTCAGTTTTTGTCTTGTAAAGTCTCAGATTTGGAAGAAAGTGTGGTAAAAACTAAATAAGTTTCTGTAACACAGATATTTATCTACCATCATCCATGCCCTTGTTGGAGAGGAATCCCCAGGCTGGCAATGGAAGAGCAACATTGCATTTGCAGCATTACTTATCTGAACTGTATGAAATATGCACTATGCCCTGCAATACTCTTAGGAACAGTTATTTGGTAAGAGTACCGTATTACTGTGTCAGTTACTAGATGTCAGTCAGTAGAAAGACATAATATTACATGCCTCAGCAAACTGAAATTCAAGAATTAGGTATCTATTTGTACATGAAAGCACCCAGACAATAGATCACCTGATTCTCCTGTTAGATGCCATTTACGGCAGAACTTTTCTACTAGAATTTTTATTTATATTTTTCTTGGTTCTTCATTTTTCCTCCTATCATTAGCAAACCCTTTTCCAGCTCAAAAGCACAGGCAGGACTTTTTGATAGAGACACAGCTGCTAATGACAGCAGAGACATCTGGTATTGCTCATACCAACCTCACTCCCTACAGACTGGCATGGCAGAAGGTTCAGATTATTTAGGACAAGTGGACATCAGCATCCTCTCTGCAGGGGTTTCTTACTTTGGCACTAGCAACCTGAAACCCAGCTCTGCACCCATGTTACTACACCATTAGTTCATCCAGCTATTAGAGAGGCACAAGAGTTGATGCTATGTCTAAGATGACAGGCTCTGCTACCTCTGCAGACGCAACTAAGTCCTGCTCTCCCAACACCAACATCGCTGCCCTGATTTCTACCAGAGCTGGGCATTGCTTTCACAACCACAAAAATACTTCAGATAAATAAACTAACTATCCTGTCTACATTGTTTTAAATAGCATACACTTTGCACTGACCAATGCCTTCACAGTGTATGCAAATATTAGTTGATCTAAAATACAAAATTAAGCAAATACTAGCTGAAGACCAAACTCCTCAGTAGTTAAAGCAGGGGTGAAGAAGCAAGATTGACATGAGTTTTAGAATACCAGTTTTGAAGTGCCAGTTAGCAAGAGATAGCTTTCCTACAAATTTATTGTTGACTCTTTTGATGCATAACTCATGCCTGTAAGGGTATAAGCTCGGATACCTCCAGGTTCAGGCCTAGAAATTATCTATTCAGTCTTCCCCCTCCTCCTCCCTTTATGGGAATTGCTACAGAAATGATCTAATAGAAGTCTTTGTTTTAAAAAGCTTTTTTTCTCATTAGTGCCTGCTCTTAATTCTATAAATCACTGAGCTGCACACGCAATTGTGCCCTGCCATACAACTCCAAATGCAGAAATAGACAAATGAAGCTGTTACCAACCAATACTATTTGACATTTTTAACCCATACATTCTGAGAACTTTTTAATTACATATTTACTATGACTTCTGATTAAACCAAAATTGCTTTCGGTGGCATGTAATAAATCACACCACAGAATTACTCACATTGTTCCAAAATATAGTGAAATTATTTGCCACATTTGTGATTGAAGCCCATCTTCCATTAAGAAAATAATAAATTAAAAGGAAGTACTTCTAGATAATCTGATAACTCCAGATTTTCCTATTTCTTGTTGTGCCCTATCTCTCTTGCCCGCCAAGGAAAGATTTCTTCATCTTCTCTAGGTAAAAGACAACTTAACAGCAGTTATGTTCATCATCGCCTGCTAGTGAAGGTGACCACGTCTACTACTTTGTACCATAGCCCAAGTACACCTAGAAAGATGTGGTTTGTGGTCAACTTTCATCCACATGAAAGTATTACAAAAAATAAAATTCAGAAATAATTCTGCTACAAAGTACAGATTCTTCACAGCCAAATACTTTGAAAAACAGTGAAGCATAAAGTAGTCAGTAACTTATTTTTCTCATCTATCCAAGCCTTGTTTCTGGTAAGACTAACTTTCAGACTTTTCTCACTGGCCCAAGCTCCTAATTCCCCCTTATTATCAATAATCATTTCAATGAATCTGCAGCCAACTTCTAGAAATACTTAGATATGAAGAAAAATTGCTCAGAGTCTTTTATGGGAAAATACGGAATTAATGACCACAGCATTGAAAACTCCTTTTATACTGATCTGAAAACAGTCTCTTTTGATCCTTTTATCATCTGGAATACACAAACAGCTGTATTAAATACAGCTGCAATCACTTTTGCCCTCATGGGTCTGTAGCCTTATATTTCATTGCAACAAAAAATACAGCCATCGACATCTAAAGAATAGGAACTACAAATACATGGAAAGAGGCGTAGTTTCCTTCAGCAGTCTATATGTGCAACAGCTCTTTCTTCCTCCTGTGTCATATCTGTGTCTCAGAACTTCATAATATAACACTACTGAGCTGTTGTGCAATTCTTCAGTAGATACAGT
Source organism: Cygnus atratus (assembly GCF_013377495.2). Taxonomy (NCBI): domain Eukaryota; kingdom Metazoa; phylum Chordata; class Aves; order Anseriformes; family Anatidae; genus Cygnus; species Cygnus atratus. The sequence goes on from NC_066369.1 coordinate 5,179,057, forward strand.
TGAGTTCTGACTAGGAAGAGGTTTTATTTAGTGACTTAGAGAAGATTACAAAATGAACAGTACAGACTGATAGGGGACAAAGGTGTGCATACTCAGCATTAATTTATGCTTTAGAAGCCCCCTTCACACTAAATATTTGGGATTTATCTACCTCTAAGACTGTCTAGTTAGCATGGAAGACAGAAAAGCTGGGAAACAATTACTGTACACCCACCATAGAGAATATTGGCCACAAAATTTCTGACAGTCCAGTGCAAAATAGAGCAGCCACAACACAACCGAGCTATAACTTGCTGGCTTGTTGTGGAGCAGAGGAGGAGACTTGCAGTGCTTATTAACACTTCACAAATGCTGCTGTTCACACTACTGCTACAAGAGAAACAGCTGTCTCTCTGTATCACAACATATATCCTTCAGTCTGCTACTACAGCTAAGCTCCTTCCCACTCCTGAGGTTATGGGTATATTTCTGGGGAAGAAAAGGAGCCATCAACAATTCAAATTTTCTTCCTCAGCCAAAGCCAGAGTAAATTCCCTCGATTGCTTACTTCTTCTCCTTAGAGAAGGTCAGGTGTATCACTGCTCTTCACTGCCACATTGTCATTAAGATACAAAGCCATTAGATAAAAGCCAGAAAGAGCAGAGCAGCATGCACCTACCCTGAAACTTCACAGGGCAGCTATGCCTAGGTAACTATATTGGAGGTCAAAACCCCAGAAATAAGTATCTTTAATTTGCCTTCACCAAATATATTAAGGTAGTCTAAATATCTCAAATATTCCAAAGCAGCATATCCTAAAGCTGCATATTTTACAAGCTTGAAAAACTTGTTTGAAAAATATTAAGTTTGGGAAAGAAGTAACAAAATACCAGACAAGACAGTCTGCAAACCTGGCAAGCAGAACTTTTAAACTGTCCTGCTCTTTCAAACGTTGGTTTAATGCTTTTTCATGAGAATCATGCCTCAAAGGAATTTTAATTTGACACTTCTCCTTTACTCCCACTACCTATTTTCAAGCTGAATGGCAGGAAACAATCAATGCCTTGATGAATAAACTGTAGGGATATGCTTTGATTGACAATTGGTTACTGTGATCTTCCTTAGCTAGAAGAGCACTGTGCAAAAATACGCCTGTTATTAACCTTATCTGCAATGTCAAGAACCTGACGATTATTCTATTTTCCATCTATCCTTAGCACCACTGATAAAATTCACTTCTCATAATAGTGATCGCTTCTGCTTTAGTCCCTCATCCTGTCACTTAAGACATGCTTACAAAAACATTTTTCAGATGATTCTTTCTCTACTGATCCATTTCTAGCATGGTAAGTGTTAATCATACCGATACACTTTGCAATATACACTATTCAATTAAGCAGTACACAACACTAATGGTGATTACTAGAGACCAAAACAAAGGGCAACCAGAAGTCACTTGTCAATGCTCAAGTCTAGTGACCCCTTCGTTCCTTGCCAGGGCACGTGAAGGAACAGATTAATCAAACACAATGGCCATACGTTTACAATTCTTTTATTCTATTTTTAAGCAGACTTCCACAGTCAGAACAGCACTGACAAGTTGATGCCTGATTTTCTCAGCACCCAAGGCTCAAAAAATCTAGTTTGTAATCAAACTAGCAAACAGATGTAGCTCTACCAGTCACCACAGCTCAAGGAGGGCATAAGCAATATGAAACTATTACTCCCGGGATGTATTTCCATGTGCTAGAAAGCCATTTGACTAAAACACACTCATTTATGGTTGCTGGACTCAGAGTGAGACAGAAAGGCAGATGGATGACCAAGACATCAGAGAACTACTCTAAGAGCATCGGTATCTGGCCTATATTTTCATGCGAAAAGTCACTAATGCAAGATATTCTTAAGACCTCTGACTGAAATACCTCTAACATTTCAGTAAGATTTATAACTTGAAAATGATTCTTCCCTGCACCCCCCAACTTCATTAATGGGGAGATGGGGCAGAATAAACACACTGATGAGAACATTATATTAATGGATTGATATAGACAGTTTGGTGGATGACGATACAACTGAACTTATTCATTTTTAATCTTAATGTATTAACCTGTGGTACAGAAGGCCAAAGTCAGCAATGCATTTAAGGAAGTCTTTAAATCAAAGCCAACAGCCACACTACTGGCTACTACCATCAGATCATTAAGATGCTTAGAATTGAGCACAAGCTTAATATATTGCTGGGTTGGGACCATAATATTGGCAGAGCAGAATAGCAGAAAATCCAGAATATTTAACTTAAATTTTACAAATATGTTCTATCATTGCAGGATAGAGTTGTTCAAAAAAAGAATTCCTACATCCCTCTGGAGTGAAGCTTGTGGGTTTAAGTTTCCGAATTTCGCTTGCAGTGAGTGACATTTGAGTAGGATGGTCAGACAGCATGCTTTACAGGAATACACCCCAGCTTCTACAGCTGCCACTGTGTCCAGGAGATTATCTAGAACAAGGGTTTTGGTCCAGGTCTGGCATGACCATTGTTAAAAACTCAACCTGCAGCTGACTGGCTCTCCTGTTTTTGCCTCTTTCTCTTTCCACTCTGTGTGTCTTTTCTATCTTTTTTTAAAAAACAGGAATTTTTGTTCCAGGCATGCTGCTAGGGACCCTTCCTGATGGAATGAATGCATTCATTGATGCCTGGTGCATTTTAAACCCTGGAATAGCCAGATGGTGAAAAGTCTGCCTCTCTGCAAATGCCATTATAGCAATGAAATCAATGTCCCTGCAGACAGGACCCATCGCTTGGGATATGAAAGCAGGAGAGAGAATAAGCTAATTGGGCCAGTTTTCCTAAGGGTCAACTGCTTATGCTGCTAGAAACCCAGCACACCATGCAGAGCGCACAAGCTGGAGATCAGCAGGTACACAAATAAGTGAGCCTATTCACAATCCTACTACTGAACTGCCAAAGGATTGCCTCAAAAGCCATATTACACAGGGGCCCAAACAACAGGTGGTTTTGTGGAGCTTCAGGATTACCCACTTAATCTTCTTAAAGAATGAAATAGAACAGCCAGAGAGGGCTCTTACAGAGGAAGATCACAAAGTTCATCAGCTGAGATGTGATTATAAGAGAGCTAATCTGTTTAGCCACAAAGTAGATGATACTATTTGTTCTTTGGAAAGCTCCTCAGCTTCCTCTGAGAATCTCTTTTCTCCCCTTCTCTGTACTTGTCCGTCCTTGTCCCCTATTTACTCCCTTCTGTCCACATGCACAGACTAACACACTAGCTTAAATATTTCACATTAACCAAGGAAGATGAAGTGCATAGTAGGAATATTTTCTACATACTAGTGGCACTTCAATGTAGTACAATAAAACCTTAAAAAACTAGGGAAGGATCACTGCAAAATCATCGCTTCTACTTGTAATTCTCACATCCATTTGCATCTATGTTCACTGTGCTGCTGCATTCAGTTTTCAATAGAGATCAGCTCCAGGGTTTGCACAGCAGGCAATGTCATGAAACTGCTGAGATACCATACATCTTCATGGCTAACCCAAAATCAGGCAGTCCACAGAAAACACTTATATTGTGGCAAAACAAAGGACTGTTAACATGTCATCTCCTAGCCCAGGGTTCTCCAGAAGCTTTGATCTCCTGCCAAGGTACAATTCTTCAAATGTCTAGCTGCTCATTTAAGTAAGAGCTTTCAGACAGTGCAGTAAAACGTTCCTCCACAGAATTTCAATTCCTGTGTCTTATTATAAGCAATCTTTAGCTATAAACAGAAATAGCACCAAAGGCAATAGCACCAATAGGTCAAATAAAATTGGAAGCTTTCTTGACAGAGTGATCACTACACCTCACTTTCTTTTCTCCAGCCTCAATCAAAAGCTACGCTATCAGGGAACTTCTTCTAAGATTAGCAGAACAAAAGGAATAATAATTGCAGGGTTTGTTATCTGCACGCTTATTGGTGGGGTTTGGATTAAAATCACAAGTTCTTTTCACTTACCACTCAGTGAAGAGTTTTCTGTAACTCTTCCAGCTGTTTAGGCATTGAGGCCGCATCTAGAAGTTAAAACTGTTTATAATCCCAGGAACCAACTAAACCTACCACTATTTCAAATACTTTGCTTCCTAAAGCCTGTTCTTAAAAGCTCTTACCAATCAATGACTGACTAGAGGATTCCCTGATATCAGTTAGGATTTGGTCTGATTGGCCACTGTAAAATCTTTACCACCTGCAGACTGATAAGGATGGGGTGACTCAGTCAGCTGCCAGAGCTTGGATTTCATTTTGGCATCTCATGGGCTAAAGAAGAGCCCTTTACTACCTAGTATTATTTCCAAGTGAAAGTACTCACATTAAGCCCCTACTCTGGGGAACATCCTAAAAGTTCATTTTTGCTATGTTCTTATTTTCTGTTATTTTTATGCTTGCACTCACTGAATCAGTATCAAGAAGATCTGTAAGACAGCTGTAAAAATCATGGGATATATTGATAAGTCTGTATGTGTCAAAGAAAGAAAACAGTACAGAGTCTAAAGAGGAATTCTAAATTGGTATAACTTGCATAATAAAATTTTAGCTTCCATTCATTTTTACTTGATTTTCAGCCACCTGTGAGTTTGGTTTAGGTTTAAAGTTGCAGAACTCTGTTACTGTTTGCTACTTTACACTAGTCACCTTATATTAACTCTAAAACTGTTAATAATGTCTAACCACTGGGACCAATTTAAATCAATTTATGGACTCACTCAGCTGCTTTCCTAGGATCTACGAACTTCTTTGATAGCATCTGTCCCAGCTCCCTGTGTAAGGTAGAGAGCATGGGTTACCTACACACGTAACACAGCCAGAGAAGGGCAGAAGTAGCCAGCCTCTGGGTTGCAGAATGGTGAAAGGGCACCGCATCAGTGCTGGGGCTCTCTGTGCTCTGTGTGCAATCAGATTTTGCATGCACGTCTATGCAGCAGATTAAGAAATTAACTGATGGAGGTTTTCATTTACACTTCTGGAGAGAAGACTCGTGGTAAAGCCACCTGTTTAAAAACTAAGAGAAATTTTTAGAAGGCCAACCTTTATGGCCATTTTTATCATCAGAGAAGGACTCTGTAAAGAGAGTACTATTATATCTGTATCTTCCACAAAATGCAATACAAGACAATTTAAATCGGTTCCCCAGTTTCATGGTCCTACTTCTTAGCTGATACTATTTGTTGCACAGATCTAGCAGTGCCGTCACTGGACCACTACAAAAAATGACTAGTTTTTCAGGTTTCCTTGTTTTTCCTGTTCTAAGGAGATTTACAAGCAGTACTACACACATTCTCTTTGATCTTAGTTCAAGAAAGAACTCGCATGTTCTGAAGCCCACCTCCCTTCAGTGAAGCACTTAAGTATATGCTTTTTGTTTAAGTGCTCTCCTAAGGATATATCCTTGAGTCAGGACTGGAACTGAGATCCACAGCATGTAGTTTCCAATCACATATTTCTTCTACACACATTTCTTTGTGGCTGAGTTGAAGTAATTTGACATTAACTCCCTGAGAAAAATCTGAGTACTAGCCCATCCCCCTAAAGTCACTGGGAAACTCAAACAAATTCTAAATAAGAGAATATTGTTTATGTAGAGCACTCTACATGCTGGTTATTATTTCTGAGATTAAATTAAAACCATAAAAAATTTTGTCATGCATTCCTATAGTCTCTTCAGGCAGGGCTTTATGATCAACTCTGATGGTGTTTTACTTGCATAGAAAAAATGCAAGTAAACTTGCCTAACTAGGCAGCCAGATTTATCCTAAAATGCATTTATTTTCAGTGAGCTGTTAAATAAAAAAGGCATGAGAAACTCTATCTGTAGTCTTTATTGAAAACAAAAATCAGTACATGTCTAAAAATGTTCAGTGTTACAGGAAATGTTAGAAGGGAACCAAAATCTGAATCCACAACTACTTGTCTTTAATATACACTGTACTCTAGATTGCCTGTCAAGTTGGGGAACACTGCAGATGTGAATGCAGCCAGTGCATATGCTGGCTTTCTAAATAAAACCTGTCAGCTTCATATTCAAGGGTCTGTTTTCCATGTCTGTCTTCTCAAGCTAACCTCTCTCAGAACTCTACTGTAAATTAAACAACTAAGTTCCCAGGAGTGTGGCTGCTGCTCAAGAGCAGAGGGAACATTACAGATTTTTGATGGCTTCCACTCTCTTGGGCATGAACCTATGTAGGCTTCTGGGATGAGTTGTGGGGACTTTGCTCTTCTGCCCTGTGGTGGTGTGCTCTGCACCATTCCCCTCCATCTATTCACATTTGAGCTATTTCAGACCCTGTTACTGAACTCAAACTGTTTCTGAAAGGGTCTGTACTATAAATTATCTCTTGTGGCTGAAATTGTGGTCTCCTTGAAACCAATGATAAAAACCCCAATGAATTTTCAGAATTTTTGCCACTCAGCTAAGAAGGGTCAGTTTGCATTCATGAGTTACATTGTTGTTGTTTTAACCAATTTATTGAAAACCCTTTTCTGTAGAGACTTATAAAGGAAGTTATTGATGAATTAAAGTAGCTAGGTACTACCAAAATAATAGTTTCTTTTATTTCAAAAAATATTTGAGTTCCTGCTGTTCCCAGATTGCCACCCACACTAGCTGATAGTCTCAGTATTTCTCTGATCTCCTCTAACTCCAGTGTCTCCCATCTCACAGAATAAACTATTTCAGAAAACACTGAGGACAAGCCTTGCTTTTCTGTCCTGCGTGTACCTAACACACCAGGTCCAGTCTGTGCCTGGAGCTGCAGCTGCAACAATAATTCAGCCTGGAAATAATAACTGTGAAAGTGAACAGATCCAAGGGCCATTTCTAACTCACGGGTGTGAGACCCATGAGCTTGGTGCCAATAAAAGACCTAGCTTTTAGGGTCATATGCCATCCTCTGCCAGTTAATAGTTGTGTATTCATTCAGTGTATTAGAGTTATAATCTTGTGGGCAGCTGGTTCTACATAGAGGGCTCTGAACACAAGACAGAAATCATGAACTGGACCTCACTCAACAGGAGCCCAGACAGCACAGCACAAGGTGATACATTGATGGTAATCTGCATTGCTAAGCCAGTAAATGGCTTGCAGCAGTTAGAGGGTTTTCAGAGTATTTATCTTAAGACCTTGATGTAATGAATTGCAATACTGAAAGTTAATAAGCTTATATACCCAGATCATGATTTCTAGGCCTTTCTAAGAAAACGGGGTTCAATCTCCAATCTGATCACTGGCAAACAGAGATAAGTTGCTTTAAATATGACAGTACCTCAGGATGAACCTTCTGGATCATTCCTACCACAGAGACACTGCAGAAACAAGGCCTAAATTCGTACCTTGAGAAGCCAAATGGTTAAATTACAGTATTACCCTCTTAAATGAAATACTTTGTTAAAGGAATAAAACAGGATAGAATCAATTTTTATTGCTCTATCATGCCTCTAAACTGATTGCAGCTGTAATAAAATTAGGGATTCCATTTCATTTAAAGCAAGGAAAGTAATTTTACTTACTTTTTTCAGTCACACCCCCACACAAGCACACACATACACAGAGCTATCAGCTGCTGCACTTGTTAGTTCGCTGATTAAATACTTTGTCACTTAACTCTGAACTAATTAAAGAGGATTGAAGCTGCCTGTGCATCAGCCAACATGGCATTCACTTTAACTGAAATTCCTATGCTTTACTCATCCCTTGCCTGCAGACCTGGGGGAGGGCCTCCTTTCTTGTTTTGCAGGCAGTACTTTTACTCACAGATTCATCCTCAGCTGCTGAGATTTCTCTGGTCAATTGTCCTGGTTTCAGTTAGGACAGAGTTAATTTTCCTCCTAGTAGCTGGCAGGGTGCTATGTTTTCTGATAACATGCTGATGTTTCAAGTGTTGCAGAGCAGTGCTTACACCAAGCCAAGGACTTTTCAGCTTCTCGCTCTGTCCTGCTAGCGAGCAGGCTGGGGGTGCAGCAGGAGCTGGGAGGGGACAGACCCAGGACAGCTGACCCAAAGTGGCCAAAGGGGTATTCCATACCATCTGACATCATGCTGAACAAGATATAGGGGTGGCTAGCCGGGGTGGGGGGGGGGCCGGCTGCTCGGGGATAGGCTGGGCATCGGTCAACGGGTGGTGAGCAATTGCATTGTGCATCACTTATTTCGTACACATTATTAGTAGTAGTACTATTATTATTATCATTATTGTTATTATTATTTTCCTGTCTTAATAAACTGTCTTTATCTCAACTCACAGGCTTCACTTTCCCGTTTCTCTCCCCCATCCCAGAGAGGGAGGGGGGAGGGTGAGCGAACGGCTATGTGGTGTTTAGCTGCCGGCCAGATTAAGCCACAACATCAATAACTTTTGATAGTTGTGCTAAACCAATAATGTTTCCTTGTGTCTGCAGTCCTATCAGCCGGGTGGCCCACACGTGCTCGGTGCGTGCGCGGTGGCGGCACAGCAGCGGGAGGCAGCTAACAGTTTGGTCCTGCAGGTCCAGCTAGTACGGCATACACGCTGGTGATGGTGGAAGGCATACAGACACTGGTGTCTTAACTGCTGAAAATGTTTGTTGAGATCATTGCAAACTGTTAGAACTCATTCAAGGTCTCAGCTCCTCAATATCAACTAATTTGTGAAAATCTTAGCTATGTTTTTAAGTTTTTTTTTTTGTTGTTGTTACATTTCAATTTTGAGGCAAATCTTGAAGCCTCAATGTCTAGGATCTAATTAAAAAGTTTTCCAAATCTTAACATTTGAAAAGTCAATTTGCTAGCCAATGTCAGGATTGCTGACAGCTTGACTCATCTACTTGAAATTTTGTCACTGAAGTGGAATTATAGCCCAGCAAAAACAATATAGCCTCTTAATTCCAGCTTTAACTACCCTAAGCATATGCATTTCCCCCCTTCCCTCCAAATGAAATATGCTATTGGTAAATGAAGTACAGATCAGTTAGCTACGTAGGTATGTGTCTGTGTTTGTAGTTCATGGAGCTGATAAACTAATCTAGACTGACACTTAGACTATACATATTTCACAATCACGTTTTTTGGAATATAATCAAACAGATGGTGCGTGAACATCATAAAATATATTCTCAGGTTCCCAGAAGGAGTTAACATTTCTTTTAGAATGGCAGCTCATGATATAATCAAAACTAAGGGTGTGTCACCCTTTTCCCTATAAACTATGATTTTCAAGGGTTTATGATGTAACTATAAAAAGTCACTCAAGCTAGAAAAATAGCCTGAAACCAAGATCTCAGTTCCTGTTGTGAAATGCCATGCCATCCTATCAGTTAAAGTTCTCATTTTTTCAGATTTTTCCCATGTATTCAAGTAAACTGGGAAGGGGCAGGGGGAGAGAACAAAGGAGAAGGTCTTAAAAATAAAGAAGTTCTTTAAATAAGGTAAATACTCCGAATTTTTATGTCAAATTTTAAACAAGTATAGGACATGCCAAACAGGCTTTACTACAGTTGTACATGTTAAAAGCCAGCAAAAGATGGAAAGCTCGAAATGAAGAACAATACTTTTTCTAAGCTAAAGCATTTTTTAAGCATTTGAATTAGAGAGACTTTAGAGTACAGAAATTCAGCTTTTAAAATACCTACATGGACTGCACATCCCAACATTCGTTTTCCCTCTGTCATCTCCCATTTTCAAATGCCCCTAGGCCATTTTAAAACGGTGGTAAAGTTCCCTAAGAGTGCATCAATACCAACCTTAGCCAGTGCCATGTCAGGCTGAAGCAGCAACACCTTGCTCCCACTACATGATGGGTCGACTCCACTTTTCTTTCACCTCCCTTTCACAGGTAAAAGCAGAAGCAGAATAAGGCCTGGAGAAGGAGGTAGGAGTCCTTCCTTGAGCTTTTAAATCTACAGTCACAATGACAAAATTTTATTTGGGATTTTATTTTGGCTAGGTTCAGGTCTGTGCATACACACAAATGCACGCATGCCTCTTGCTACTATACTTTGTTTTAAATTTGTCAAGCCTACTCTGCTGAGCAGCTCTTGTTGCCTGTCTCAGTGTTTCATTCTGTTCTGTCAGCCCTGTGGCATATGCCGTTATCCTGAGATTTTCAGGGCCCCATGCAAAGTAAGATGCACAGGGCCATAAACACCTCAAAACTTGCTCTCCTTCATTCCACAAGCTAAGCAGTGTGTTACTTCTTTTTTTGAAGCACTGCAGGTTAGACAGCAGATGAGACGAGAGGGAAAACAAAAACATGCAGCATTTCAGAACTGCCTTCCCTGTCATTGCACTCTGCTGTCTCTCCAGTTTCCATCTCCCTGATGGTTTTTGTCATTTTTCCTTTTGTCATTGTTGTTGTCTGAGTCTGCCAAATGGGTTTCTCTCTAAAATTCCTGACACCCATGTGAGAAGATCCCAATGCACACTATAAGATGTGGCTTGGTAGAAAGGCACATGGCACAACCGTGCTGGCAGCGCACCAGTTCCTGGCGAGCACACCACACACAGCCCCCAAAGCTGCTCCTGGGCACTGCTGCGAGCGCCAGCCCAGGCCAGCCCGCACAACAGGACGGCACAGAGGGCCAGGGCAGCCTAAGGAAATTAGCAGATTCTCTCAACTGCAGAACAGAATTACCTGCAGTGGGAGGCCAGCGACACGTCACCAGCTCTGCTGAGATGCAGATCAGCGCTGCCATGCAGACTACAGCTGACTCACTTTGCTTTGCCTGGCTAAAACACAGGCTTGCCCCAAACGGCCTCTCTGCACACACCTGTTGGGAACACAAGTCGCATAAAAGCAATAGTAGCATACAGGCCAGAACTGGCTGACCCAGAAACAGGCAAAACCAAGGAAAAACAATGATCGGTCTCCAGCCCTTTGCCTCCTGCTGTCCTAAGAGGCCAGGGGCTCACACAGCTAAATTAGTGCCACAAAAGTAATCACAGTGACTGGCTGTGAACTGGTGAATGCACTGCACAGCCCATAGCAGCCTGGGGGCTTGGTCATGGTCCCCAGTTTGTGGCTGTCTGCTCTGACTTCAGAGACCTGTACATCAGGATGATCCTTGGCTCTTCCCTTACAGCAAGTTCTGGGCAGGCTGCACCAAAGCAGAGGTCAAAAATGGGTTTCAAAGGACACGTTTAATACAAGATAAAAGTTGTATGCACACGAGACTAGACACAGCTGTTGCAAAACAAGATTAATTAGGTATTACTTTAGATGATGAATCCTGGCCCATTCCCATGTGAACAGTTGGCAAAAGTACTGTTCCCATCAGGCTGGCTTTGGGGGGCTAGGCGTGGGGTTGTTTGTTTTGGGTTGTTTTTTGTTTTTTTTTGTTTGTTTGTTTGTTTTGTTTGTTTTATGTTGTTTTGTTTTGTTTTTTAATAAAGATACTTATACAATCACAGTTTATCAAGACTTTTTCATTAGTTTACTCAGATTTTTACTTGTTGTCCACATGAGCTATACTGGGTGCCTCATGTCCCTCTGAACAGTACGTATATTGAAAGTAAAACAATGGCACTAGGGGAAAAAAAGGCAGCTAAAATACAATTATAAAACCTGTTGAAAGTGTAGCCTTAATTTGCACTCTTGGTGATCATTTAAATGATTAAAGACTTTTGTCCACAGCACCCTTGTTTTATCAGATGGTTGATTGCTACATGATCATGATTTCTTTTGTTTTCCTCACACAGCATATGTTCCATGCCTTGTAAACCGCATACCTGTACGAAGCATCCTATCTTGTTTAGATTAAAGAGATTTGTACATACTGTGCTCTTTTGCTGAACAGATTTGCCTGGAACAATTTCAGGCTGACATTAACAAGGCAATATGCAATAAAAAGATGTGCTATACTACTTAAAATCATCTTTGAGCTTAGTTGTGTACAAATCTGGGTGGTTTTGGTTTGCGTGTTTGGTTTTTCCTCACTTAATGTAGTGAGACCCACACCTAGCAATTATGTTAGTGATGGTCAGTGATTCTTTCTATACACAAACTTTGAACAACTGTTACCTTGATCTGTCCCATGGCAGAGATAGTGAAATCTTTAGCATTGGCATACTGAGGGAAAAACTTGGTTCAACAGTTACTAAATTATAATGCAGTAAAGTTACAGCAGTTCTTGGTGTTTTCTCATATATATAGCTGTAATATAGAATAAGATACTAAATGCTTATAGTTAAATGCTTATAAACTACTAAAATATTCACTTTGTATGTTCAGCACTTATCTAGTGATGTCAGGAGAAAGTATTTCTCCTTTTGACAACATTGACATTGACAACATTGACATTGACAACAGAATTTGTTCTCATATATAACACTCCAGAAAAATAAATAAATAAATAAAATCGGAATAACCCTTTGGGGCAAAGACTGTCTTTTCACACAGTACTTACACTCTGAACCCCAGTTGTGACTCCAACTTTTAAGAACTGGCACAAAAAGTAATAACACAACAATACTCATACTTCTTAAACTAAACCACCTTGTTCGAAGAAGGCATGTACTCTATGAACACAAGAATAAACTAAAATGTGTTGCAAATAGGAGTGATATCTTCTGGTAAAAGTTTTTATTTAATCTCTCTAACCATATTGCCCATCACAACTCTTTTGTGACATCCTTCGGTGTCTTTGCTGACACCTTGCATATGGACTACATATTGCCTGGATGCCTTAGAAGACATGAAACTGCGATACCTGTTTTCACTGGCTTACCATGCACGTCATTTAATATTTTTTAAATCCTTACTTTGACAATTGCAATTTGTCACTGAGTAAAATATGGGAATGTAACTTATTTTAAAAGACTATATTTAACACACACAAATTGAGTTCAAATGCAGTTAAGGTTGTGACAAGCCATGAAATGTGTAAAATTACAAATAATGCAATTTAGGCTTCTTAGAGGAATTAAAGGTTTCAAAGCTCATGATACCTTTGCCTCCCTCCCATGTAACACAGCAGTTTAGAGCTTGTGGCAGGCTGAACAGCTTGTAGTTTGCTATGCCATTGGTAAAGAAAAAATATTTCTTTTTATTCTCTCTTTCCATGGAAAATTATCTTCTATTTTATTATAATGCAATGCAAGTATCAAGTTTATTCTTAGCAGCACGTCTCTTCAGTCATGTTGTGAAAGTAATTGTAACAAAGGGAATATAAAATGTATTAGTAGTAATAATAACAGCTTACATCTATGCAGATCATTCCATCCAGAAGGGTTCCTAGTCATTCTTGCAAACCACTGGCAGCATCTTGTTTGCAGACCCTGAAGGCAGATCACAGCCCCAGTATTTGGTCTGACTGCATGTGCAGAGCCCAGACAGGAGAATCTGGTGGCTCAGTACAGGGGAAGAAGTCAGCATGCTGAAAGTCACATCATTTCTGTCAATTTGAGATATTAAATTTGTTTTTACTTTTACCTCTGCAAAATGCTTTGTGTATCATCATACCTGTCTCCCACAGGCTCCCGAAAAAAAAATAAAATAAAAACCTCTATACTCTTATACTCTATGCCGTAAGAAAATGCAGTATTATGTGACAATTTAGCTTATTTACAGAAATTATTACATCTTGCTAAAAATTTGTGCAGTCACAAATGAATCTGTGTAACTATCTGCTTAGAAATCTTGAGAGGAAAAAACATAAATGAATAAATCCTTGTGCAATCATAGTTTTCTGTCCCCTCCAAATGATGGTACCTTCAACAGGCTACAACACTGGTTTTATAGCAAGTTCTTATTAAACTTATTTGGATGTTGGGGGGAGGAGTCTGATAAATGTCCTCTGTAAGTAGGACTTCAGGTTTTAGACCACTCTGCCCTATCCAGTCAGGAGCGCCCTTCAGTCAGAAGCTGGAAAGCATATAAGAAGGGCAGAGAACTGAGATGTAAAATTGCCTATGGATGACACAGGACAGAAGGGGTCATCAGATCAAATACAGACAAAATGTTCAGAACTGGCCAAGAGGATTCCCCTGGAGCAGAACAGGGAGGACAGAGATAAACCATACTTCTGAGGATACAAGGAACAGAAAGAAGAGAGAAGAGCAAAAACATAAAGAAAGGAGTTCTAGGATAAGGAATGCAAGTGAAGAACAGGCAAATGCACCCTCGAGACTCAGCCTCCTGTGCAAGCAGTAGCATTGTGGGGAAGGGGGCTAAGTCTGCACTGACAAAAATATGTATCTTCCTCACTTTTGTTTTTTTATTATTTACTTAATTTTCTGGCTAGAAATAAATGGCTTGGCCACAATACATTGTCAGAAGAAGTAACATCTGTTATGGAAAGGCAAATTGGCAAGGACTACATTAAAGTGGGATTTGAATTATGGTTGTTTTCCTCAAAATTAAGACTAATTCCAATTATTTTTTTTTTATAACTACAGATATAATTAATAAATTCATATAAAATCAGGCCACACTGTTTTTATTCCTGGACTCAGATTTCAGCTATAAACAGTTATATCTGAAAATACATTCTGATGAGAATCAAGCCTAAATTGCAGTCCCCAGAGTTCTTCTCCAAACTGGAGAGGACTCAAAGTTGGGGCTTTATTTGCCTTCAGTCTACAATTTTTTTTCACCTGGAAAAATTCTGTGGAGTTGTTTCAGATTTATCCTTACACTCTTATGAAGAAAACCCTTGCAAAAAATTTAGTCCCGGATACCCACTTGGTATCTTGTTCTAAATTTACTTGTTGCATTGACCTAGAGTTCATTGTCTTATTTCTCTTCCTGATTTTCATCAGCGGTATATCAGCCACAAATATGATAAATACACAGGTATATGCTGTATTTTTATTTATTGTATCATGGAAAAGTACTTTATGCTGTGATAAAAACAAGCATATGTATATCAGTAAGAATTAAAATGTTGGATTGTTTACAGTCACTGTATTTTGAAGAAACACTTCTTATTTCTGCTTGTGTGGACCTACGCATATTATAATAACGACCACATCAGAAAGTGAGTCCAGTTGTATATATTCCTGATATCACCACCTTCGTTAAAACAGTGCAGTGCAAACAACGTACATGTCAATGCTAATGATCTTTTTTATGCATTCTACTATTATATAGGAATGTTATGTTTACATTTAATCCAGACTCGTTTAAAACAATTTACAAGACCCAGGTAGGAATATGTGCTTGTGTCTGCAGAAGTTTCTAATCTGAGCCAGGATTCTGGTAAAAGCAGCAACCCTGGCGGTGATGCTCCAGAGTTTGGTTTGTGCTACCAAAACTCTACAATGAAATTACAGTCACAGCATACTTGCATACTGGGGAGAAATAATTTATTGGTACATAGTATAAAAGCTACTTTTGTCCTTCCCCTAATTGTTCTCTTGGCCTCCTCTTCTTCCCATTTTATAAACTCCAAATAATAAACTGTCACAATGAATCTATCTTTTTTCACTAAATTAAAATTGGTTTGAATTTAGCTCCTGTTGTGCTTACCCGGGGGAGCTGCCATCTTCCAGTCCCTTTACACTCCTCGAGTGAGATTTTTGCCCAAGGGAATCCTACCACTTGCTAAAATATAATTCAGATTTATTTTTTTTTTGTCATAAGGAAGCAAGTCAATGCTGCTTGTAGTAAACCGAAGTACAGAAATGCCAGCTGGTGCGCTTTCCACTTTGCAAGAGGCTTTCCCCACCATGATTTGCTGGCAATTTAGTAGGAAATATATAAAACATGTCAACCAAAACCTTTTGTCAATTAAAGAAAAACAAGATTCCCCAGGTCATATCAATATTTACCATGGGAATCTCAAGTCTGGGTAGGGAACATTCAACATCAGTCTTGCATGTGATGATAGAGCTCGCTAAACCTGCCCATACAGAACACAGCGAGGACAAACTCAGATGGAAATCCCTGCAGAGAGGGACAAGAGGGGCTGGAGCTGGGTAAGCTGAGGCTGCCATCTGAGGAAGTCTCTCTCATTTCAGCTGCACTCCAGTGCGGGTGCCACCAGCACGTGGCCCAGGTCAGGGACAGGGAATTGACTGAATAACATTGCCTCTGCCCCTGCGCCAGCCCCGGTCTCTGCATGCACCAGCCTCACTCTGCTAGCGGTGGTTCGCCAGTGCTACATTAAATTCTCAGAAAACGTGGCTAGACTGCAGCTTCAGGTTCAGTACGTGATCACTTTAAAATGTATTTTAACATGGTCTAGCAGTACAACTTTAATTCTTGTTCCAATTTCACATCTTTTTGGCTGAAAGATTCTTCCTTTCGAAAATACAGCATTGTCAATACACTATTTCCCTGCCGGAATAACTCAATTTTGCTTAAAGGTCTTTTATCATTCGGTCAGGACAACTGAATAATAATTGCTTCAAAGGAACACTTCAAAACAGTTATTATTTTAAATAAAATTTTAAATAATTATTTTATTTTTGCTTGCTGATTCTAACTGGGAAATTTGATTTTGCGATGTGAGACTGCTTCTGACTGACGGAGCAGTCAGCACTCCTGCTTTGACATTTCTGATCTAAAACTTTTCGGAAGTTTTTCTCCCATGGAAAGATCAACTTTCACTCTAAATTGAATCTGAGGTAGCACCAAATTATAGCTATCTTCCCATATAAGGATTTCAGGCTGGGGTGGGAGCAGGGACAGGGAATAGTAAATTGCTGTCATGAATGAAATCAGGAACTGTTAGTGCTTTTCTGATTTTTGCATTTTCCTACCGTCTGTGACCCATCTGTGACTTCACCTGAGCAGACTGTCTTTTTTAATGAGAACTATGTCTGCAGTGTATCCCACAGTTTTAGTCTAACGCAGCTTTTATACTCAGCATTTAAAGGCACGAGTTTCCATTTTGCATCTAATTAGTTTAGGGAAATAAAGTGTAAGAGTTCGCAGTGCTCTCCAAGGCCGGAGAAGACACTTGCCCAGCCTGGCTACGAACCCTCTCCCGTTCAGCGCACGCCTGACAGCACGGTTGGGCGAGCTGTGCCAGCAGTACGAGAGCTGGCAAGCCGCCCCCTCCGCTCGCGAAGCGCACTGCGGTTCACTGACTCACAAGGCAGAGGGGAGGCCGTGTAAACATCTCCTGAAAACTGTGCCACTGAGCCACCAGGAAATTCAGCTTGTTCCAGGAACAGGATCCGAAACCAGAAGGTAACCTTGGAGCCCCGCCACAGCTTTGCTGTTTCCTCACGAACACAGCCAGAGCATCGGGGAGGCAGGGCAAGGCCAGGCAGTTGGCACAGAGAGGCACGCAACCCCTTTTCCCTTCAAGCATCAGAAAGACATAGGAAGAGGGAAGGCGGTACCACTCAAACAGGCCCTCTGAGGGCTTACATGGCCTGCCCAGAGCACAGTGCAATGTTTGTATAAATGCCCCCAGGGCAGGGGATGCGGGCCCAGTGCAGGAGAGCAGCTGCCCCAGCCCCTGGCCATGCCCCTCGGCCATCACCATCTCAAGGTAGAGACCTTGGCCGGCTCCGGTGCCAACAGCAGCACTATGAACAACAGCCATGACAAGAGGCCTCAGCTCTAGCAGGGAAGCTTCTGCTCCTGCGCCCCAGGAAAAGGGTCAGAGAAAGACCAGTGACTTACCAGGGTCCCTCAGGGGCAGCCACAGCGCCTGTGCCACCCAGTACGCCAGCTTCTGGGGGCACAGACAGCCCAGGTCCCCATGTAATGACTGTTGAAGAGCCTGGGGCATATTTTGCAAGTGTGGGAGTGTTAAACATAACAGTATCTGGGAGGAATTTCAATTTGAATAAACTAAATTACTGCTGGATTTACAATGAGATGCAGCATTATTTCCCTTTCCGTGCCAAACTGTACTGAAGTATTTCCAAGCTACTGTGGCCCAGACCAGAAGCAGGTGAAACGTTTCCCACCTAAGAATGAAAAGTGTCTTTGTATTTTATTTTAGACTTAGAGATACGATTCCTATTCACTCTATTTTGTATACAATTAAAGAAATAATACATAAGACTGAAGTGCTGTTATGGTATGCTCAATTACTTCTAACAGTACTCCTGTGGGGGTGACTATAAGCTCAGCTCCAGGATGAGCACATCCATTGTATTCTGAAAGGAGCCAGAGAGAGGTTATTCTCCAACTGGAAACTTGTATCCGTGTTACTCAGGACTTTTATGGTTTCATTTATTGTTTCTTTTCTTGTAGATTTCCTACTGTAACCCTTGGCATTCAATGGATTAACACCAAGCAGGTAACCTAAAGGGTATGCTTATATTTATTTTAAAAGATGGTAACCTACTTATTGTCTGCATGAAATTGCTAGATATTATGTTTTGAAACACGCTTACAATCTGTGTGCTTAATTTCTCTTTGCAAAACAAAACAGGTAAAAGCTTTAGAGATGGAAAATGCTTTCCAGCAAACTTGTGCTTGTGACTTCCAAACAGTTTGTTTTGCTTGTAATTACTTTTTGCTGTTGTTGTTTAGGTTGTATGGGAAGCTACTAAATTGAATGAGCCATTTCAGATATTTTATGCATTGGACCAAAGTCTGATCATCTAAAGAAAAAAAAAAAAGTGCTTCACTTCATATACTCATACAGATGGAATAATAATAAAGGGAACCTGAAACTTAATTTAAATATTTGTTAAGTCTTGTGGATTTCTCCTGTGAATACCCCTATGAAAGAAAAAAATATTTTATGCAGGAATACTAAATTGCAAACCATCCTATTCTGTGATGGAAAGCAACAGAGAATGTGACTGGCTGAGTTGTGCTTCTCATTGACTTCTGTATCACTGATTCCTTTTGGCACTTTCTATCTAGAACACAATTAAGTTGTTCAATCTTCATCATCACACTACCTGCCAAGCTTTGCACTGCCTGAATTGTGCTGCTCTGTTTGGAAAGAATTAAAAATTATGTACTACGAAGTGTGAAAGTGTTTGATGTCCAGGTATCGGAATGAGTGGCTGTTCTCATATTCATCTACCAAAGTATCAAGAATACATTATTGTTGCATGTGCTGTATATAAAAGAATTCACAAAAACTGTGGGAGAGCCAAAATAAAAAGTGTAGTTCATGAAATTTACCTTTAAAGCCTGCACTCGTTTGAGAAATTTTTCATTACCATAGCATCACCCACCTGATTGTCTCATAATCAGCAGATTGTTATCAAGACGTTACCATATGGGAGGTGGAGCAATCCTAGCTCCTTTACTTTACAAAATCTTGCAGATATCAAAGTCAACAGGAGATTGTGGCCATGGCTCTTCTAAAAATTACTCAAAATCAGGTTACTTGCATTCACAGCAGATGAAGTCATTGCTCACCAGCAGAGGTACACGGACAGTAACAAACAGACTCTCTAACAAAAAACAGATCATCTAGTGATATAAAACACTGCCTGGGAATTACAGCATTTGCTACTGTCTTGATCCTATTGCATGAGTTGTGAGATGAGGAGTATTCTGCAAATCAATTTTAAGAAAAGAGCAGTATGCTTGAAAAATAACCAAGGAGAATTGTGGACAGTCATAAATAGGAAGTCTCTAAGCAACCTATACTGCGAGCACGCCTTTGGCGAGAAGGGCAGCTGTCAGAGCTTTACTCCCACAGATAATTACACAGAGGTGCAATTTGATGCAACAAAAATGGGCTTTTAATTGTTCATGATTAGAGGGGGAACCCAAGCAGTAGTGTAAATAAAAAAGAGCAAAGAGTGTGAGCATTGCACTGAAGAGGCATCAGTGTTACAAGGCAGATAGAGAACTGTGAGATGAAAGTTTGCCACTCTTCTCCACCTATAACCACTGATCTAATAAAAGACATTATCTTTCTGAAAACCTTGCCCATTTAAGTCCGTAGATCATCATCACCACAATAACAAAACCATTATGCTTTTATATATACACACATTATAAATGTCTGTATCAATACACAAATAGTTTAGGACATTTATTTGGGTTTTTAGCATAGTTAGACTCATCCATTATCAAGGAGGGGCAGGACAGAAAGAAGAATTTGTTTAAATCATTTATTATGAATAATCATCTATCCTTCTGAATTATGATTTATGACCAGTTTGGGAAAATGTCTGTTTAAATTTGAGCCATTAGCAGCTACCTCTCATACAGGACTGATAAAACTACCAAATTCCTGTATTTATCCACAGTTGAAACTACAGGAACAGCACCTTAAATGCAACTATCTGGTGTTCAAAACCAAGGAATGAAGGAAGCTTAAGGACTACTTAAACTGCAGACAGGTCCCACTTCTCAATTTCTGGATACCTACATGACCCCAAAAAGCCAAAGGCTCATGGAAGAGAAGTGGGGGAATTCATACAAATGCTCCAGAGGAGAACGTGAGCGACTGATCACCAGCAGGACCCCTCCTCTCTATCCCAGCTTCCCACAACACACCAGAGAGCAATAGGAACCAAGAGAGGACTTCTCTTCACTCCCAAATATACTTACAGAGAGGAGGGATAACAGTAAGGGAAGAGAAAGCCAATTTTTTTACTTCCTCCCCCCAGTCTTTTAGGAGCACTCCTCCCTCGTGCTCAGCTCTTCAGTCTCATTAGCTGGAAAGTGCCAAGGCCTGTCCTACAGTCAGCATTCCAGTGTCCTTTAAGACACATCCCCTTTAGAGCAGTTGAACAGCTGAGTTCACTTCACAAAAAACAAAACAAAATGCCCCATTTGGAAGATTACTTTCAAGGGTTCCCCAAACACAGATGGTAAAATTTAACATGAGTACTGAGGTGTGTTTGTAAGGCAATGAAGAAAAAGCATAGTTGCTCACAGAGAGCTAGCTTTTGCAAAGCAAAGTCATTTTTTTCCTCTCCTTTTCTATCTCCCCAAGCCCTTTTTTTTTTTTTTTTTTGAGAGAGAGGATAACTGAAATTGCTTGCACTCACTTTGCAAAAGTTCAGTCTGCATTAAAGTAACAAGGAGCAAAGCCACTAAATCCCAATGACAGCATTTGGCAAGAACAGCAGTGAGAACAGGGACCAGAACAGCAACAAACACTCTCCCAGACAGCTCACGGGCAGAAGTCCGGCTTCCCAAGGCAAGATGAGCACAGTGCTCCACCTTGGATCCTCCTTCCCGACCCAGCCCAGCAGGGCACAGGGCTTTTGGAAGGATAAAGTTATGCCCAGCCTGTGGCACTCAGGTACAGGATTTGGGAACAGCGCTGAGCGAGGGCAGCTGCTGATTCAGTGTTTGTCAGTGCAGCAGGTCACTCCTGCACAGGAGCCAGCAGTGACCATGGGCTGCAGAACGACGATCCGACAGAGGAAGAACAAGGGTCATTAAAACACTTGCAGCTAAAAAAATATAAAAATTCAGCTTGGCAAGTTTGGAAACTGCTGTCGTCAGTAGAAATTCATAAAATAAATCTTATTGTAAAATATATCTTCCTGGGGTTTTCTTTTTATAGCAAGCTTTATTTTTTGAAAATTGATATTCAGTCTTACGAGATATTTACAGCTCTTATGAGCACAGCAATTCCTGCTTTCCTTACTGTTTTGATGTTAGAATTTGATGAACACCTTCGGATGCGTCGATCTTTATTATCAACCCCAGCTACATTAAAAACTCAAAGGGAAAAGATGTTGGCTCACCTGTCTGCCGGAGTCATTCATTACAATATGTAGAGAACTGGGCTGCGCACAAACTCAAATCACGCTAACTAGGAGGCTGGAGATATTTACCATTGCTAAAACAAAATAATCTCAAAATCAGAGACTCATTTTTATAATTTATTTATTTTAAAACAGCTGAGGTGATTCTGTTCTTCAGACACAGAGCTCTGTGCCCATGAAGCCAATTAAGCATAGTCACTATTTGTTCATTACTCAAACCTATGTCCTCCAATTTACACTACCCATATGCTGGGCTAATTTTGTGTGGAACAGGATGCCAGAGAAAGGTGCCAGATCACTAATACATAAAAATTACAGATACTGCAGTGGCTCAGCTGACAGGCAGGAGTGGTTCCAGGACGTGGCTCTGGACCATTTTGTCACAAAATTTGCCCTGCCCATATGAACCCTTTAAATCATTTTTTCCCAGACTAAAATTGGATTTTAGCAATGTGAGGAGGCAGAAGGGGAAGGATTTTCCATGATAACTGATTTTGGTGGTGACTGCGCAGAATTGTATGAGTGGTATTGCAGAGATTAAAAGAGATCACTCTCTAACGGTCTGACAGGGTGTGTATGTGTGTGTAAACATGCTTTTATCACAGCAATAAGTCTTAGAAAACAGAAATCTCTACTTTGTGCCACCGACCCAATTTACATAAAATAAGATAGCCATGTAACTAAACCTAGAAAACAAGGTGCTGCAGATGTGCAGTTCAGGTTAGGTCTGAAAAGGGAAGTCCAGGTCTTCCCAAGATCTTAGGAGGAAAACATCTTCATATTTTAAGACCCTTTGACACTGTCATGCACAGGAGAATGTCACCAGCAGGAATCAGGACATGGAGGTTTTCATGGCTGATACAGAAGGCAACAGCAAGATCTTTCTGTGTCTGCAGGAAAGAATCTGTTGCCCCTGTCTAACCCCTTCAAGGCTTGCAGGAGCTCTCACCAAGGGAAGGGGATGTGGGCACCAGCAGAGTGGCCCAGCCTGGATGAGAGCTCAGCCTCTCCCCGGCAGCACACAGCCTGCCGCAGGACAGAACAGGGCGCTGGGAGATTTCCTGGGGCTCCTCTCTTACCCAGCCCAGGGTCTGAGGCTGTAGCTGTTCCCTGCCCTCCTGCCCTTTCAGGTGAGCTCCGATCCCTCCCCACCCACTTTCCGCACACCCCTTACTGCAGATGTGCCAGTACAGTCCAGGGAAAAGCTCATTTCTGTCTACTACAGCAAAGATATCCAGCAAAATTTAAACTCTCAAGCTAAGTAGAATATATAGAGAAATTTATGTAAATAAAAGCTGGATTTGTTTTTATTTTTTCTTTTCCTACTGTGGAAGACAAAGTAGTGGCACAGAGGCTACGTGAACTTCACATCATGCATTACTGCTCATTACAGAGTACAATCCAGCAGGGAACACCAATCAGGCAGACCATGTGAGAGGCAGAAGCACCATTAGCACCCGAACAACAGCTCACAAGGGTGAGCCTCGAGACTCTGCCAGGGCTGGAATTCAGGTGCGCAGCCTCCTTCATCTTCATTATCACATAGCACAACCACACACCGTTGTAAAAGGAAGATCCTCCTGCCGAGACAGACCGCAGATGCAAACATAACTGTCTACGGAAATTAGCAAGGCAAATAGATCAGCAGAGTCTTACACAGGCCTGTGACCGCTATTATATTTGGCTGCAGCAGCTTTCCTGGTGGATAGCAAACACTAAGTGAAGGGAAGAAAAAAATCTATTGCACCTTCTCTGTCAGTGAGCCATGTGCAATCTAGCCAGTAAATAGCTGAGCTAATTCACAGCTGTCACATTTTAAAATGCCACTGAAGTGCAGAAGAGAATGCAGAAATCCAGAGCCGTGCATTGTCCCTGATATGCAAGAATACTACTACCAACCTCTGGTCCTCTTCTGCCAAATGTCACTGGGCTAATATGGCTGATAAGTGTAATTCAGAAGGCCAACTGTCATAGCAGATGAAATGCATGTTTTCTTCCAAGCCTTGTAATGCAAATCAGTATGTCCTGTTGAAAAATGACAATTTCAGGTTTCCTTCTTGCACTCGAATGAAAAAGGTGCTGGTTCTCAAGACTTGCAGAGTCATACTCTATGCACAGGCCAGCAAGGGCAGATAGCTACACTATGAGCCTTGCTAATTTACCTTGCCAACACTCTTCACGCCAGACCTAGAGCATGTGGGGAGAGGTTGCATTGTGCTAAGCCTGTCAGCCAAGGTGCCCACCACAGGTCTGATGTACAGTCATGTCCACTGGGAAGCAGCTGAAAGCACAAACCCCTTACACATATGTTGCTGAACAGCCTGCCGGAGAAAAACGAAAACCACGTGCTTGTTGCTAATTGGGAATGCAATAAAAATCTACTCAGGAAAAAAAAAAAAAAAGAAAAAAAAAAGTATATTTTTGCTTCTTGTAACCTTGTCAAAAAGCAAATGTCATCTGCTTTTCCCCGCACACGAAAATGTTGGTTGTGTCTTGTCCCTGGTATGGCAATCTCTCAGAAAGCATATTTAACAATATAGGAGTTTAAACCTTTGCTGAAACCTTTTAAAAAACGTCACATACAGCTCTTCAAAGCTCCAATCCCAGAGCCTTCCTAAGGATAATGGAGGAGAAGTTAAATCAACTTTACTCTGGGATTACCTTGCCCCTCCAAGTCTCCCCTTGGTCGGAAGTAATTTATTAGAAGATTACCTCCATTAAAAACAATTCTCCGTCCTCCTTGGAAGCATTTCCTTCCAAAGAGAAAAGAGATTATGCTAGACTTTGAGAAGCTGGTTAATCAAAAGGACATCTGAATTAATTTCTCTAATGTTCTTTGCAAAGTGCTGGCATCACAGACAGTCGGTGCAGGTGTACAGACAACCATCCTGTCCATTATTCCTCTATTTATTACAGATACAAATTCACCCTCCACCAAAGCTTTGCACATCACACTGCTGTTAATAATACCTCTGAAGTTTCAGTGGTAGGTGAGCTGTCTCATAAACAGCAACTGCTTTCAGTTTGTGTATTAAAGTGATTTACAGTATAGCGGCTGGAGTTCTCTCCTGCATAGCTATATAGGATAGTAAATATTACAATATAGGAAAGTGTTAATGAATTCATAAAGTATGCTAGCAGACAGGGTCAATGATGTATTTATTATCTTAAAAAACAGATCAATCTGGCCTTGCTAGAGCAGAATAAAAGGTGGTTCTTCCAGTAGTAACACGGGAAATGTGTTAGCCTATGATATAGAGTACAAAGAGAGTTTAAATACCAAGTTTTCTGTGCCAAGGAAACTGTTTCACAGAATGTATAATTTAGTCCCTTAAAAGGGTGAAGATACCTTTCCTATCTATTTAAATTATATCTATTTCATACTCAAGAGCAATAAAACACTAAGTCCTTGGCCTGGGGGGAAGCAAAACAAGGAAATGTTTGCAGTCTTCCCTAATATATTATTAAGCACATACGTAGTGGTCATCTATTTCTAGGTACTTCATGCACTCTACCGCTGTTCTGCAGTCTGCTCTCTAGATTGCACTGCCTCTGGTAGCTGGGGAGGATCAGCGTGCCCATGCAGAAAGAAGCTGCTCTGCCCAACGGGAGCAGGCTCCCGGCCGCCTGCCAAGCCCCACAGGTTCCCAACACCTTCTGGCTCCAGTAAGATCTCTGAGACAATCAGAAACTTTGTATCAGCCAAGAA